>NC_000082.6:16243240-16558518 GCF_000001635.26 Mus musculus
CATATCAAAATTAGCTGGTGTGTGTGTGTGTCTGTGTGTGTGTGTGTCTGTGTTTCATCATTCATGAATCCAGAGAGCTCTTGGTTGGGTGCAGCACATGTGTGACCTACCTGGAGCCAAAGTGGTTTAACTAATTCGCCACTACACATAGTTCCAAAAATTTGGGGACTTTAGGGATATATATTGTTTCCCTAGGTATGCCATATAGCCTTGACTGGTCTTAAACTTGCCTCATTCTCTTGAGTATTGGGATTGTAAGCAAGTACCACCATGTCCAGAAAGAAACTGTTTAATTGTCCACACAAAAGCACAGCTCTCATCCCAAAGGGTATGAGTAGTTTTCTCTGAGCTAGATAATGCTGCTATGTCCTAGGGCCCAGAGTTAGGTTACCCCAAGTATTCTAGTGTGGTAATGACTTCATGAAACTTTGATAATAACAGGACAAAGAAAGGTGTTGCTAGTAAGGTATTGCTGCATACATTGGTGGAAACATCAGGTAGGAAGATTAAAGCTAAGTGAAGAAGTCTCTGGAAATCTTAGATACTTTCTGATGACATTCTTAGTCTTTGAATTGGTAGACACTGGGGTCTATTTGTATATTACAGAAGGATTTTTAGCTGAACCACAGGGATTTTAGGTAATACACAGAGATAGTTAATAACATGCGATTAAAGAGATTAAAGATCTCTCAAGATGTTTTGACACTCAACTCACCACCATAATTGAAATTTTAACCAGTCTTATAGAATATTTAATATAGAACTTACACTCAGAAATATAAATTCTTATAACCATTTTGAGATTTTGGTGCAGTAAACCTAGAGTGTGGCCCTGATTCTGACCTATCACTGGGTTCCTTTGCAGACTTCCAATCTAACACTAACTTAAGGATAAAGATTCTTGTTAGCATATTGGTAAGAAGTGAGCTAATTTTTTACCCAACCCAGGCTGGATCTTTTAAGTAGGTCTTTCTGGTTTCTATAAAGTCTTCTGGTCTCTACAAGGTTGCTACAAGGCCTACTGGTTCCCCCAAAATCTCCTTCCTTAAGATTTTCAGCTGGTAATTCAGACTTTACCTTCTGTGACCACAGAGTTTGGTCTTCATCTGTTTAATCCAGCCTTTCTTTAGTGATTGGACATTGAGCATCGCCACATATAGTGACCCTAACATCTTTCAGCTATGTACTAAGGAATTACCCTATTTCTATCTGATTACTACTAAGTTCTGTGTGTATGTACAGAAGGGTATGCGTATATCTCCAAAGAATACTTTTCTTCTGATGTTATGCCATCCAGAAATTTGGTGGCCATGACCTAGGTATTCATTAGCCTACATTAATTTTTTTTAAATTACACAAAACTTCCTAAATTATATATTTGTTTAAATATAGTGTAGCATTCCAATCTAAGAAGGGTATATATTGACTGTAAAAGGAAAATTCCATTCCCTTTGTTCAAGGTAATCCTCTTTGGTTTTTATGTAAGATGTATTGAGTACTTTGTATGGTTCTTTGTAAAAAGAGGAAACTTCACTGTGCTTCAGATTTTTTAAGCCACTGACAAGCAGAGAAACTTGATTTGTTTGCTTATTTTGAACTCCAGGAAGTCCCTACCCACATAGCCCCGCCTCTCCCCCACATTCCTTCTGGCTTTCTCTCCTGTTTCTCTCCTCTTTTCTTTTGTAGCTTATTAATCAAAACTCAACCTCAGGCCTGCCTTTACATTGTCTCCAACTACCTTCTGAGTTTTATTCTCTCTGTCCCCTTCCAGGGCCTCTTAAGATGAAGTGAGAGGGATGAAGCCATTGTATTGCAGAACCCACGGCTGAGACACTGCTCCTGACTAACCCCAAATGCTAGTTTGATCAGGAAAAGACTTCCTGAAGTCCAGAAATCCTGTTCCCAGCAGACATCAGTCCTACTGTGACCTTATCTATTGGAAGCTATGTGTAGACTGCATGAAAATCTGGTTGCTGTTTAAAAAATTATACACAGCCAAATCAAACTGTTTAAGCCTGAAACATTAGACCTCATATGTTCTAATTGATTGGGCCAAATGCACATAGAGCTATGTAGGCCATTATTTAGTCATTAAAATCAAGGGAGATGATATCACCTATCATAAAGTAGATATCCTATATATCTCTGCTTTCATTGCCGTACATTTAAGAAGTAAAAAGTATTGACTGGGAGGGTGGACGCGGATGAGATGTGGAAGGTACAATCACCCCTTTTCTCTTCTGGCCTCTTTGCCCTTTCCTGTATGGTAGCTAGTTGGAGCATCCTATAAGAGACAAAAAGATAGCAAGACAATTACACATGGGCAAGGCCATTGTCACAGCAATGTGTAGGTTCCTCCTCTAAGAAGTATTTGGATACCAAAGCTACATTTTAAAAAATCCTACACGTGTATATAATTATCTTTCAGCACCAAGCTCTAGATTCTATGAGTAAATGCCCTGGAAAACCTGGGTTTGTTTTTTGTTTGTTTGTTTGTTTGTTTGTTTTTGAGACAGGGTTCTTTTGTGTGTAGTTTGGCTGTCCTAGGACTTGTTCTATAGACCAGGCTGGCCTTGAACTCACAGAGCTCCTCCTGCCCCACCTAGTATTTTATTTTCTTCTTCTTCTTCTTTTTTTTTTTTCTGGTTGGTTGACTTTACAACCTTTCCCTTTAATAATGGCATCAGGGGGGAAATGAGCATTGTGTGAGTAGCTGTGACTCTGATCTCTGACGGTGACATTATGGAGACATAAAAGGCAGTGTTCTTTGTCTTTCACTGCCAAACTGTAAAAGAAGTATAAATGAAGGTTGCCAGATCCTGAAGGCAGAAATCCTATCATGGGATAGCAGTTGACACACATTAACTAGGAGTGTTGACCAGCTGCTGCAGTAGACAGAGAAACATGTTGTGTAGCTATTCCTGCCCTAAGTGGACAGAAAGTACCAGGTTACAGGTCGTGAGGAGCAGCACTTAGGAACATTGCTGTCTCCCTGTCTTTCTAATAGAGAAAAACAAAAGGACAAAATTCCTTTAACCTACTGAACAGTAGTTGCAGGAAGGCTGTTTCTCACCTCTAGCTTAAGTATGTTAGGTCGATGAGGTCAGCTTTGTAGTAGAGTCCATAAAAGAAACAGCAATAAAGCCTAAGTGTGTGTCATTATTTCTCTTACTGCTAAGATAAAATACCAAACAACAGTGACTTAAGGGAGTTTATTTGGGCTCAGATCATCAAGAAATCTAGCCCATCGTGGTGGGACTGGAGTCATGGAGCTGCTTCTTCACACGGTGGAAACCAGAAAGGGAAGGAGCAAGAGGCAATAATCCACTAATGACCTGCTCCAGTGACCTTCATCCAGCCAGCCTCCCAAAATGGGAGGTGAGCTACAGAACATGGTCCTGTGGGGGATATTTCAGACTCAAACTGCTTTATTCTCACTCCTGGTTCATTTGAACCTGCATGATCTTGCATATTAAGTAATAGATAATTGTTCTTAGGAACTTAGCATCAATGAGCACCAAACAGGTTTCCGCCCCACATCCTTTTTAAATACCTGTTCACAGTCTTGAAGTTGATGGCCTTGCCTTGAGTTTGAGCACTGTTCTCACTGAGCCTGTTTTTCTAGGTTTGCTCTGGAACCTGTCCTCTAGTGATAAACTCAAGCATCTCATGATAACAGAAGCCTTGCTCACCTTGACAGAGAGTGTCATCATCCCCTTCTCCGGGTGGCCTGAAGGCGACTACCCCAAAGCCAATGGCTTGCTTGATTTTGATATATTCTACAATGTCACTGGATGCCTAAGGTAATGCCTCCTTGTGCCCCAACCTCTTCAGATAAAAGGTGTAATCAAATAGGGCACCCAAAGAGAAGTTGAAATGTGTTCAATTTTGGATCCTTTCTGTAATTACACAATTTAGTTTTGTTGGACTCTGCTTGGGTAGAAACTGATGGCATTTATTATAATAAGATGTTTCTGTCTATTTAATTGCACTGTCTTAACTGTCTAGTTAATACCTGATTTAGTCAGAGTTACCGTTACTGATGAAAAAACATGACTAAAGTCAAGTTGGGGAGGAAAGGGTTAATTTGGTTTACACTTCCACATCACTGTTTAGCAAAGCAGGCTGTCAGGACAGGAACGAAGAGCCAGGAGCTGATGTGGAGGCGGTGGAGCCTTACTTACTGTCTTGCTCCTCATGGCTTGCTCAATAGTGTAACATGGGACAGTAGTTAATTCTGCTGAAAAAGAAAAGAAAAATTAACTCCTCACATCACTCCCAGCAACACTGCAACCTTTCCTTGGACTGTGTTTTCTGGTTTGATGACTTTCTACAACTCCAAGGTCATAGAACCCAGAACCAACTCAGGGGTGGCACCTTTCACCTGGGCCCTTCCCATCAATCACTAATTAAGAAAATGCTCCATAGCCTTGCCTACATCCTGATCCTATGGAGGCATTTTTCTCAGTTGGGGATCCTTTTTTCCAATGACTCTAGCTTGTTAGTTGACATTAAACTAGCCAATACAATATCAAATATCATTATTATTTAAAGCCTTGTGTTAGCTACTTGGGATTTTACAAGGAATACATAAATAAATAATAAATAAATGTACTCAATTGCAGTTTAAATAAAATAGTAAAATAAACCACAGTGACAAACCAGGGTAGTTGTAAAGTATTTGGACAGAATGAATGCACAGACGATCCACGTGAAAACTGGGGAATGATCGAGTGTGGCAAGGGAAAAGGGCTGAGGCTTACAGGATAGACTGCTGGCTTAGTGTGCACAGTCCCTAGGTTGAAGGGACACTCAGCATCTGAAACTGGAGTTGTAGAAAGCCATCAAACAAAGCTGGAAACATAGTCTAAGGAGTAAATAAGTCTTTTTGAAAAATGTTTTCTATATTGTGCTTCAGGAGGTTAAGCAGTTACTTTGAAAACTCTTAACAATTCTAAAGCTGTTAAAACCAGCTAATCAGATAGATAACCAAAACCAGTGTGGCCAGACTCCGATCTCACAGACTGTCAGGAAGCACACGTGCAGGCCTCTTCATCTGGGAACCAGAATTTTCTACAATTTCAGTACTTCCCAGGCTGGCCAAGATTAAACATTGTCCTTCAGAGTGGGCATGATGGTGCAGAGGAGGCAGATCTCTTGAGTTCTGAGGCCAGCCTGGTTTGCAAAGAGAGTTCCAGGATAGCCAGGGTTATTACACAGAGAAACCTTATCCAAAACAAAACAAAACGAAAAAAAAAAAAAAAAAGACATGCATTTCTCTTTGCTAGAGATGTTCTTTATTCCTGTTGCCTACTTTGATCAAGTCTCCGGGGTGATCATTTTAAATACTTGAGTAAAGATAATACGGAGAAGGAAGAATCGGTAAAACATAATTTTTAAATTTTTATTTGTGTATGTATGTGTGTGAGTTTGTACGTATATGTGTCTCTGTGTGTGTGTGTGTTTGTGTGTTTGAACATATGTGTGGTTATGTATGTGTGTTTGTATGTATGTGTATGTATATCTTTGTATGTGTGTTTGCACGTGTGTGTATTTGTATGTATGTTTGTGTTTGTATGTATGTGTGTTTGTGTGTGTATTTGTATGTGTGTGTGTCTCTGTGTGTGTTTATATGTATATGTGTATGTATGTGTATGTCTCCGTGTGTTGGTGTGTGTGGTTGTGTGTGTGTGTAACACAGAGGAAGAATGGGGTTATATCCGTCCTCCATGGCTTCTGTGGATTTCAATCCATTCCTTGGGACTTTGCAAAAAGCCCTGAGCTGAGCCAGCCATAGAAGAATCATTTTTTTCTTATAGAATGAGAACACATTTCACTTGTTTTTCTTCAATGATTAGTTTACAAGTTGAGTCTTGGGCAGAAAAATCATTTCCCAGAATGTTATTGTCAACTTTTTTTAAAAAGCATCTCAAGAATTAAGGGAAAATGGCTGTGTATATATTACTTAAGTTATAGGTAATATCCTGTGAACTGTGTTTTGTAACAGCAAATATGTTTTTATAGAAAATTGTGTGGCTAATCATAGTCAGAACTATATCTTAAAAAACATTTTAAGTTTCATGATTATTTTTTGAATTGGTAGGTTTGGCTGATAACATTACCCAACAGGTAAGGTTCTGCTGAGGCTGACAACCTGAGTTCTGTTTCTAGAATCCAGATGTCCTCTGATCCCACATGCAGTCTGTGACACAAGGGCACCCACACATGAAGGACGGATGGATGGGTTTACAGAAGGTTGTTAGGAAACACCTCTCCATCCTTAAGACTTTTTTTCTTTCCTTGAAAATATTTTTTTCAAACAATATATTTTGATTACTGTTTCCCCTCACTGAATTCTCACTTGTTCTTCCCTACCTCCCCTCCCATCTGGATCTATACCTTTATGTCTCAGACATTTAAGGAATGATAATTAAATAAGATTAAAACAAACAAGTTGGAATAAAACAAAATGAAAGAAGAAAACCAAAGAAATAGCATATATAGGCACAGAGAGACACATTCTCACACAGAAATCCCATAAAAACACAAAACTGGAAGCTATGAAACACACAAAGGACCGATTGGATTGAAAACTAATAATGCCCTGACTCAATATTATGAGGCAAGCTCTAAAGATGCATGAAACCTTTTTTCTTTAAAAACAACGAATAAGTAGGTTTACAGAAAACAACTGGCCCCTCTGTCCGCAGACATCAAGGTAGAAAATATCTACTGCCTTGTCGATAAATTCCTTAGTCATCTACTGACAGTCCAGTCATTTCCTTTAGTCGTTAAATAAGGTTATTCAGGCTGTAGGAGCTTCGATGCATATTGTTTACGTTACAGTTTACTATTTATAGTCAACTTTAAATGGAACTTGCTGTTCTACCCCAAACCATGCAGAATGAGTTTGCCACCTAGCCACATGCTTAATGACTTATCTCAATACTCAGACGGTTTTGAAACATTCAAAAAAAATCAGGAAAAGCAGAGCTAAGGATCCTCCACACACACATTTTCTCTTTCTCTCCCCATAATAGAAGCATGGATGTGTCTATTAAGTGTAGCTGTGAATTCTTGTAACCTGTCACTGTTGCTCCCTCTTGTAAACAAAGGCTGCCTGAGGCTGATGCTTGCCGATACCTTCAGGAGTGGTGTTGATTTTATAGTAACTGTCAAGCCCTTCTATTCGCATAGTTTTTGTTGCTCTGCCTGTTCTAAGGAGGTTTACTTTTCATCCCGAGCAACCACAGCTGCCTCTGTTGCTTTCTTTCTCTTTGTTAGTCACAGATAAGCCTCAACTGTTGGATATAGATCAGAAGAAAGTTAAATGAAAGACTGGGTCTACATCTCCAACAAGGGAAGATAGGCCAGCATCTTATAGTCTGGAGTAGACTTTGCCAACTGCTTATCAAGTACTTAAGAGACTAGGCCTTCTTGGAGCTAACGGTGGGTAGAATTAAGGAGCCTGGGCCCAGAGCCACCAGACAGTGTGTGAGAAACCACATCATCAAGTACAAATAACCCTACTTATTTCTGACTCTTCACATATTTCTTCTGTGGGGGAAGTGACTTACTTTACCAGCCCTTGTACCTGCCACTCTCACATCCTTATAACTAGTGACAGGGCCTCAAACCCTTTGCCTTAAAACATTGTGTGTCAGCTTATCACTTCCCCAGGCTCCTTGACTGCACACTAGATACAGAGCTTCAAAGTATTGTTAGCAGGTTTCCTTTCAGTGCTGTCTGTAAGAGCATACCAGAGCATGCCAGAGACTTTACATGAAGAACAGCAGTTCATTCTGATTTCAGATGCTAATAATGTCATGATTATGGCAAATTCTAGGGTGCCATAGCCTCAGAAGTGTTATAAAAAGTACAGATGAATTGTTCACCATCCTGTTTAGCATATGCACTAAATTGTAGCTATAAGTTTGATAGTATTTAATTGATTATAAATTAATATATAATTATGAAGTTTCCATATGGAATTTTCAAAAACATATTTCATTGTCTTTGCTCCCCAGTCCTCCCCACTCCCTCTGTCTCCCTGACTCTCATTTCTTGTTATACCTTCCCCAGTCCTCCCCACTTCTACTTTGCTCTGCTCTCTTCCCTTACTTAACCCCCTGACCTGGACCAGCAGGTCATTCTTCAGTAACTGGGTCATGAGGGGGAGGTGCCAGGGATGAGGACAATAGAGAAAATAGACAACAAGAAGACAAAAGCTGGGGTTAGGAGGGTTTGTACAAGCTCTGTCTTATGCCAAGCATATTCCTGGCTTTAGACAAAGAACTATGCCCCCTCAGTCAACAATAGTGATCGAAGGCTGAAGGATAAAGGAAGTTAAATCTCTGTAACTGGTACAACAAATCCTTGGTCAGTGTGGAGGGGGACTCCACATAATTAGAAAGAGAATGATTGATATAGGTCATTTTGAAATGCACACACCTTTTGGAATAGAGGGACTCCCAGTCAGCAATATATATGGAGGGTTAACAGAAGCATTGATTTCAAACATAAAAAGAATGTCTTTATGATGGTCCATTGTGGCTAACACCCAGAAGTTCAATTGAGCCTTTTCTTTGGAGACAATGTAATAGATGGGTGGGATATTAGAAACCTGTCTTCATCCAGACCAAGAAGGCCTAATGTCTTAATAAAACCTAAGACCAAATGGCACACTTCCCCCAGGAAGGCCACATCTACTTCAACAAAGCCATATGTCCTAATCTTTTCAAATAATGCTATTTCCTGTGAACCTATAGGAGCCATTTTCATTCAAACTACTACAGAGCACCTCCAGGACAAGTTAACTAGTACCACATTCAGAGGCACAGAGTTCTTTAGATCCATGGGACATGCCACCCAAGAGTGAATTCATTTTAAATCAGGGTTCTGGATTGGTGTTGCATACTAAAAAGTGACCATCCAGGGGGCTGGAGAGATGGCTCAATGGTTAAGAACACTGGCTGCTCTTCCAAAGGTCCTGAGTTCAATTCCCAGCAACCACATGGTGGCTCACAACCATCTGTAATGGGATCCAATGCCCTCTTCTGGTGTGTCATATACATAAAATAAATAAATCTTAAAAAAAAAAAAAGGAAAGAAAAAGAAAAAATGACCCTCCAATGACAGGGTGACCTGTGGGTGATGAGAAACTGGAAAATGTCAAGGGAATAAATTGGTAATGTTTGAAAACTACATCCAACCCTGCCAGGCTCCTGAGACGTAACACTTGTGGGCCATTCCAATGAGAGGAACACATATGCAAATAGACAATGACAAACAGAGAGAATGGTGGGTGATACACAGTTGACGGAGCAGCACAGGTGCCCATGAGGAACATCAGGAGTTACAACAGTCTGATATTGTAATACTAGAATAGCCAAATATTTTTAAATATATCTAGTTTTTTTATCATTTGTATTAGACCTTACAAACTTTAATATTGTATGTATTACCTTTGTACCCCAAATAAGTTATCCAGACCTTTTATATTTTATAGAAACCTTTTAGTTTTTTATTCTGTAAACAAAACGATCTCTCTAGATAGATAGATAGATAGATAGATAGATATCTCCTTATTTATTAAAACATTTTATGTTTTAATTTTATAACATTTTTGCCAGACAGTGATGGTGCATGCCTTTAATCCCAGCACTTGGGAGGCAGAGGCAGGCAGATTTCTGAGTTTGAGGCTAGCCTAGTCTACAGAGTGAGTTCCAGGACAGCCAAGGCTACATAGAGAAATCCTGTCTCGAAAAACAAAACAAAACAAAATGTATAACATTTTTATCATTTAATACCATGAGATAACATAGTCATATAGATCAATCTCCCCTTGGATGACATGACCTGTTTGGGACAATTATACTTTAGTTATGAAGACCCAGTAGAACCTACCTTAGCAGATATTGAATGGCAGCTACTGTAATTATGTTTTGATTTTTTTTTTTTTTTGGTCTAGCAGTCTAAAATATTAGCTTTTTTGTTAGGTTTGTATATTATATAAAAATCATATCAAAATTAAGACACCATTAAAATGATAAAATCAACATCTTTTCAGCTCCAGGATGCTGAGCCCAGAGGGTTGTTGTCAGAGAGAGAACAGAGGGAAGGAACAGGGTGGTTGTCAGAGAGGGAACAGAGGGACCTGCCAGCTCAGCTTCAGCTTCTACTTTTTTAATTTATCTCTTAGACTGTTCTGTTCTCCTCCCTGTCACAGAGCCAGGGGACCTCTGTGACCTAGGAGAGGTGTTTAAAGGACAAACTGAGAAAAAACACGCTTCCATCTGAAATGGGAGGCCAAATCCAGTACTCCAGACTCAGCGCTTTGGCTTAAACAGCACAGGACAATTTGGCCACAGCAGCTCTTTTGTTTATGAGTTGGGGCTCATTAGCTCTGATAGCATCTAAGAGAGGAATTTAGGAATTAGTTTAGAAGTCTGAGCTAGCAAAACCTGATGTGCAGAAATACTTTAGAGGAGGAGGGGTGGAAGTGGGGGAGACCTAAGAGGATATTTCGGAGCTTCTATCATTATGAAGTTGTCAGTGCCTGGCCACCCCTAACAGACACTTTCACCCCCCTCTGCTGTGCCACTGCCTGAGTGAATACAGCTTGGCTCCCTTTCTCTTGTGAGGGTATCACTTTGCTCTGAGGGGCGGAGACTGGTCAGCTGGCTGCCCCAGCCTTTAAAGACCACACATTTGCCAGCACTGAGGTCTTCTGGAGCCAGCACAGCCATGAGCCAGCACTGCTTGTCTCTGTTTGGCCACTACTACAACACTCAACTGTGTTCTTTCTCTTAGTCCATCTGTTTGTAAGGGACCTGCTGTAGTAGAGGTATTTGGCTCAGATAAATAGATAAGAGCCATTTTTGGCAATTTTGAAATAAAAAACCATTTCTCATGCTCTGAAGCAAAAGTAATTTTAAACTTGATGCCAAGTTTTCAAGATCTTTTTATCCCTATTTTCTGTTCTTTATTTTTATCTTTTATCTTCTGTTTGGAGGAGACTGACCAGATCTATACAGGGTGTTAAATTACAATTTATTCAACTTTATGCTATGGTAAATAATCTGTAATCAAATTCCAGTGCAAACTCATCCATTGGAAATCCACTGGCCTTTGTAGGAGGAAGTTTGTCCTTAGACATTTACCTATATGTCCCCATATATTTAAATTTATAGAACCATTTTAGGAAACCAAGGGCAGATTTTTTTTAAATAAAATAGATTTATTTTTTTAAATAAGGAACTTTTGAGGCTGGTTGGTTGGTTGGTGATTTTGTTTGTTTGTTTTTAGAGTCAGGGTTTCTGAGAGCCTCCAGAACTCATTCTGTAGACCAGGCTAGCCTTGAACTTGGAGATCTTCCTGCCTCTGCACCTCTGCCTCGAGTGCTAGGATTAAAGGTGTGTGCCACCAGACCTGCCTTATCCTGGCTTTGTCAGGACTTTAGCAATACATTACGAGAACTAAAATGGAAAACGATGCAAGCAGCTAAAGGAAAGCAAGTGTCCACCCTGCAGTGTGCCCTCTTGCCTTCAGGTGGTCCCTGTGGTGTGACTGTGCAATGCTGTGTTTGTCTGTAGAGGATGGCTGCACTTTCTCTTTCTACCATACTTGGTTGTCCTTGTTCAGGCAGTAGTTTGACCTGGACCAGCAGGTCATTCTTCAGTGACAACATCATGGGGGGGGGGGGTGCCAGGGATGAGGACGATAGAGAAGACAAAAGCTGGGGTCAGAAGGTCTTACAGCAGCTGTGACTTACATCCAGCATGTCCTCTCTCTATGTACATCATGTTCTCAGGGAAAGCCTTGGATCAGCCCAGTCCTCAACACTTCACTCCCTTAGTTTCCTGGCTTTCCATTCCCTCCTACTTGGAGGTGCAGATTTAACAGTTAGAGGCAGACATTAGTATATAAGCCTGGCCCTTGGTATGTTTCCTAACCCAATCCATTTTCCTGAAACTTACTTTCTTATAGTTGAACAAAATCCATTTTGTATATGTCTAAAATTGTCATTGTTCATTCATCTTTTGATGACCATCAGGCTGGTTGTATTTCTTCACTATTGTAAGTACAGCAGCCACAATGTGGAAGTGCACATATCTCTATTGTAGGATTAGAGCCCTTTGTGTGTATGCCCAGGAGCAGCTGGGTTGTATGGTAATTTTCTTTTAGTCTTTCCAGTGATTGCATAAGCTCCCATTCCTACTAATAGTATCTAAGGTTCCTCTTTCCTCACATTCTCTCCAGCATTTGTTGTCATTTGATTTCTTGATGGTCTTTCTGACAAGGCTGAAATATTATCTCAAAGTAGTTTCAATTTATATTTCTCTCGTGGCTAGAAATACTGAGCAGTTTTTTGTTTGGTTTTGTTTTATAGGGGTTTTCTAATTTCATTTTGTTTCACGTCTACAGGAAATTGGACCTAAGACGTCATGTGTGCTAGAGAAGTGTTCTAACTTAATCCCCAACCCCTAACCCAGTTGCATTTGTTCTTTTGAAAACTGTTCAGATCATTGGCTTGTTTTTTGATTGGTTGGTTTGTTTCTTAGGTTTAATGTCCGACCTCCTTTATATGTTCTAACTATTAACCCCGTGTTTGAGGTATAAATGGACATTTTCTTCTTATTCATTGGGTTGTCTGTTTATTCTGTTTCTTTTTCTGTTCAGAAACTTTTTAATTTCATGTAGTCTCATTTGTCAGTTCGTGAGGCTGTTCCCTGTGCTATGGAAATCCTATTCCCATGCCTTCGGTTACTGTGTGAATGATGATTCCGCCGTGACACCATTAATCTTCACAGCGACACAGCAGTCTTCCTTTGAATTCTAGCAAGGGTCGAGGTGGCTTTTGCTTTCTTCACTGTGACTCAGGAATGTGAGAGGGAAACCGTCTCAGAAGTATCAGAACCACAGCTCTGCCCCAGACAAAGAGCCTGACACATTTAGTACTGCCAGGTCTGAGACACTTCAGAGATCCCCTGGGCCTGAGTCAGTTCCCTGACTCCATTAAAAGCTATATTGGAGAAGGGGGGTCCTAATGTCAGTCACCGGCATCAGATACTGCTTTTGGGGGGCTAGTAGAAGTTCATATTGCCTTCAGTGAGCACCATCTTCCCTCATGGCTCGCTTGTTACTGAGGACTGGTTTAGAGGCTCATTTTCACTTTGCAGTAAGGTGGTTATTTTGGTCTATTTAATTTATACTTCTGAGGTACTTTCCATGTTAAGTCTCCATTGAGTTACCTACAGGAAAGAATAAGAAGTAAGTTTTTCTCAGCATTCAGGAGGCACATTGTAAAAGGATACATCCTGTCTATGTTAATTCTATTTCTTACAAACTTTAAAGATTAGCTATTAAAAATGCCATTTTACATAAATTAATTGGTTTTTATCAGAGTAGTATAATAGTAAACTACTTTTTGTCTAATGACTTCTGTTCACAGGTGAAGTGGTATAATCTGCCCTTGTTTATATTTTTGGTTGTCTGAATAAGATGGGAAATATTTTTAATATGCAGGGGCAGTAGTGAGGCACCAAGATTCCATGCACTTCCTGTCAGCAAAGGTATCAACTGCCAGGAACCCCTGATAAGTCCTATTTTGAGCAAGCAGTGTCAGGATAACAGAAGACAGACACAGTTTACTGCTGTGAGGCTGGCAGCAGAGCCAACTGCACTACCATCCTAATCACAACAGACACTCTGGAGTTAGACAAAGCCAAGTCCCCTTGTCAAACTATGCGGGAGGTTCAGTTAGTGAACAAGACAGACCTTTTGCCTTGTCAGAGCAATTTTAAGGGGTCATTTCTCTAATCCAGGGGCTAGAGAGACTCAGAAGCTTTCATACATAAAAAGCACTTGCGTGTTGGGAACATACGATATTTGCTACACAAAGAACAAAAAGAATGAATGTTGGATAAGGCTTTTTCTCTCCTGTACCACTCTTCATAAGATAGAGAAAGTAGTCCTCCTATAGGACTGGAGAGATGCTCAGCAGCTAAGAGCATTTGATGTTCTTACAGAAGACCCAGGTACAATTCCCAGCCTTCGCATAACATCTCACAAGCATCTGTAAGTTCAGTTTTGGGGAATCTGATTCCCTCTTCTGACTCCCACAGATGCTGCTCACAGACAGACCCAGACTCACAAAAATAAAATGGAAAAACATAGTCCTCCTGCCCTGACATTACTACTAATTTATTTTCAGTAGGAAAAGTAACTAAGCTCTCTGAGGCTTTTCTTTCTTCATGTGAGGAATTAGGAGACCAAACCAATGTGTTTTCAATTTCTGTGAAGCTTGATAAGACTCCTCCGAGGTGGGCTCTTGCCTGTGGCCCTCTCTGCACACAAGAGTCAGTGCAGAAGACCTTAACACGAAGCAGGGCCTTTGAATCATTCTTACCAGATGAACAGTGGGTTTTGGTTTTTTTGTTTTGTTTTCTTAAAAAGGGCTCCTTCTAGGCCCATGATAGGCATCATCTGTGCTTGACAGTGGAAAAGAAAAGTAGTCAATTTTGGCTACCTTCATGATCTTAAACACACAACAAAAATGTATCATCAAAGATTAAAATGATCAGGAGGCCTAGCAACTTTTAATGGACTCAGAAAGTAAATAGAGATATGTGGTATCAGTTTAAACGATCATTTCTTAAGAAAAAGCTATAGTCACCTGATTTTGTTTCCACTTAGTAAACCCATTCATTATATCTTTTTATTTTTAAAATGGTTTTATTTATTTACATTCCAAACGTTGACCCCCTTCCCAGTCCTCTCTCCAAGAGTTCTTCTTTGTCTCTGAGAGGATGCTTTCCCGTCGCTCAGCATCCCCTTTCCCTGGGGCATTAAGTCTCTACAGGATTAGGTTCATCCTCCCACTGAGGCCAGACAAGGCAGTCAGTCCTCTGCTATGTATGTGCTGGGGGCCATGGACCAGCCCATGTGTGCTCTTTGGTTGGTGGCTTAGTCTCTGGGAGCTCCCAGGGGTTCAGGTTAGTTGATACTGTTGGTCTTCCTATGGGGTTGCCATCCCCTTGAGCTCCTTCAATCGTTCCCCTAACACTTCCATAGGGATTCCTAACCTCAGTCCAATGGTTGGCTTCATTATGTTTTTAAAATGTGTTTTTACTGCATTATATGCATGTGAAAGTTAGAGGACAACTTGGCCAGAGTCTGTTCTCTCCAGCACGTGTGTATCAGTTATCAAACTCATATTCTCAGGCTTGGCAGAAAGCACCTGTAATTCTTTTTTTGTTTTTTTGTTTTTTGTTTTTTGTTTTTCGAGACAGGTTTTCTCTGTGTAGCCCTGGCTGTCCTGGAACTTACTCTGTAGACGGGGCTGGCCTGGAACTCAGAAATCCGCCTGCCTCTGCCTCCCAAGTGCTGGGATTAAAGGCATGCGCCATCACTGCCAGGCAGCACCTTTAATTCTAAACCTTCTCACCAACCTTCATTATCCTGTTTTATAATTAACAAGATTACAGTTTCTCACAACAAATGAATCACTTATTTGATTATTTTAAATATTCAAAGTCACTAAAGGAATTTTGTTAGTATCAAGTAGTATCTTTTGTCTTTTGCTCTTAAGTTGAACTGTAAGAGTGTCATTTTGGTGCTAAAAGCAGCCAAGCATGGTTGATTTCAAGAGATCAGCCTGTAGATGGGAGCTCTGTAGCTTCAATATACCTGCTTCCTCTCCCTTTACTTCTGATGTGATGCTGGGCACATTTGTTCTTTTGAAGTCAGTATTGGAGGACAGGAAATATTTTGAAATCACTTAATGCAATTATGTTTTTAAACTAAGAAAATAAGTTGCCAGAAGTTCTCGAACTATTAGTCTTCTAGTGACACTACCTGAGACATTATAGAGAAGAACTTCTGAATATATTTTTGATGATCTACTTGCTTATAAGTGGGCATGACACAATTTTTTTTTTCAATTAAATTTGGAAAAGGGACTAGGAGGCAGTTTTCAAATTCCAAAACCTAATATTTTCATAGTATTCTTTTTATTCTATGTATATGCCTGACTGGGTTTTTATGTACCATGTGCATGTGGGAGCTCACATAAACCAGATGGCATCAGATCTCCTGAAATTGGAGTCAAGAGACCTTTGTGAGGCACCAGATGTGGGTGCAGGGAACTGGGCCTGGGTCCTCAATGAGAGCAGTAAGAGATCTTAACCGCTGCTGTCTCCACAGCCTCTTTCAACTGTTCTATTGACCAAAGTGTTAACCTTCTCCAGAGAAAAGTAATTTGAGGAGTAAATGATTAAAAGAAAAACCTAATGCAAGGGGATATAGAAACAATAATACCAGAATACAAATATGGCCGGAGTCTACAGTGTGACCACAACATACTTTACCATATTCGTTCAGCTGCTTTTCTCTATAAGGAAGCGGCCTCCACTTGTGGTCATGGCCTAGCAAAATTAGAAAAAGACTAAGTACAAAGGTATTTATAGATGAGGGTTCTGGCATCACAGACCCTGGAAAGTCTGTTTTCTCTGATAGCTTAGCTCTCTACCATTCGAAGGGAAGGACTATCGTGCTTTAGAGGATCAGGCTTAATATTTGTCAATAACAGTTTGTATAAAAACCTTCAAGACCCAAGTAACAGAGTCCAGCACACTTTTGCCAATGAGGAAGGTGAGGCCCAGAACAACATTAAGTTGTTTAGAGTTAAGACATGGAGCAGACTGGGACTTGGACACTCAGCATATTGCTCTATCTAGTGTGCTGTGTTTCTTTACTTACAAACATTTGCCTCATATCTGCCTCTCGAGAAAACTATGGGCAAGACCTTGTAAACCCTGTCTGGGCCATGGAATGCTACCGTGGAATGCAGCAGGTAGTGACTCACTGATGGGATCCTGTCCTTACGGTCTCAGGTTTGGCATTAGGATGTCTCCCTGGACTGATGATAAGCTCTGACTGGTGGAAACCTTAAACGAACCTTTGAGACTCTATTGGGTTCATAGCACACATCTCGCATAGGCCTTTGGGATGTGTAGCACATGACTTCCTCGGGTCTTTAGGATACATAGAATACATCTTACCATTTCTTGTTGTCCGTGAAAGGAACATGAGCTCTGCTGGCCCCGATGGGAGGAAGATGATGAGAAGGTGTGATGGTCTCATTGACTCATTGGTCCACTATGTCAGAGGAACTATTGCAGACTACCAGCCAGATGATAAGGTAACTCCACAGTTAACCTTCCTTGTGCCAAATTACCCACTAAGATGCTTCAGATAGTAAAATTTTGGGTGTAGTTTTGTTCCTTGACTTACTTGCTAAAGCCAGAGTTTTCATTACATGTGTATGCACTTTAATTTTCTTTTCTTTTTTTTCCAAGAGAGAGTTTCTTTAGTGTAGATCTGGTTGTCCTGAAACTAGTTCTGTAGACCACACTGGCCTCAAACTCACAGAGATCCACCTGTTTCTGCCTCCCAAGTGCTGAGATTAAAGGTGTAAGTCACTGCACCCAGCTGGCACTTACATTTTCTATCTAGCCTCAGACTAGAAGTTATTCCAGAGCCAAATTTCCAACAAACTTTTTAACAACTCAGTGTGGATGTTCTTCAGGAACACGAATTCATGTTCAACAATAAGCTTAAATTCATCTCTTCCATCACCACAATCTTCTTTCTAATCTTTCTAACATCAGCTTATCCATAGCTGGAGATTATAGGTCTGTGGTAACACACTGGCCTGACATGTGTAACATCGTACTTAGGTTCCGTCTGTAGCACTGTGTATAGAACAGACTGTAGAGTAGATGGCCAAGTGAGTCATCACCATTTGTCAAAAGCAGATTGCCTCTGAATGACTTGCACCATCCCTCTTCCCTCAGGCCCCGCATGCACAGGCAGTACATCATATGCTACTTCTCCAATACCATATCTGCCGCTTACATTTGTGTGACCTTTACACTAGCTGCTATAGTAGCCTCCTGATTGGTTACGATAAGCAGTGTTATATCTTATTCCCATCTTAGTGTAGCTACCAATTTATGTATGTGAAGTTTGAAGTTGTCCTAGACATGCATGTTTTTTAGAAATATGCTAAGAGGCTAAAACTATAGCTCAGTGGTAGAACATTTGTACACTGTGCAAGAAGCCTTGGGTTCAGTTTCCAGTTATGTTTTTAAAGAAGGCTGCGAGGCTAACATCATTTTAGCATAGTACTCCTGACCATTCATTCATGTTCTAACATTAGCCATTCCAGCTAGCCTCAATAATTCCTGTATACCTTAGGTCCAAGCATACTAATTTTAAGAGCTGAAACCTAAACAACCTTGCCATCTGAGAGGGACGCCAGTACGTATATGTATATGTATTTGTGTTCTGTTTCCTCAGGCCACAGAGAACTGTGTGTGCATTCTTCATAACCTCTCCTACCAGCTGGAGGCAGAGCTCCCAGAGAAATATTCCCAGAGTATCTACATGCAAAACCGGAATATCCAGACTAACAGTAACAAAAGTATTGGGTGTTTTGGCAGCCGAAGTAGGAAACTAAAAGAGGTATGATGGGAGATCTTTGAGAGACTGTGGGCTGTAGATGCGGACAAAGGAGCAGTGGAGCGGGAGGCTCTGATTCCTGCATTCATGTTGGCTACTGTTTCAGATTATTTTAGTTCTCACATTAGTCCTCCTATGAGGCTTCACCAGGAAGGAAACAGGAACAGAAAATCTCATGAGTTTTCCTACATTAATTCAGTGTTTGGGTGACAAGGATAAACTTCAGTCCCCACTTATCCGGCTCTGGATTTGTGCTGTTAGCTGTTAAGCCATGCTGCCCTGTGTCCTTTGTGGGCCATACTTCAGCCATTGTTTGAACATTACCTGTAGCCTAAAAATAAACCATGATAAACACATTAAGAACAAATTTCCTAGGAGGATGCATAGCTCTTTCAAAACTAACATAATAATGAAAAAAATGTTCTTAGTATTGTGGTATTCTTGAATTTGGAAAATGGCTGGTAAATTTAGACCCTTGATACTATTCCAAACCATTCTCTAAGCATCTGAGGAAACAGACATGTTTTTCTTGTCTTCAAAGTAATGGCAACTATTTAGAATTTAGGCTAAATGCACTGGAAACCATTTTAGAAGGACCTATATTTAATTCCCTTACTATGATGTGTAAAATTGGAGAATGTGAGTTTCTTAGAAAGCAACAATTATTGTGAGCTAAAGTTAAGTAATTGAATATACTGTTTCTGTGATTTGTTAGTCTCTGTAGAGTGTTTCTGGTCTGTTGGTGTGGGTGCAGAGTTATAGGCATCACTTGAAGTGCATTTACTCTGTGTGTACTTAGCAATACCAAGACTTGCAGATGCCAGAGGAAAGGAGCAATCCACATGGCATTGAGTGGCTGTGGCATTCCATTGTGATAAGGATGTATTTGTCCTTAATTGCCAAGAGTACCCGAAACTATACCCAAGAGGCATCACTTGGGGCTCTCCAGAACCTCACAGCAGGAGGCGGCCCGGTAAGTCTTGTTTCAGTTTTTCTACTTCTTAAAATGAGGACACTGTGGACATGTCTAGCTCAGATGCAGAGAAGAAGCAATCAGGCAGAAGAAGCAAAGGTTTCCTCATTCCAGCCAGGACAGGTCTCAGACACCACGAGGGCTTTTAGCCTTCCATCGTCTTCAGCCTCAGTGTCTGAACAGCTGTGTCTGACCACACTTACAAGTAAACTACACAGTGGCTTTTATATTGCTTAGTTCTTCTTCCATTACAGGCCTCAGATCACTGCCTCAAACTAGTTGTGAAAAATGCAGAGAAGGAAAGAAAGGAATTTCTCATATTGTAGAACTCAGAGATTTGGGGTGGGTCTCTTTTCCTTCACGATTAGTCTTGAATACCTCACTCGGTCTCTGGATTCTGTTTCCTGGATTCATTTCACAGGAAATGAGGATAGCTAGGAATGACCGCAGGCATACATCTTATTAACCTGGCATCCTTATAAGGAGTGCTATTAAGAACTCAGCAAATGTGTCTCACTGGTCCCATTTGTATCTCAGTTAGGCTTTGGAAAGAGACTGTGATGTTAATTGGCCCTGCCTGGGTAAAGTGCCCAGGGTACAAGTTTGCACTAACTTGCTGCTTGCACAAGCTGTGCTCCTTCACAGAAGTCAGTGTTTACACCAGAAGCAGTATGTTCGTTCTTTGTAGGTAAGAGCACAATGTCTGTGATACCGTGGGATTTGAAGGACACCTGCATGTCTGCGTCTTGGAAACCAACCCACAGCACAGAGCTCATTCTCTTTCCCAATGACTTCCTTTTTATCACCAAAGTCAAAGCATATAGCAGAAGGTTATTGCCTGTTTGTACATTGTGTGTATATTATATATTTATATATTCTATTTTAAATCATTATTTGAACTAAGCTTATAGTACCTTGCTCATAAAGTAAGTACTCCAAAATAGTTCATTCCATAGCTGGTCTTCAGGTATGTGTCGCACATGAAAACATTCTTTGAGGGAACAGAAACATGAGGAAATGTATTCACTTCCTATATAAGTGTCTTCACCTAGAAGCTTATATTAACTACAACTGTGAAATGAAGGTCCGCTTACCATTGCATTGTGGATGAGAATACAAACCATCGTTTCTTTGATTTGCTTGTGAACAAAGAGAAAGGAAGAACTCTATTGTTTCAAGAAACTCAAGTGAGAAAATATGGAATAAAGTAATTTTTACCTGGCTGATTAGGAACTAGTGGTAGAGGAGGGGACGCGGGGTGAGGAAGGACAGCATGAGCCACAGTAAGATGTCTGAACATTGTTCTGAAGTTGGCAGATAACCGTTAACAGATCCTCTGGTGGATTTAAAATCAGCACGTTTTGTTTTTGTTTTTATTATCATGTGCATTGGTGTTTTGCCTGCATGTACGTCTGTGTGGAGATGCCAGATCCCCTGGAACTGGAGTTACAGACAGCTGGGAGCTGCCATCTGGTGCTGGGAATTGAACTCAGATCCTCTGGAAGAAAAGCCAGTGCTCTTAACATCTGAGCCATCTCTCCAGCCCCTTACATATAAAGGGTTTTTTGTTTGTTTGTTTTTGTTTTGTTTTTTTTCTTTGAGACAGAGTCTCTTACATAGCTCTGGCTGTCCTGGAACTCATGCTGTAAACCAGGCTGGCCTTGGACTCAGAGAGATTCACCTACATCTGCCTCCCAGATGCTATGATTAAAGGTATGCACCACCATTCCTGGCCTGGAAAAACCCTCAAGTTTATTATCACCATTTGAGATCATGGGGAGGGTGGGGCTGGAGAGATGGCTCAGCTATTAAAGGCTAGGCTCACAAACAGAAATATAAGAGATCTCAGGGGTGGTTGGATGAATAAGTTTGCAGAAATGCTAATCCAGAAATATACTATTTATTCTAGCACTGGAAAAAATCTAAAAATCAGAAAAGGCAAAAAGCTAAATGAAGCAACAGTACAGTGTTGGTGGGTAGATTAAACTGGGATGCCAGCATTGTTAACGGTAGAGAGATGGCATTTATGTGATAGTCCTGGGAAGTGTGAAGTGGTTAGTCTGCTCAGCTCCATGGATAAGAAGTAGAGAATGCTGACAGCCAGTCTTCATAGCCTTCAGATGAAGTATATGTCTAGATGGCATGTTGGAAAACGAGGAATGCCATGCCTATCCTTCCTCTTGACCCAAGGTCTGGGGTTGTTCATAATGCATATGTTCCTCTCTGGATAGGTCTGGGGCAAAGACTCTTCATAGAGAACAGTTGGTGAAGACAATTAAACGTCTTGAACCCTTTAAAGTTTGACACTCTAGTAAAGTGATGTACTACTTTCCTAGGAATAGTGGTTCAAACACAAAAACAGTTTTAGAGATCAGTATTCTACCACCCGTCCATGGCTCTATATTAAGAGGCTCGAGTCTAGAAAATAGAGTTGGGAAAAAGAAGAATAAAGGTGGTAGGAGACAAACTGTTTATATGAGACAATAAATGATAAGTATCCTGAAGAATGGTTAAGAATCACAAGAATTTTGTCTTAGTAGCCTCATATTAGCTTCAAACAGAAGTTTAATATAAAGTCACAGATACAAGCTAAGGCTGCAGTTCTGAGATCTCTTGATGTTAAAAGGGGCCAGATCAGTATTTAGATCCTCAGGAAGATTTTTCCTAGATTTGGGCTGGCAGTAGTCTCAGATACACAGATTACGGAAATCCATGCCAGGATAGTGGCTCAAGCTTTAATCCCAGTGCTCAGGATGCAGAGGCAGAGAGAGCTCAGTAAACTCAAGGGCAGCCTGGTCTACATAGCAAGTTCAGTGAAAGCAAGTTACATGGTGAGAAAAGATAATCCAACTAGCAATGTGGAGTGTCTTTTTTCAAAAGTTTAATATCTAGCTACCTGGAAGTTGCATGTGCATATGAACTCACAGGGAGTGTAAGGTCATGTATAAGATGTACACAAACTCAAGCCAGACAAAATCCCAGTGGTAGGGGTTGGGGGAAAGCATACATAGAGTCCCACCTCTAACTGAGGAGCTATTGGTATTGACAGACACTGAGAAGAAGAAAGTTACGTTTCTTTAGTGCTGTGATCCTGTGCTCCATGGCAGGCCCATATCTAACAGTAACTGAACAACACCAATTGCACTTCACAAGCTTCTCTCTCTTTCTTTTTTTCTTCTTAAAAGGTGAATAAGATAGTTTATTCTGGAGCCATTATGAATGACTATGGTTAGGAAACACAGCTTTAGGTTACCCCGAATTCTATATTGCAATGTGAAAGTAGTTTCATGAAGTTTTTATAGTTTTACAGAACAAAGAAAGTCATAAATCAAGGCAAGTTTAAAATACATTGGTGGGTGCACTAGAGAGGCAGGTATATGACATATTTTTAAAAGAAGAAAACTCCCAAGTTGGCTAGGTAGGGAGGATATGAGGGTGGGTCAGGAAGGAGTTAGGAGGGAAGGATAAATACGACCAAAATACATTTATGAAATTCTCAAAGATTAGTAAAAGCATTCTTTAAAATCCCAATTCTCTTTTTAGAATGAATTGAGTTTGTAATTTAGAAATAAATAACCTTGTTGAAATATGGTAATCACCAAAATTTGAACCAGAAGTAACAGGAACAATAACTAAGCATCAGCCAGTAAATGAAGCGAATTGGTAAGAAAGGAGCTTATGTTTTCTCACCTCGATCGGTTGCACCCGACAAAGACTTGGGTTTACTGTATAGCTGTGTGGCCAGCATCTGTATAGCCAAATTCTACCAAGGCCACAAAGAAGAGTTTAGCTGAATAGTTCAACATGATAGAAAACATAATGTCCAATTACGTTTATATTATTCAAACCTTGGGAGATGCTCAGTGGTCACATATACTTACTTGCAAGCATAAGAAACTTAATTTGACTACCCTTCATGCACATAAAAAGCCAACATAGCCACCTTGAGGTAATGGAAACATGTGGGTCCCAAGAGTTTGCTGGTCAGCCTAGCAGAAACACCACAATTCAGGTTCACTAAAACCCTGGCTCAAGAGAATAAAGTAGAAGGTGATATAAGACAATTGATATCTTTCTCTGTCTTCACAAGCATTTACAGAAACGTGTACACACACACACACACACACACACACACACACACACACACACACACACGCAAACATTAAAAATTATATGTGAAGCACAAAGTAGTTATCAGACTTATTTTACGTATACACAGATGCAAAATAGTAAAAAAGTAACCAATTTTTAATTGTTTAAAAATACTGGAAATATATTTTTATCAACTATATTGAAAAATCAAAAAGATTTTAAAGAAAATATCTATAAACAGCTTTCATTACAGTTCTAGCTTTTGTCCTCCCTCAACCTTTGGAATCTGCAGAGAACTTCTCTGGTAGCAAATGTGATAGCATTTACAGGATGTGTCTCACAACAGATACCCACATTGGTGGCTCGAATGGTTGTCCAAAAGGAAAATGGTCTTCAGCATACACGGAAGATGCTGCACGTGGGTGATCCCAGTGTGAAAAAGACTGCGGTCTCCCTGCTGAGGAATTTGTCACGGAATCTTTCCCTGCAGAATGAAATTGGTGAGTTGAGGTCCGCAAGCCATAGGTGCATTCTGCGTATACAAGTACAGGAAAGCAGGTTCTGAGAGGTAGCCTGGCTTTGCTGCCCCACATGCTGAGGCAGGCGCCCTCATTCACTGACACTGGATAGTCCTAACATCCAAACTTGCCGTTAACTTGCTTTGATTACTTGCAGAAGAGAAATCGAAGATCACCCTAATAATTAGCAAGACGGGCAATCCGCATGACACCGCACCCATAAACTGTTCCATTCCGTGGGTGTATCAGCTGCATGTTTGTCAGCAACATACATGTAGCTTTAAAATTGTAAATTTTCTTAATCTTCAATGTGTAATTTAAACAATAAGACCTATCTTGACTCTGAGTTTTAGGAGCCAAGAATAAGTAAAGATCCATTTCAATACATGTTGTGTTTTTAATGAGATTTCTAGCTAGGTAGATTTTCATTTATTTATTTGTTTTCAGCACACTGAGAGCAGGATGTCCTCTTTGGAAAAATCTTCAGATTTGATTATAGAGACATTTGTCAACCAGTGACCAGTGACCTCAGCACTTGGAGGTGGGATAGACAGATCTGACGAGCTCACTGGCTAGCCAGCACACCCCCAAAAAAGTTTCTGGTTCAATTAGAGACCCTGTCTCAAAATAGTAGGTAGAAAGGGACTAAGAAAGGCAGATGACAGCCTGCTTTGACTTGCATATGTCTGTGCAGGAGGCACCCACACCAAATACCCATGTGCAGTAACCCTCCCCCCAAAATACTCATGTGCAGTAACCCCACACACACACCAAATACTCATGTGCAATAACCCTTCCCCCCACACACATACATACATGTTCTCCCATGTGCAGTAACCCCCCACACACACATACCAAATACTCATGTGCAGTAAGCCTCCCCCCCCCCCACACATACATACATGTTCTCCCATGTGCAGTAACCCCACACACACACATACATGTTCTCCCATGTGCAGTAACCCCACACACACACATACCAAATACTCATGTGCAGTAACCCCCCCCCACACACACACACATGTTCTCCCATGTGCAGTAACCCCCCCCCACACACACACACATGTTCTCCCATGTGCTGTAACCCCACACACACACACACACATACATGTTCTCCCAAAGGGGAAAAAAATCTTTCTAATCAATCATTGTTTTCTTTCAATTTGTAGCTAAAGAAACTCTACCAGATTTGGTTTCTATAATTCCTGACACAGTCCCAAGTACTGACCTTCTCATTGAAACCACAGCCTCTGCTTGCTATACGTTGAACAATTTAATGCAAAATAGTTACCAGAATGCACGAGACCTTCTGAACACCGGAGGTCTGCAGAAAATTATGACCATCAGCATAGGGGAAGGGTAAGTCTCTTAGCACCTGCCCATCACGGTCTCTATTTTGCTGCCACCAGCACTATATAAACACTCTAGCTGCAGTTACTCTTTCCTGAGTCTGATGGGCAAGATAGCCACAAGTAGTATCACAGACCAGGGCTGCAGCTTCTCTAGTTTTTGGTGATTGAGCAAGGGAAGAACTGAGTGCCACATTAAATCTTTAAAAAGAAAAAATCTCAAGTGTCAAACAACTAATGTACAGATAACTGTTATGAATATCAAACCCTTGACATTAAAGAACTTTCTAGAACTCTGAATATAAGAGAGCTGTAATATAAAGAGTTTGCTTACTCTGAGTGACTCTGTCCCTAGGCACTAAAGTGCTGTAAGACGCTAAGCTGACTCTCCTCTCCCTTCCATTCTGAAGAAGCAGCTCAGGAAGGAGCCCACATTTTTGTTCATTATGGTTTTGCTTTCTGTGGTCTTGATTGCATGTCAGTGGACTACTGTGACACAGGAAATCCACTACAGTCTTCGGAAAAGAAAGTTCAGCCATGGTTTAGTAGTTAGAAAGTTAGTAAGTAAAGTCACAAAGAAACTGATCTCTAGCTAGAAATGGTAAGTTTAAGACACATTTAGAAAAGGAACGTAAAAAAACAGTGTCACTGTCAAATGTGATGGGGAAAAACTCCTACATTTAGTCTCAGAGGCAAGAACATTTTCAGTTGTTTTCTGTGTTGCAATCTGTAAATATATAACTATATAAATGTAAAGGGTCTATAAGTAATTAAAAGCTATAAATATATATAAATATCATGGATTTTTCCCTTGTAAATCATTTATTTATTAGCACTACCTTTGTGATTTAAAAAAAAAAAAAAAAGCATCTTGAAAAGTGACCTGTGGCCTTCAGTTCCTCTTTGTGTGGCAACTGTTGAAGCCAGGTGAAGGGAAGGCCAAAGCTGCACATGCTCACTGACCCAGAAACATCTCTGTCTTTTCAGCTATGCCCCCAACAAGGCCAGCAAAGCAGCCTCTGTCCTCCTTTACTCTCTGTGGGCACATACAGAGCTGCATCACGCCTATAAGAAGGTAAGAACACTGACCAGCTAAAACCTGACACTTGGCCTGGCCCTCATGAGAAATCACCAAATAGCTTCTCTTCTTCTCCCTCTTCTATCTCTTCCTCCTCATCTTCCTCTTCTTCCTTCTCATCCTCATCCTCTTCTTCCACTTACTCCTTCTTTGCTTTTTGAATAGTTTTTGTTGTTGTTGTTGTTGTTGTTTTGTTTTGTTTTGTTTTTGAGAATTTCGTATATGAGCACTATATCTGTGACAAGCCTACTCCTCCTTTCCCCTCTGATTCCTCTCTCCCAAATTCAGGTTGTCTTCTTTAAGTATTATTGTTACATGTATAAATATATATGTGTATATACATATATATGCATAAATGCACACACACGTATATGGAACCTACTGAATCTCCTTAGCCTTACTGTGTCTATGGTTGACAACCTATGTAGGAGTTCATCCCTGGAACAATTGGTTCTCCCATTCTCAGTAGCCCTCGATCCCTGTAGCTCTTCATCTAAGAGAAGGGTGATATGAAATTTCCCTTGTCCACATTGGTATATCAACTGGTAGTGCCATTTTGCTGGTCTTGTTCAAGTGATCATATTATTAAAAGTTCATGGATCCATTTCCCCTGCCATATCTAGGGGACACAATACAATTTAGCAACAGATGTCATAGACCTCTGGCTCATAAGATCTTTCTATCCTTCTTCCATGATTTTCCCTGAGCCTTAGGTATAGGGCTGCGTTGCAGATTGCACCACTTGTAGCTAGGCACTCTATAGAACA
The DNA here is from genome assembly GCF_000001635.26 of Mus musculus. Classification (NCBI taxonomy): domain Eukaryota; kingdom Metazoa; phylum Chordata; class Mammalia; order Rodentia; family Muridae; genus Mus; species Mus musculus. The sequence goes on from NC_000082.6 coordinate 16,270,543, forward strand.
GTATTCTCTGCATTTTTGATCAATTGTAGATATCCTTAATAGTTTCTGTATGTTGCAAAAGGAAGCTTCTTTGATGATGAATGAAAGCTATATTTATTTGTGGCTATAAGGAAAAGTATTTAGAATACAATTAAAAAGTTTATAGATTTAGGATCTGGCAGTAGTAGGTTCTCCTCTTGGGGATATGACCTCTCAAGGGTTTACAATACCAAACATGATTTCCCTACTGTTGAGCAATCCTTAAATCCAATTAGACAGTTATTAATCATCTCCCAGACAGAAGTGCCAGTATTATAGCATGGTGCATATCTTGCCAGTCCAGTCCTTGTTGTGGTACACAGGCCTTACAGCTGGGTATAACTACTACTGAGTGAGCCTCTCCCTTGGCAACTTTTGATATGTGAGAGCCACTCCTTAGGAAGGAGTCTTCCAGGCCAGTTCCAACTGAATTCCTCCAAGTCCTGTGTGCACAGTATGTAGTTTCTGCAGCAATAGGGTTTTACCTTCAAGTTCTGGGACACAGCACAGGAAATAGTAATGGCTTACATTGCTTGGGAATCTCATGGTCTCCCTTGACCAACAAAGAAGGTTTCTCTTGAGTGGTACTAGAGGTATTGTTAGATAGTCCATGGCTTTTGGGGGGAACATTATCACCCCAAGTGTATAACTTCATTAAGCTCTATATCCAAGTATACACTTATATATAATTTTAGGTAAACATAAAATTTGCTTTTTGCCTTTTCAAACATCCTTAGTTTTACTTATCCTTCCTCCTTCCCTTTTTGTCTGTATTGCCCTCCACATCTCCAATTAAAATGCCCCCATCTTTTCCATTTCCACCTTCATGTCACCTGTGTCTTATTATTCAAGAACTTTCCTTCACTCCACTAGATCCCACCTTTCCCTTAAGGACCCCAACCCAACCTTTGCCTCACCCTGGCCCTACCTAGATCCCCCTTTTTGCTTTCCTGCTTCTGCAGATGCTCCAGGCTGTACACTTCCATATGGCGATTAAGAGCTAGGAGCCACAAAATAAGAGAGAACATGTGACTTGGTTTTCTAGGTCTGGATCACCTCACTCAGCAAAATATGTTTTAGTTTCAACCATGTACCTGAAAATTCTATGCCTTCATTTTCCTTTGCAGCTGAATAGAATCTCAGTGTGTACATATACTGCATTTTTATTATCTAGTCGTCAACTGAAGAGCATTTAGGTTGTTTCAAGAAAGTATTTCAACAGCGTTAGCAATTAGAAAACTAGAAATCAGAACTACTTTGAGATTTCCTCTTACCCCAACAGAATGCTAAGATCAAGAGTAGACATGCGGGTAAGGATGTAGGGAAGGCAGCTGGGATTGCACACTGTTGCAGCCATTCTGGAAATCAGTGTGGAAAATTCTCAGAGAACGGAAAGTAAATCAACTGTGTGACCAGCTGTATGACTCCTGGACATATGTCCTCAGGACACTGTGTGACACAGACACATGCTCAGCCATGTTCATGCTGCTCTATTCACATCAGTCAGGAAATGGAACCAACTTAAATATCCTTCAGTTGACAAACAGATGAGGCACTTTCTTATGTGCAAATTTTTATATTTTATATTTTTCTCTGCTTCTTCCAAAGGCTCAGTTTAAGAAAACAGACTTTGTCAACAGCCGGACTGCCAAAGCCTACCACTCTCTTAAAGACTGATGAAGTGGGGAAAAAAAAACCTCAGGAATTCCAGTTTCACAGTTCTCCACTTAAAAATAAAATAAGATAAACAATTAAAAAAACCTCCTCAAAGAAAACACCTATTTTTCTACTAACTGACCCAAGAAACCTCAAAAAGCATGCTTTGTTTATATTCTTTTCTATTTTCATCCCCAAATCTAGAAAATGAATAATCAGAATATAATTTTGTTAAGTGTCCTGAAGACTTCCACCAGGTTGCACCAGTATGGAATCAGTTTTACCCTGTGCAGATAATGGGCATCATTATTCAGGCTTATAGTATGTGCAAACTCGTGTGAGTGTGCACCGGAGGAACACCTGAGAAAGAGTGTGTGAATGATGTTTCTATCCTAGTTGCTCATCTGCATGTCACTTCCTTAATGAGCCAGAGGTGTGTGTTCACTAGTGTTGGACAGGACAGAGATGAAGGAATAAAGCATTGATGGCAAATCGCTTTGTCTGTGACCTTCGATTGTTCTTGACCCTGTTGGGTTGCTATTCTTTGCTTTGCCTTTTCTTTCTCTAACATAAATGAATGTAAGGCATGTATGTAGACTATAGAGCTATGTGGCAGTAAGGCTGAGAAGCAGTCATAGAAAACATAAAGACAGCTGGCTACACATAAAGATAAGTGCTGGCTCTGAAATGTCATGTTCTCCCTCAGCAGTGTGTAAATGGCATTTTTTACATCAAGAAATCATTCACCTGTAGTGTCAGCAGTAGCTGTGACTCTCTCTAGTTACAATATAATCTAGGCTTTTGTACCCAGCGGAATTGGTAAGAGCACTGTCATTCAGCAAGGGTCTCAGAGGATTGAGACCAGATGGGCACTGAGAGCAGCTTGTTTTAATGAAGCATAGTGTCAACTTTGTCCAAGCACAGGACTTTATAGCTCATACTCTCATCCCTGGTATCAGGCAAGGGAGCTCTAGAGACAAGGCAGGAAGCTCTTATGGCCCGAAACTGAGAAGTGACAGCCTACAGCAGCTGACATATTGGCTAGAGAAGTCATCTATGGGAAATGCAGTTTTAACTAGACAGCAATGAAAGCCTTTCCCATTAGTCCTTAACCACAATTCTGCAGTTTATTGCGCCTTTGAAGTCTGACTTCATTTGCATAAGAAAGTAAGAGAAGAAAAAAACCCTTCAGCTACTTTGGTGGGGAAAAAAGGAACAAAAAATAAATTCCCATTTCTATTTAAATGTGCATTTAGCTCTGCATTATGTTGTAACTTAAAATGTTTTTAACTTTAAAAGCTTCAGCTTAATAATTAGCCCAGGTTGAGAAATTTATTTTCTTAAATACTGAAGAGAGAATTTTTCTAATTTTTCTATCATTAGAACCAAAGTTCTAATGATAATCATTTAGTTTTCATTTATTTCTCCTGATATGTGACAGAAGTTCAAAGTTTCCATGAGGGTTTCTCTGTTTGTTTCAGTGTCTTTATCTTAAGGTGTCAGTAGAATGTCAGATATATTAAATACAAATGAGCCGCCTGAGGCTATTTACATTTATTTCCAAATCAAAGTACTACATTCTTTTCAAGAAAATGTTTCTATCTTGGCCAAAGACATTAGCATGGAAAGACACACAACTGCTGTCACTATTGCTGAGCCTGAGTCCATGGGAAATCAGCTAGCTTGGTCCTCTTGCTTTGTCCTGCTAATAAACAGCCCCTGCTTTACTCTGTCAGCACCTCCAGGGAGGACTCTGCACAGAGGAGCATCAGTTCTGACCAATGAGCAGTACACAGGCTGTTTCCTGACTGTGCCCATCCTGCAGAGCATGGCAGCCCTTCTCATCTGTGCCGTGAGGTTTGAGAGCTGCTCCCATATCTAAGAATTTTAAGCCGGGTGTGGTGGCGCACGCCTTTAATGCCAGCACTCGGGAGGCAGAGGCAGGCGGATTTCTGAGTTCGAGGCCAGCCTGGTCTACAAAGTGAGCTCCAGGACAGCCAGGGATATACAGAGAAACCCTGTCTCGAAAAAACAAACAAACAAAAAAACCAACAACAACAACAAAAAAAAAAAAAAAAAGAATTTTAAGTAGATTTCTAGAATCTGGGAGTTTTCAGGTTTAGGATTACATTGTGGGAGCATTTGTTTCCACCCTATTTATCTACAAAAGGTTATGCATAAAGTAAATAGGAGATTAAGATGCCAAAAGGGAGAATAGGTAGCCAGGTTAAACAAACTGCTTTAATACCAAATAAGTCACCCTCTATAGAAATAAGTCCTTAGAAGAAAACAGAAAACTGTGTGCCTGTAATACTTGTGAGATTTCTGCTTAACAAAGGCATAATAGACTTTCACACTGAAGTGAGGATGACTAAGCACTTGTATTCTAAATACACTTGCAGAAGAAGCTTCAAATCAAAGCTCAGGGTTAGGAAGGGATTTAGAAGACACCTAGTCACCTCTTTGGAGAATCTTCTACCCCAAAAGACGCAGCCCTGATGACAACAGGAAAAGACTCAGTCATTCAGCTCGTGCCCAGTGTAATAGGCACATTTTGAGATTCAGTAGTGAGGTTTTTGTTGAGGGACAAAGCCAAAAATACTTGTTGGGGGAGAAAAAAACAAACAGGAAAAAAAAGGAACCAAGCTTTCAAAATACATTCTGCTTGATTGCAGTGGCACTGACAGACTCTTAGGAAATAAATGCCAGCCTTTTAAGGTATGTATGACAAACTATCTCCTTGTGGTGAGTGTGTTCAGAAAGGAGAGAGAATGCTATCTGTTGGTGTGAAGGTGGTCTAAATCTAAGCAGAAAGGAGAACATTCTATAGCCATGGACAGGAGACTCATGGAAGCTGAGCAGTGTTGTGTTACCTGTGGAGCTGACAGTCTTACTCCTGTGTAGTACAGAGGATGCTGCCCAGTCAGTAGGTTGTGTCAGCTAGAGAGAGACCAGCAGACACTCAGTAGCATCCTACCCTCCTTGTGCTTCTTTTTGTTTAAAAAAAATGTATACGTGGAAAATCTGAGGCAGAGATAATCATATTCCTAAAGTCACAATGCAAAAATACAGAGGCCTATCAGAAGCAAAGGGCTGCCCCCCACAACCCAAACCAAAGCTCATCATATCTCTCTGACCTGACAGACGACTCACCTAACCATTTCCCCGGGCCTCACACTGGCATTTCTCCTGTGGTAAGTTTCTTATTCTCACCTGAGGTTCAGCTTTCCTTATCTGTAAAATGGGCTGTTTTGAGGATTAAGTGTTTGAATAAATACAAAGCCATGTCCCACATGGCTATATACTAGAGTGTAAAGATATGCAGAGTTGGTGTTGGTGAGTGAGCTCTGCGGGCTTGGGGGTTGTCCCACACCTAAGGCAGGAAGATGGTGGCCGCAAAGAAGACGGAAAAGTCTCTGGAGTCGATCAACTCTAGGCTCCAACTTGTTATGAACAGTGGGAAGTACGTGCTGGGCTACAAACAGACTCTGAAGATGATCAGACAAGGCAAAGCCAAGTTGGTTATCCTCGCCAACAGCTGCCCAGCTTTGAGGAAATCTGAAATAGAGTACTATGTCATGTTGGCTAAAACTGGGATCCATCTCTACAGTGGCAAAAATATTGAACTGGGCACAGCGAATGGAAAACACTACAGAGTATGGACACTGGCTATCATTGACCCAGGTGATTCTGATATTATTAGAAGCATGCCAGAACAGACTGGTGAGAAGTAAACAAGAAAGTTTTCCTTTAATAAAACTTTGCCAGCGCTCCTTTTGAAAAAAAAAGATATACAGAGTTCCTGCTGTGGACAGATTTTCTTTCTGATTCACCTCCTTAATTTCTTCTTGCAAATCTGACTGCTTCTCCTAAAATTCCAACCTCCCCATCACAGACTCCTATACTCTCAAGCTTCCTCACACATAGAACATACTCCTTTACATCTGTGCAGTCACATTCACACGTTTACAGAAACGTTTCTTTACTCTTACACCCTTGAATGCGCATGCACTCACACTCTCACCCACTCATATACTAACAACACATACATGTACCCAAGTACTAACCCACTTACATACTTATTCAACACATGTCTTGTCCTGCATGCTCACTCACATTTGGAGACCAGGTAGGAATGAAGGGAACAAATACAGGCTGGCATGTAGTTCCGAAGATTGTTTTTCAGAACATGAATCCTGTATGAGTCTGTGAAAAATAAAAAGCTTATACTTAGGTTAGGTTTGGGAAAGGAAGGGTTATACAGAGATCAAAAGGTTCTTAGGTTGAGTGTGGTGAAGCACCTCTTTTATCCAAGCATTCTGGGGGTAAAGCAGGTGGGTTTCTGCAAATTCAAGCCTGGCCTGGTCTACAAAGTGACTTTCATTTCAACCAGGGCTACATACTCTACCTCAAAAAACAAAACAAAACAAAACAAAACAAAACAAAACAAAAAAACCCACTACTTGTTTCAAGCCTTCTCTGAACCCCAGCAGAAGGCATCATGATACCCCAAAGAAGTGGAGTGCTCTGCACATGGCAGACCTGTGTTCAGAATGTGTGATCTTCATAGCACTTGAATCTGTCATATATTATACACACTGCAACAGAGATCTAAGCCATGGATAAGACGACAAAGGGTTTATTGTCTACTCCAGTTCATCAGGCTAAAATCTCAGTAATAAACCATCCTTGGAGTTCATTTTAAACAGAAATATAAAGACTGGTATATTTTAGTAGGTTGAGAACCATTCTCGAAGCATTTTGCTCATGTGGAGTACTGCAAACTGACAGCAGGTAGATAAGTTAGAAGGTAGCTATTACCCAGGGGAACATGTTGAAGCACAGCAGACATTCCCACTGGCTAATCAGGCTTCCTCATAAACCTAACATCAATGAGCAGTTCAAGTCTCAGAAGCCTGAATTCTGCCTGTAAGCTGTTAGCACACAATATATCTGGCAAGGAATGAGGAGCATGCCCATAGAGTGCTGTTTTGTCGGCCACACATGGATGCTCTTCACAGTAACCAGCAGTCCCGTGGCTGCTGGGAGGGAAACTTTTAATTCTATCTTTTAGCAGAATGGCTTATGCCAAATGCCTCATCCTGCAGCTGAGGACTGGTAAATTATCACTCTGAAAACATTGCCCATAGATCTTACTGAGATTGGCTTCACCATATGGAATGTTACAGTTTCTACAGTGTCTTGTTTCACCCAAGAACCAGAATGAGCAGCTGTGTCATAACTGGAAGCTAAGTAGTACACTCACCACACTCATTAGGAACTGTAAAAAGGATATTTGTTTAGAATAATTGAAGTTTAGGGTTGCTGAATAACTGTTTCTGGTAGTGTTTGTTCACTGACCCACCTTAAGTTAGACTCCATTTCCATAACAAAATGAGACAATCCAGATTTACAACTGGCCCTCAGTCCCATCCTCACATCAAAGCACTCTAAGGGACAGCTCAAGAGGAACAGCATAGGGTCACAACCACCATTAAGTCCTGGTCTGCCATCAATTCCACTACTATCTTATCAGGAGAAGCAGATTCTGACAAGTGGGCAAGATGGCCCTGAGTAACAACTATTCAAAAAGAACGTGGTATAGTGGTGCATATCTTTAATCCCAGCACTTGGGAGACAGAGGCAGGCAGATTTCTGAGTTCGAGGCCAGCCTGGTCTACAGAGTGAGTTTCAGGACAGCCAGGGCTACACAGAGAAACCCTGTCTCAAAAAAAAAAAAAAAAAAAAGAAAGAAAGAAAAGAAAAGAAAAGAAAAGATGAGCTTAAGGACTATATAAGCTGATAAATTTTTCTGTTCAAGGCTGCATAGATCCTTTTGTGCATTAGCCAGAACTAGCTTTGAGCTATTATTAAAGAGCCTTTATCCTAATATCTGAGTGTGGGGAGTGTGTTCTCGCTGCCTTTTGAAGGTATATTAATTCTATATCAAACTCACAACTGCCTGAAATGTCTTGGGTACCAAACACAACATGTATACAGACATACATGCAAACAAAATACCCATATACATTAAAAAATAAATAAAAGTTAAAAGTAAAAAATAAGACAAACCAGCAACAGCACCAACAAAAGAAGAAATAGACAAGATTTTTTTTTTTTCTTAGCAAATTGTTTCCTTTTTCCTATGATCTGATTGAGGGATTTTTGAAGTTCTGGTTTTAAATATCTGTCTTCATGACGTGACTTTAACGTTCTATATGAACTAAGTAGCTCCACTGCCTTTGATGGAGTGCTTATGTCAGACTAACTCTGTATCCTGCTTTATTCTTTGTGAAATCAAGTGCTGTACCCTGCAGCCAGGGCTAGTCTCAGACTGGGTTATTGCACAGCTCCTTGGGGTAAATGGAGTGTGGTAGTGGCTCACACCAATAATCCCAGCACTTAGAGACAGGAAGCTAGCTGAAAGTTCAAGGTCAGCCTGACCTACATAGCAAGTCTCAAGAAAAAAATTAGAACCTGGCTTGGGAGCTAGAGATTTAACTCAGTGACAGACTGTGTACAGCATGAGCAACACCCTGGCTTCTATCCTCAGTGCCACTAAATTTTAAAAAGTTCAATTCTCTCTCGCTGATGGATTGTCTTCAACTTTCTGGCATTTGTCCTTTGGTCACTTCATGCTCACAAAACACTAAGCAGTGCTCCTAACATCCCATTGTCAGAGAACAGCTGCCAAGAACTAGAGTGTAAGCATCCCTGGGTAAGCATACCTGCCTTTCACCCACACTGTTTTAAGAAAACTCTAATAGCGAGATTTCTATAGGCTCACCTCCCCCCTCTATCTCTCTGTCCCACCCCCTCATTTATTACTAGCATTATATATCTTATTCTACCCTAGTTCATGCCAGACAAGTTCTCTGCCACTGAACTCTGCCTCCAAACTTACACATCCAATCTCAAGCCACTTCTTAGCATTAAAAAAAGGTAAAAATCTAGCCATGTAATCCAATTACAATTCGGCCAGCACTGGACATTCCTGCCCTTGAGGCTCATGGGTGATGAGACTTGAACAGTAAGAAATGTACTGCTAATGAAAAACAGAGGACTGTAGACTATTCAGCTAACATCCCAGGACCCACTGGGTGTGGAGACACACAGAGAAGAATGTCTTTGACCATGTTTATTAAGTGGATCTCATCTGTCTTACAAGACAATCATGGTCTTTCAAACACTGTGCGTTTCAACTGTGGTTTCTCCTGAGGGTTTTGCACTGAGTTAGGACAAATCCCTGGAAAGTATGGAAGTGAAGCGTGGTGAGCAAGCTGGGAACTGCTTCTAACCAGAGATGCCCATTCAAGTAGGGTAATAAAGGAATAAAAAGGGTGCTCAATTGAACAACAGGAGGCAGAATAAAGGTAGTGATATAGGAGAAACTTGAAGTAATAACGTTGGTGTTACTAATAAACTTGCTTAGGAGACATTAAGTCACACAAAGTAGAATTTAGCTAAGGGAGTGCTAGCTCCAAAATAACGCAAAGGTAGGTCTAGTTTAATCATCAGGCTTGTTAGAAATAACTCAAGTGGAGGACTGCTGGAGAACCTCTTCAGCAAATGTAGGTTTATCAAGACTGACCTCCAGTTAGGCTCCATTCCTATAACAAAAGTGACAACCCTGACTTCCAAGCAGCCATTAGACCCATCCCTTACCAAAACTAAGACTCTGAAAGGCAGAATTGCAGCCATCTTTTAGTCTTGATCTGTCATAAGGCATGATTCTGCCAGATGGGTAAGATAGATGACTCTGGGCAGCTACTATTCAAAACAACAAAACTGGTATACTTAAAAACTATTAATTCTGTCACTATCCTTCCTGTGTGAATCTCCATCTGCCCAAGTGTCCAAACATGTAGTATCTATATTTAAATTGTTTAAAATGTAACCTGGGATTAGGAAGATTTACAGATGACAGTGTATATGGGAGATATAAGCCCAAGGCCCACATAAGGGAGTAAAGTTTTCTGTTCAAGGCTGGTTCCCTTTTGTGCATTATCAACACCAGCTGCATGCTACCAGAGGATTCTTCCTTTATTAACCTCTGAGTGTGTGGAGTGATTTCTCACTGAGAAAGCCTTCTCTGCAACAGTAGAGAGGGCATTATTGACTCTTTTCTAGGCATTCACTAGTTCTCACTTTTAAGCAACAACTACAGAATGGGAAATTAAACTATGGCAAAATGTTCCTGAATTTGGAGTTGTGCCATTTCTTTCAGAGCCACCAGGAATAGAAGCGGGTTCACTGGGCAGGAGGAACTTGGGTTTGGGTTTTGACTTCCCATAGCTATGTGATTCTATGGATGTTAATTTCAACATATTAATCTTACTACATTGCTTCCTATGGTTGTGGAAAAAAAAAAAAAAACAAATGAGGTGCCTCAGAGCACTGAGCACCTCTGTTCTCAATGCAAGGCTGTGATTATGTCCTCTTTTATAGATCTGACTGCTACAGAGGGATCTCTAGGTTTCACTTTCACACCCCCACGTTATTCCCACATTTTACCTGAAGCCTTAGGGATCATCTTAGAGCAGGTAGTAAATTCTACAGTAGGAGACCAGGAAATCCTAAGAGAGAAGGGCAAAGCTCCCTGAAGAATTGTATTCCCTTTAGCCCTTTCTTTTGGTTCCAGATTTCAATCTCTTCTCTGATCCATTTCCACAACCTAGGGCAGTGGCTCTCAGCCTTCCTAATGCTTCAACCGTTTAATATCATTCATCATGTTAGGGTGCCCCCCCAACCATAAACTTATTTTCGTTCATACTTCATAACTACAATTTTGCTACTGCTATGAATCATAATGTAAATATCTGTTTTGCAGGATATCTGATATGAAGACCCCTGTGAAAGGGTCATTTGACCCTGAATGAAAAAAGAAATAAAAAGGAAAGGACACAACTGTTCCTAGGTATTGTGGAGGAGAAAGTTTATTATAGATATGTGGGAGAGCAGAGCCAGAGGCAGGTTATCTGGGAGTGACCATGAGCTGGCCCCTGTGGGCTCAGGAAAAGGAAAGAGAGAGAGAACCAGCCACAGCAACCAGGAGGCCATAAGTACAAAGGGCTAGTAACCAAAATGTCTGGATTAGATAGGGAAAGGGGCAGCCCATTCCTGAGCTAGAGAGTTCAGGGTGGAGGGTGAAGTGTCCACCAAACAAGTAGGGACTGAGGGATGCTGGGAAGGCCTGGCAGCCAGGTCCACTTTCTTAAGTTAAATAGGCACCTATACCTTTTGCCCTTGGTTTGAAACTTAACAGACACCCCCCAGAGGGGCTGTGACCCACAGGTTGAGAATTACTGCCCACATCAAACCCATCAGAACTCAAGGGAACTCAATCAGGGAATCTTCCAGAGACATAAAGTGAGCACTTATCGCTTCTCGATGATAGGATAGCAGCAGAGATTAGTGTAGCTTTGGTATCCCAAGTACAAACCCTGGATGGATATGTCTTTTTATAAGAAAACAACAAACAAACAAACAAAAACCAAACAAACAACCCAAACAAACACCTGGGCGTGGGTAGATGACTCTGGTTAAGAGTTTTGGCAGCTCTCAAAGAGGACCTGGGCTATGGCAAAGGCATAGCTGATATCCGTATAGATGTTAATTTCTAAGTTCTAAAGCTTTAGTGAGGGCAATTAGCTCTGCTTTCTGCGACGACATGCGGGGTGAGGGTTGGGGTGGGGGTGGAGGTTGAGGTTCAGCCCCAATGCTTTTCTACACTCATGGGCTTCTGCCAGATTTCTTGACATTCGAGCTGTGGTGGCTCGAGGTCCGGATCGGGCAGCAGGGTGGCCGGAATGGGTCGGAGTTAAGCCCAGTAGTTGGCATTTGTCAGCCAGCGGTTCTGAGGCGGCCTTATCACACTTTCCAGGGCTTGTGATGCATCCACTGTCAAGTTTTGTCCCGTGAGGTCCAGGCTGGTCATATGACACCACACTGTTGCAGTCACCCCAAGCCAATTGATTTCGTCCAGACTACCTGATGTTACTTGCTCAGGTAGACTGTTAGGGAGTTCTTTTCAGGGTTTTGAACCTCCTTTGGTTTGGTTGCTAGTCAGTTTTGTTTATTCTAAACTGGTGAACCCTGATTATGGAGCTGGGTGTGCAGGCACATGCCTTTAATCCCAGCAGGTGCTCAGAGATAGATGAATCCTGACTTGAGGCCATCCTGTTCTACAGATCGAGTTCCAAGACAACCAAGGCTACTCAGACAAACCTTGTCTCAAGAAAAAATTGATCATGAATTTTAATATTCTACCTAGTAAATGATAAAAATAATACCAACCTTGACTTTAATGAATTTTCAAATGAAAATGTCATGTCTTTCATCTCATCGTATCTTTTTGTTATGACTGCTTACCCTAATTCCAAAACTAATATTTGAAAGTCTATTTTTACATTGCCCTTATGTGTGTGTGTGTGGTGTGTATGTATATGTGTGTTCTCATTGTTCAGTATAATTTTGACAGAGTAAGAGTCTAGTTTTTTTAAGTAAACTTTAACTCCATTAATCCTAGCTAGATTTTTATCCTACCCAAAGATTTTGATTAGTTTTTCTTACACAAATTATGCAAAAGACATCAATGTCTAATAGCAACAACACTCATGAAGTTTTATGTCTTTTTTTCCCACAGTCCATGAAGGCTTTTTATTTATGCTTTACATTTTAAAAAAAGAAGTTTTATGTCTTAAGTACTGATATTTCTTGATTAAATTAGTATCAAAAATGTTCTATATTACAATTATCTGGTTTAAAAAATAAGCAACATTATATTTTAACAACAAAAGGATAGGTAATTCCACTGTGACTCTTAGAGAAGTCCCATTTCTAGTTATTTAAATATAAATAATATGATAGTTCATTAATACAAATAACTCTAAACACATCAGAAACAATATAGTCTATCTCTTTAAAATATGTACATTTCACAGGCTGCTCTAACAAGAAAACAGGTAGACTAACTATTGATGAGACAGGCTGACTCTATGACAGGCTTCAAATTGGCAGTTCAAGAGATTAGGCCTAAAAATTCAGGCTTCAGGCAACTAGTCAGAAACTACCCTGCCACCGGGCCTGAAGCATAGACAATGGTCATGTCAGCAATGGTTTCCAGTCCTCACACCTGGTAATAGTTCTGGAATGTGTTTAAGAGATAGAACAAGATAAGACCAGCTACCCACCCCCACCCCCGAATTTCTCAACAACAGATTGCAGCTCCCATGCCCCATAATGGTTTTGGAATGTCCCTAAAAGATAAAGCAAGATAAGGTCACCACCACCCCTCCCCCACCCTCCCACCCCCGCCCAGAATTCCCCTAATGCGCTCAAATTTGAGCCTTCGGAACTCACTCAGGTGTCTATGTTGGTAATGGAAGACCCCAGCATGCTGGACTTCTGCAGAATAAAACACTCTTTGCATTTACATACTACTTGAGTCTAGGGTATCATTCTTTGGCAAATCATGAATCCTTGCTCTATAGATGTTCATCTATCCTCCCTCTCCACCAAATCTAATCCCCTAATTTCTTTTTCTTTCTTTCTTTTTTTTATACTAAAAGAATAAAAATTTTTATTAAGCATTGTAAGCTGCATTCAGTAGCCTCTGGATACACCACACCACCATCCATCAACAGTCAATCAGACCCAACAGCAGTTCATTCTTCACAATCCATGAGTTAGAACAGAACTCCCTTCAACTTACAGTAAGATCCTACTTCGCTCCTTCGGGCAGGGGCTGGGGAGTTACTCCTCATTTCTGATCACTAATGTGATGAAGAGCATTGGAAGTAGATGAACCATAAGAAGTGATTCTCATTCAAAGTGCATTGTTTGGCAACAGTAACAAAACATCAAAATGATCGAAGTCTACCTGCTTCTACTAAATTCCTGACGGGAAACTTCTCAAGAACAAGCAATTTGTTTCCTGCTACAGAAGGGGAAGGGGGTGTTTAGTTTTTTAAGATCATAGGGGTTTTTTTTCTTTACAGAATTTCATATTTTGCTAAGAATATGAAGACATATAACAGCAACAAAGAACACTAATGCACACAGCAGTGAGTACACCAAGGTAATGTTGATATTCCAAACAGCTAGATGATTGGGGGCGGGGTTTAGAATAAACGAACAGAGGTCAATAATCACAAAATTTAAGGTTAGAGCAAGATCAGTCTATGACTAAACAGTTAACATCTTTTATAGGACTATTACTGATTATTAGCATTTTGTTTTGCAAATGGGCACATACTGGTAAGAAAGAAAAGCTCTGGTTGTGCCTTATTTCTTTCATAATCATAAATCAAAGCTGTAAAACAAAGCTTCATTGTGAAACAGTAATGCAAAATCAAATATAATGCCATATATATGGTGCCAAATGCTAAAAATTATATATGAGACAGGGCTGTCCTGGAACTCACTTTTATACTTAAACACTGCCAAAATTTGTTTTCTTTATAGTTCAAGAAACCCAACTCAAGGCTTTTGTTTTAACCAGTTTAAACTTCGTGTACTTCATTTTTAAGTGTGGGAGTCAACTGCTCTTCATTTTCTTTATCTCTCTCTCTTTTTTTGTTTTTTTGTTTGTTTTTGTTTTATTGTAGCATTTTGACTACAACTGGTTAAAAATACACATATATATATGTTGTTTAAATCTCTGATATCAAAGAGGGATCTGATTTTCCGAAGTCTTCATTTTCTCTTACGGAAAGGACAGAATGTACATAACTGCAGGCTCTCTCTCCAGGTGCTCCAGAATCCTTATTTTTCCAGCATCCTTCATCCTCTATAAAGAAGAAGTTTACTCTTCTTTATTTACAACAGCTGCCTCCAGAGCAGCCTTCCTGTGGCAGGCACTGTCTGTACTAGTGCATTTAAGTGAGGATTTGTATTGCACCTGTATTGCACCGTTTAGAGTCATTGTTCAAGGCACTTTCAGAGTGGCGTGGGGCCCTGGGGTCACCCTAGGCCTGCAGATCACCTGCTGAGCCCCTCCTCACTAACCTCCATCTCCAGTCCTCACACAAATCCTTCCCTCCTAACCTTCACCCTCCGATTCATTGATGTATCCCAGCCTCTCACATTAGCAGGCACTCCCTGAGAACCCACAAGCCATACTAGCTAGCAAAGCAGATAGACTGACTGCAGATCTTCACCTTTCTCTCTGTTCCTCTCCAGCTCTGCAGCAGACCACCAGCTGGGCCACCTTCTTCCCCAGCCCATCTCCAGTGGAACACACAGATCTTCCCTTCCTAAATTTCCACCCTCACTCCACTCATTGCTTCATTCCAGCACCCATCAGGCACTCCCTGGGAACCCGCAGGCCACTCTCACCATGGTAGCAAGTAGGCAAACTGAAAATCTTCACTTCTTCCATTTCTCCTAGTCCAATTCACCAGTCTAATCCTTAAAACAGTTCAAGACCTGAAAGTGGAGATAGAATCAAAAAAAAGAAAAAGAAAAAGAAAGAAAGAAAGAAAGAAAGAAAGAAAGAAAGAAAGAAAAGAAAAAACCCAAACTGAGGAAAAGCTAGAAATGAAAAAATTTAGGCTCTTGAACAGGAATTTTAGAGGTAAGCATTTCTAACAGAATACAAGAAATAAATGAGAGACTCTCAGGCATTGAAGACACAATAGAAAAAAATAGATATCTTGGTCAAAGAAAATGTTAAATCTAAAATAAACCCTGGTACAGAACATTCAGGAAATCTGGGATGCTATGAAAAACTAAATCTAAGAATAATATAAATAGAAGGAAGAGAAGAAAATTAGGCCAAAGGCACAGAAAGTATTTTCAGCAAAGTCCTAAAAGAAAATTTCTGTAACCTAAAGAAGAAGGTACTTATGAAGGTACAAAAAGCATACAGAACACCAAGCAGTCTTGACCAAGAAAGAAAGTTGCCTTAGCACATAATAACCAAAACACTAAATGTGTAGAACAAAGGAAAAATATTAAAAGCTGCAAGAGAAAAAGACCACATAACATATAAAGGCAGGCCTATTATCATAACATCAGACTCTTCAATGGAGAGTCTAAGAGCCAGAAGGACTTGAATAGATGTGATGCAGACTCTAAGATACCATAGATGCCTGTGCAGACTACTACTATACCCTGAAAAAATTCCAATAAGACATTCCATGATAAGACAAATTTATCTATTATTTACTTATGTACTTAATTACTTATGAGACAGGGTTTTTCTGTATAGCCCTGGCTGTCTGAACACCAGTCTGGATTCAAACTCAGAGATCTATCTGCTTCTGCCTCCTGGGATTAAAGTCCTAGGATTAAAGGTATATGCCACTATGCCTGGTGATAAGACAAATTTTAAGCAATACCCATCTACACAGTAGCAAACTTACATTTAGAAATTAGAAACAAAAATAGTTTCAAGGTTGGGGGGGTCATCATAACATGAGTAACTGTATTAAAGGGTTGCAGCTTCAGAAAGTTTGAGAATCACTGCTCTTGAAAGAAAATTCCAACCTAGAGATGTTAGCTACACCCCGGAAAACACAAAGAATAAATAATCCTAAAAAACAAATCAAAAGAGGGAATACACAGACACAGACATACACATGCACACACATATACACAGACAGACAGACAAACACACATGTACACACACATGAATACCGACTAATGACAACAAAATAACAGGAGCAAATAAACACTGCTCATTGATCTCTCTCAACATCAATGGTCTCTATTCCTCCAAAAATGGATTACAAATGGATTTGAAAACAGGATCCATCCTTCTGCTGAATCTAAGAAACACACCTTAATATCAGTGATAGACCTTATCTCAGGGTTAAAGGATGGAAAAGGATATTCTAGTGGACCTAAGGACAAGCTAGTAAAGCCATTTTAATATGTGACAAAATAGAGTTCAAATCATGCCACACCCACTCCAATGGAAACTGCGTGACAGGCCCAGAAGCTTGGACACAGTTCTGAGGCAAAAAGTTTCATGGAAACGTAGTCTCATGGAGTCTTGACATTCTGTAGCATGAATGCTCTGAACTTGTCCCTACATAAGTCAGTGAATGGATCTGTGTGCTTTCCTTCAATATTGTTTTATTATAAGTGCCTCCAAGGAATGATTTAACATATAGTTAAGTTAGATTAGCCTCCACCAGTGTTCCAATATCCTAGGAAATCATTGATCCAACCTTGGGCTTTGAATTTTGTAAGAATGCTACTTTTTCGGACAAAAAGCTTCCAGTGTTGACAGAGAGAAAGTGAAAGAAATCAGGCATTACAATTTACTGGATAAGAGCTAGAAATCTCAGGGCTAGTTCTGCAAAGTAAACTTAGAATAACAGCCAAGTCACTCCCATATACAGAAATTTACAATGGCCTAGGAAGAAGGAAGGTTGTGGTCTAAGAAGGAACTAGAGTAAATACTTACAATAACAGCTGAGTCACTCCCATATACAGGAATTTACAATGGCCTAGGGAGAAGGTGGATTATACAATAGACTAGAATTGGAACTATGGCAAGGGCATAAAGCACTTGCCCCTGGCTTCTAAGAATAAGCTGACCTTAGATGGGGCTGCTTTTTATCCCAGTTGTAAACACTGCCTGGTTCCTGTCTGCTTTTATGCATGCATTTCTCTGTTTTGTGTAAAGAGTCATTTTGCATTGGGTAACCTCAATGTACCTTGGATGACCTTAATGTATCACCTTACTCCCTTGTTTTCTTCTGTAATATAAGTCTGATGCTCACTTTGAGAAATTACACTCAGATCTAACACTCTCCCTGGTGTTCATGTCTGTGTGTCACCCCGCCAACTCCTTGCTCACCTCAGTATCAGAACCCTGATTCTCCCACAAGATGAGGAACCGACTGAGTACAGTTCATGGCAAAATCAAAACTAATCAAAAGAGGTATGGAAGGACACTACATATTCATCAAAGAAAAAAATCTATTCTGAGGACATTGCAATTCTTAACATCTATGCCCAGCAAACAAGGACACCAAAGTTCATAAAAGAAACACTACTATAGCTTAAATCACATATTGTACCTCACATTTGGTAGTAGGAGAATTCAGTATCCCATTCTCACCAACAGACAAGTCATCCAGACAAACTAAACAGAGAAATGCAGGAGCTAACTAACATTACACATCAAATAGACCTGTGGTTGGAGAGGCCTCAGTGACTAAGAGCACTTCCTGGTTCCAAAGGACCTGGGTTCAATTTTCACACCTACCTAACAGCTCACAACTGTTTATAACTCCAGTTCCAAGGGATCTGACCCTTTCACATCAATACACATAAATTATTTGAAAACAAATAAAATGGACCTAATACACAAAAGAATATACCTTCTTCTCAGCATCTCAAAGAACATTCTCCAAAATTCACCATATACTTGGACACAAAGCAAGTCTCAACAGATGTAAGAAAATTCAAATAATACCCTGCATCCTATCTGGCCACTATGGATATGAACAACAACAGAAACAATAGAAAGCTTACAGTGTCATGGAAACTGACTAACTCAAACCTGAATGAAAAGTGAGACAAAGCAGAAATTAAGAAAGAAATGGAAGATTTTCTAGAATTGATGATAATGAATACACCAGATACCCAAACTTATAAGGCTGATCTAAGAGGCACTAACTTCCTATGTTAAAAAAAAAGTTTTTGGAATGGTCTTATACTAGTAAATTAACTGTTTTAGATCTCAAACCCAGAGCAAATGGCTAACTGAGGTGTCTATTTAACATACCAAAGTAGACCTGACTGCCAGGTTCTTCCTCAATCCCTACCTGTAACTGGGTACGGTTAGCACACCCCACTCACTACCCTAAACTCCATCCCCCCAGCTGCCCTTTTGTATATAATTCAAGCATTTTGATTACCTGGCCCTTTACCTTCCTGACCTCTTGGTCTGGTTATCCTTTCTTCCCTCCCACATTCCTTGGTCTGTCTCACAGTCATGTTCATTCTGGACTCTCCAGATGTCCCTGCCTCTGGCTATGCTCTTCCATTTACTAACAATAAACCTTTTCCTCCACCATACCTAAGAGCAATCATGTCCTTCCTTCTTTATTTCTTTTTTTTTTTCATCCAAACAGCACACCTGAAAGTTCTAGCAGTAAAAGAAGAAATCATACACAAAAGGAATAGACTGCAAGAAATAATCATACTCAAGGCTGAAATTAATAAAATAGAAACAAAGAAAACAGTGCACAGAATCAACAGAACAATCTTTGAGAAAAATCAATAAGACTAATAAACCCTTATCCAACTTAACTAAATGGAAGAGAGATGTTGCTTGTAATTTTATAATTTATGCTTGCTCTTTCTCAGAAGCTGAGCCAGAGCTCTCAACCTCTTGCAACTACCTCCACCAACCTCTAAGGATCCCCTCCTCCCTGCTCCCCCACTCAGCTCCCATGGCTAGCTTACACTTTTCTCATAAACACTGGGAGCACTTATCTCTTTAAACTTGGCTTAGCCGAGTGCCAATGACTGCCCTCAGTTATACCCTCTCTCTTGCCCACGTGAATTGTTATGAATAGAAAAAAAACAGACATATTTTAATATTTTATTTATTATTAGATATTTCTAATTTACATTTCAAATGTTATCCCCTTTCCTAGTTTCCCCTCTGAAAATCCCCTATCTGCTCCCCCTCCCCCTACTCACCAACCCATCCACTCTCGCTTCCTGGCCCTGGCATTCTCCTATACTGGGGCATAGAACCTTCACAGGACCAAGGGCCTCTTCTTCCACTGATGACCGCCTAGGCCATCCTCTGCTACATATACAGCTGGAGCCATGAGTCCCACCATGTGTTTCCTTTGGTTGGTGGTTTAGTCCCTGGGAGCTCTGGGGGGTACTGATAAGTTCATATTGTTGTTCCTCCTATGGGGCTGCAAACCCCTTCAGCTCCTTGGATACTTTCTCTAGCTTCTTCATTGGGGAACCTGTGCTCCACCCAATGGATAGGTGTGAGCATCCACTTCTGTATTTGTCAGGCACTGGCAGAGCCTCTCAGGTGACAGCTATATCAGGCTCCTGTCAGCAAGGTCTTGTCATCTGTAATACTGTCTAGGTTTGGTGGTTGTATATGGGATGGATACCCAGGTTGGGGCAGTCTCTGGATGGCCATTCCTTCAGTCTCTACACCACACTTTGTCTCTGTAACTCCTTCCATGGGTATTTTGTTCCCCCTTATAAGAAGGATCAAAGTATCCACACTTTGGTCTTCCTTCTTGAGTTTCGTGTGGTTTGCAAATTGTATCTTGGGTATTCCCAGTTTCTGGGATATTATTCACTTATCAGTGAGTGCATATCATGTGTGTTCTTTTGTGATAGGGTTAACTCACTCAAGATGATATCCTCCAGATCCATCAATTTGCCTACAAATTTCATAAATTCATTGTTTTTAATAGTTGAGCAGTACTTCATTGTATAAATGTACCACATTTTCTGTATCCATTCCTCTGTTGAGGGACATCTGGGTTCTTTCCAGCTTCTGGCTATTATAAATAAGGCTGTTATGAATATAGTGGAGCATATGTCCTTATTACACGTTGGAGCATAGTCTGGATATATGCCCAGGAGTGGTATAGCTAGGTCCTCAGGTACTACTATGTTCAGTTTTCTGAGGAACTGCCAGACTGATTTCAGGAGTGGTTGTACCAGCTTGCATTTGCACCAGCAATGGAGGAGTGTTCCTCTTTCTCCACATCCTCACCAGCATCTGCAGTCACCTGTGTTTTTAATCTTAGCCATTCTGACTGATGTGAGGAGGAATTGTTTTGATTTGCATTTCCCATATGACTAAGGATGTTGAACATTTTTTTAGGTGCTTCTCAGCCATTTGGTATTCTTGAGTTAAGAATGCTTTCTTTAGCTCTGTACCCCATTTTTTAAATAGGGCTATTTCATTCTCTGGAATCTAACTTCTTGAGTTCTTTGTATATATTGGATATTAACCCTCTATCAAATGTAGGATTGATTAAGATCTTTTCCCAATCTGTTGGTTGCCTTTTTGTCTTATTGACAGTGTCCTTTGTCTTACAGAAGCTTTGCAATTTTAGAAGTCCCATTTGTCAGTTCTTGATCTTACAACACAAGTTATTAGTGTTCTGTTCAGAAATTCTTTCCCTGTGCTTATATCTTAAAGGCTCTTCCCCACTTTCTCCTCTATAAGTTTCAATGTTTCTGGTTTTATGTGGAGGTCATTGATCCACCTAGACTTGAGCTTTATGCAGGAGATAAGAATGGATCAATTTGCATTCTTCCACATGCTAACAGCCAGTTGAGCCAGCACCATTTGTTGAAAATGCTGTCTTTTTTCCACTGGATGTTTTTAGCTCCTTTGTCAAAGATCGAGTGATCATAGGTGTGTGGATTCATTTCTGGGTCTTCAGTTCTATTCCATTGATCTATCTGTCTGGCATTGTGCAGTTTTTATCACAATTGCTCTGTAGTACAGCTTGAGCTCAGGAATGGTGATTCCAACAGATGTTCTTCTATTGTTGAGAATAGTTTTTGCTATCCTATGTGTTTTTGCCCTTTCTAACTCTGTGAAGAATTGAGTTGAAATTTTGATGGGGATTGCATTGAATCTGTAGATTACTGTCAACAAGATGGCCATTTTTACTATATTAATCCTGCCAAACCATGAGCATGGAAGACCTTTCCATCTTCTGATATCTTCTTTGAATTCTTTCTTCAGATACTTGAAGTTCTGTTTGTATCCCGAGCTTATCCCTGTCCCGCAGGAAATAAACACAGGACACGACAGGTTCTTCCGTGGTTAACTTTACTTCATATCATATTGAGGTAGACAAAGAAGGCTCAGAAAGTGTGTGGCTTAAATACCCTTAAGGCGTGACGCGTCTAAACTAGGACTGGTAGCTACACCCACGATACTCATGCCCCCTGGGGATAGGCTAAAGCACCCAGGGGTTGGGCTAGTGCCCTGGAGATGGACCAGTGCCCCGGAAATAGGCTGGTGACTTTTGGCGGGTTTTTGCTTTTAGCACATGCGCATATAGCTTGTTCTTTGTTTAGGTGGCATAAGGCACTGCGGAGCCAGCGCCATCTTAAGATGGTAAATGTTATTGTGGCTCTCCACATGTTTGTTTGTTTGTTTGTTTGTTTGTTTTGAGACAGGGTTTCTCTGTATAGCCCTGGCTGTCCTGGAACTCACTTTGTAGACCAGGCTGGCCTCGAACTCAGAAATCTGCCTACCTCTGCCTCCCAAGTGCCGGGATCAAAGACATGTGCTACCACTGCCTGGCAAAACTTGAAGTTCTTATCATACAGATCTTTCACTTGCTTAGTTAGAGTCACACAAAGGTACTATATTATTTGTGACTACTGTAAAGGGTGTTGTTTTCATAATTTCTTTCTTAGTCCATTTATGCTTTGTGTAAAGAAAACCACAGATTTGTTTGAGTTAATTTTATATCCAGCTAGATTGCTGAAGTTGTTTATCAAGTTTAGGAGTTCTCTTGCAGAAATTTTGGGGTCACTTATGTATACTATCATATCATCTACAAATAGTGATAATTTGACTTCTTCCTTTCCAATTTGTATCCTTTTGATCTACTTTTGTTGTCTAATTGCTCTGCCTAGGAATTCAAGTACTAAATTGAATAGGTAGGGAGTTCACATAGGAATTCAAGTACTAAATTGAATAGGTAGGGAGAAAGTAAATTGAATAGATAGGGAAAAAGCCTTGTCTAGTCCCTGGTTTTAATGGGATTGATTGAAGTTTCTCTCCACTTAGTTTGATGCTGGTTACTGGTTTGCAGTATATTGATTTTACTGTGTTTAGGTATGGGCCTTGAATTCCTGATCTTTCCAAGACTTCTATCATGACGGGGTGGTGGATTTTGTCAAATGCTTTCTCAGCATCTAATGAGATGATCATGAGGTTATTTTTCTTTGTGTTTGCTCATAAAGAAGATTATGTTGGTGGATTTTTGTATATTGAATCATCTTTGCATCCCTGGGATGAAGCCTACTTGATCATGATGAATGATCGTTTTGAAGTGTTCTTGGATTCAGTTTGCGAGAATTTTATTGAGTATTTTTGCATCAATATTCATAAGGGAAATTGGTCTGAAGTTCTCTTTCTTTGTTGGGTGTTTGTGTGGTTTACGTATCAGAGTAATTGTGGCTTCATAGAAGGAATTGGGTAGAGTACCTTCTGTTTCTATTTCGTGGAATAGTTTGAGGAGCATTGGTTTTAGGTCTTCTTTGAAGGACTGATAGAACTCTGCACTCAACCCATCTGGTACTGGGCTTTTTTTTGGTTGGGAGACTATTAATGACTGTTTCTATTTCTTTAGGGGTTATGGGACTGTTTAGATTGTTCATCTGATCCTGATTTAACTTTGATACCTGTTATCTGTCTAGAAAATTTTCCATTTCATCCAGGTTTTCCAGTTTTGTTGAATATAGGTTTTTGTAGTAGGATCTGATGATGCTTTGGATTTCCTCAGATTCTGTTATGGCTCCCTTTTCATTTCTGATTTTGTTAATTATGATTCTGTCCCTGTGCCCTCTACTTAGTCTGGCTAAGGGTTTATCTATTTTGTTGATTTTCTCAAAGAACAAGCTCCTGGTTCCATCTTTTTGTTTCCACTTGGTTGATTTCAGACCTGAGTTTGATTATTTCCTGCTGTGTGGTGGATAGTCCTGGGGCTAATTATATTTGTTGTTAATTCTCTTCTCCTGTGAGTGGTTGTGAACAAGAAATGAGCCAGCACTCAGGTGATTTCCTGAAACCTGCTTCCCACCTTAATTTGTAAAATAAAGGCGAACTGATAATTGGGCAGATAAAAGGGAAGATGGAGTGGGAGGTAGGAAGAGGGAAGAAGGAGAAAATGGAAGAGGGAGAAGACACAGAGCAGGGGGAAGACAAAGAAAAGTGGAGAAGAAGCACATGGCCGCAAGTTCTAAGGGGTCTCATAAGCTGTGGAAGATAGTAGTGTAATGGTAGATCTGCCCAATCTAGGCACACAGCATGTAATTATATTAACTGTGTTGTGTTTGCAGTGCTAGGGCATATTTGGGAGGAGATTTATTGTAACACTGTCGTCTACTCCTCTTGGGTAAATTTGCTTCTTTTTGTTCTAGAGCTTTCAGGTGTGCTGTCAAGCAGCTAGTGTATACTCCCTCCAGTTTCTTTTTGGCAGCACTCAGAGCTATGAGTTTTCCTCTTACCACTGCTTTCATTGTGTCCCATAAGTTTGGGTATGTTGTACCTTCATTTTCATTAAATTCTAAAAAGTCTTTAATTTCTTTATTTCTTCCTTGACCAAGTTATCATTGAGTAGAGTCTTGTTCAGCTTCCATGTGTATGTGGGCTTTCTACTATTTATGTTGTTATTGAAGATCAGCCTTAGTCTGTGGTGATTTTATAGGATGAGTGGGATTATTTCAATATTTTTGTGTCTGTTGAGGCCTGTTTTGGGACTGATTTATATGGTCAGTTTTGGAGAAGGTACCATGAGGTGCTGAGAAGAAGGTATATCCTTTTGTTTTAGGATAAAATATTGTATAGATATCTGTTAAATTATTTGTTTCATAACTTCTGTTAGTTTCACTGTGTCTCTGTTTAGTTTCTGTTTCCAGGATCTGTCCATTGATGAGAGTGGGGTGTTGAAGTCTCCCACTATTATTGTGTGCGGTACAATGTGTGCTTTGAGCTTTACTAAAGTTTCTTTAATGAATATGGATGCCCTTGCATTTGTAGATGTTCAGAATTAAGAGTTCATCTTGGTAGATTTTACCTTTGATGAGTATGAAGTGTCCCTCCTTGTCTTTTTTGATAAGTTTAGGTTGAATGTCGATTTTATTTGATATTAGAATGGCTCCTCCAGCTTGTTCTTGGGACCATTTGCTTGGAAAATTGTTTTCCAGCTTTTTACTCTGAGGTACTGTCTGTCTTTGTCCCTGAGGTTGGTTTCCTGTATGCAGCAAAATGCTGATTCTTGTTTATGTAGCTGCTGCAGACGGACCTCAGTTGGGTCCTCGATCCGAAGGAAAACAGGGTTCCAGTACAGGTGGGCAAGGAGTTGGCGATTGTGCTGTATCTGGATGTAATTTGTTAAATTGAGCATCCAACTTTTAATACAGAAGAAAATAGGGAAGTTAGGTGACACATCGTCAGGGTACAATGAGGTTACTGGATGCTTAATGACTCTAACACAAAACAGAGGAATGCAAACATAAAGACTGGCAGGAACTGGGCAATAAAACAAGTGAGACAAAGTCAGCTCTATCTAAGGTCAGCTATATTCGTAGAAGCCAGGTGTGAGGTCTTTACACTCCCAGGGCAACGGTGTTCATGCCCAAGTCATGGTTTTAATTCGGGAGTTCCGCTCTAGCTAACCTTCTCATGAATAATGCAATACTCTAAAACCACAGCCCAATCTACTTCCTAAACCATTGTAAATTCCTCTATATGGGAGCGACTTGGCTTTTATTCTAAGTGATAGTGTGGGAGGACTTTCTACTAATAAGTAATGTAGTTTGCCATACATAACTATAATAAGAATTCTAAACTTACGTTGTTAAGCTTGCCCTGAGATTTCTAACTCTATGTAGTAGATAGTAAAGCCTGATTTCTTTCACTATCTCTCTTACAATACTAGAGGCAATTCTGAATGTCACTGAATAGGCAACATTCTTACTGAATTCCAAGTCCAGGGTCGGCTCAAGGACTACCTAGGGCATTGGTGAAGGCCAGGAAGCAAAGTTTGATTTTGCTTAGGTATTTGGTAAGTCATTGCTTGGAGGCACCTATAATAAAACAATACTGAAAGAAAGCACACAGATCCATTCACAAGGATAAGCATTCATTATTCGGGATGCCATGGTTCCAGGAGACTAAGTTTCCGTGAACTTTTCGCCTTGGGACTGCATCCAAGCTTTTGAGCCTGTCACTCGAGTCACTACTGGAGTGGGTGTAGCAGTTTCTCATCTAGCTGAATGGAGTCACATGGTTCCCACACAAGCAGCAAAACTAGAATAAAGGAACACAGACTCTGGAAAGAGCCTTACCTCAGAGATCCTGTTGCACATAGAAGGTGTCTGGTTCCATGACCGGGTGCTAGGAGGAAGGCAGTGAGAAGCAGACAATAAAAGCTGCCTGCCTCCAGCTGAGGTGCACAAGCAGTTTGTTTCTGCAGAAGTCCCCCCTTCCCCTAGGCTCTCTCCTACAGCAAGTGTGGTGAGGTTTGTTTCTGCATTTTCCCTCAGAAGCTCTGCTTTCCCCGACCCCTGCCTCCCCATCCCACCTTGCAGTAAACTCGGGGTTCTTTCTACCTCCCTGCTGCTCCGAGAGGACTCAAGAAGCCATGGGTGGCAGCCTGAGTAAGGCAAATGACAAAAACTCCTCAGTTTCAGTGGCACCAAGGCCAGCACTCTCCCAGATAACCAGGTGCAGCTGGTGCCTATCCTTGAAGAAAGGAGATTAGGGTCCCACACTTAAATCATAGAAAAGAGGTAATCAGAGGTCATAGACAGTTATGGCCAGCCATAAAACTAGTTCCTGATAGTCCCCCGAAGACACTCTTTAATCCCCCTCTCAGCATCATGATTCTGCCCCACCGAATGTCTGAATTATGACTTACCTCTCCTGCCTTCCTCCACTTCACCCTAAGCAGTCAAGGAGTTTCTAACTATGCTGTATATAATTGCTAAAACACCCAAGCTTGGGGTCACACTCCAGACCTACACTGTGAGGAGGTTTGTGATCTGAGTCAAGACTCGAAATAAAGGACTTTTATGCAAGTTGCAGTGGACTTCAAAGTTCTTGAGCTTTCCTGGGCTTCCTACAGAGTTGGAGCATAGCATATCCACCAGATAAATAGAGATAGAGATTTAAAATTTTTGATTTAATTCCTTTTAAGACAAAAGGAAGATTGAAAGAAAAAATGCTTTAAAGAAATTTAAAAATCTTGCCAGGGCAAATACTCTGGACTTTTGAACATGGTCTACATGAGATTTATGGAATTGCTTTTGCCTGGTACGACATAAATAGAGCCTGGAAAAAGGTTTATATAGTAGGTAGACATAGATAATAAATAGTGAAGCTTTCGACCCTTAAAAATTAGATAAAAAAAAGCAGGGGTTAGGAGCCTAACCTATCTCATACAGTAGAAACTTAGGCCTTGAGAATTATATGTACCCACAGAGATATTAATCACCATAGTAGATTATTTAAGTATACATAGATGTATAAAATATTGAGGCTTTTGATCTTAAATTATAGGTCAAAAAGCAGGAGATGGTGAAGAAGCACTTTCTCAATGGTTAACATTTGTTTAGATTGCTTTAATTGCTTTGAATTGCTTTAATTATCAATATTCATGTGATTTTGAGTTTGGTGGTTATATTCAAGTTCTTCTAGGAGAGAGGTCAAACTATACCTTTAAGTGATTTCTGGTTACTGGACCAATGACATGCTATTTTTGGAGAGAGGCTCTGTATTTGTGTTGACAGGAAAGGAGAAAAGACTTTGGACCCCTTCTAGAGTGATATGGATCAGATATTACATGAGAAGTCACCCTGAGAATTTTGGCAATAGAAAAGAAACTTTCGAGAAAATCAAACGGGACAGGCAAATTGATTTGCTGATTTCTCAACATGGGAACAGCCTGGTAACTGACTTAGACATAAAATATTTCAACCCAAAACTTCAGCTAAAATTAGACAATAAATCTTGTTGGCATGAATGAAGATTTATTACAATTGGTTATTGATCAAATTAGCTCATAAGAAGATAGTGTCTTTCACATGCTCAAAGAAAAAACAAAACCATTCTTAACTGATTTGTGCACCTTGCACAATTCATACAAATATCTTAATGGTACTTAAATTTTGGTTGTGAGATTCATATATTTCAGAATGTACAGCTGTGGCAAAATTCATCCTCAGAGATGCTGACCTGACCTGCTGTTCCAGGCCCCTGCTTCCTGATGCTGTCCAGAGACTCACTTACAGAGCAGCTTTAGGGATTGCTGCCAATTCCAGATGATCATACTTTATCCAACCTTTCAGATGGATCCAGTCAATCTCTGAGCCTTCTAAGCATGCAGAGACTGAATAACAGTTACCAAAGCTAGCTTTCTAAAGTCTAACCAATTTTTCCATTTTTCCTACTCCTTCCCACCACTTTAAGGAATTTCCCCTATTCAGCAGGAAGAAGTCATGGAAAATTGTCAGCCTTGATTTATTTGTTTTGGGTGTCTGGTTATGGTTATTTAACAAATATTAGATAGGTTATCATTGTAAGGGATAATTTGGAAATGGACATAATTTTGAAAAGGGAGGAAATAGGATGGATTACTAATTTTATACTTGAACAGAGTATTACGTAGCCATAATCTTACATTGATATAAATTTTTATAATGGATGCAAAATTGAAGTTATAATTTATTACATTGGTACAGAATTTATAAATTGATAGAGAATTTTAAGACTTTCATTGGTATAAATCTGTATATTGACACAAAATTTGAAATTGATATTGTTACTCTTAGATAGGCATTGTGCCTATGCAACTCATTTAAGAACACAAGACTTTGACTCAGTCCCTTTATAGCTGCTATTGCAAACTGTTTAGGGTGATTAAGTAACACAAGTTAAGGGTCAGATAGTAAACTCATGGTTAGGTTAGATTCTAATTTAATTATAATAAAATGCTTTTAATTTATTCAAGTAGAAATGGCTATGAGTAGCTAAGGTTTAACAGTTCAAATATACTTTACAGAGATAATCTTCAAAAACCTCAGAAATCTACAGATTGTGACATTTAATGTTGTTACTTTACTTAGGATCAATTGACAATGAGACATTTCTGCTCCTGACAGCTTCCCCATTCTCCTCCAAAGAAGAAATTGAGCATCAAAATCTGTACATGGAGTTGCTCCAGTAGTGGCAAGACAGCCACTGGACAAAAGTTGCCATGTTCATCTGCTGACAATATATTGTCCAAAGAGGACAAACAGATGTGGGATAGTGGACTGCTAGGCTCTACCAAGGCAGGGTAAACTAGTCCTTCATTTTCCTGCTTCATCTCAAGGCCTGCCAGATGGCTCTGGGACAGAAGACTGAAGACAGGTGCCCCAATGTTTTGAGGAATAGGGGACTGTCCAGGTAGTCAGCTGTCTCTACAATTTGTTTACGTTTTGGAAGCTATGTTTTTGTGCTACCTATACACTCAGGCAATATTTAATTTGTTCTTGGATTTCTGACAGGGTTGAAGACTAGTTACAGTCTTATAATTAAACTTAAGTTGTTTAGCATTGATAGAGATGCTATAGAGTTAAAAGTATTGTTTTCAGATGATAATACAGGCTAAAGTCAGAATTATAATTACAATTATAATTCAGGTATAGAATTATTAGCAGGGGAAAGTTTAGGAGTCTCAGGAGTACTGTAGGGGAGCATTGGTTACTGGGGGAAGGTTTAGGAATGCCAAACCTTTGAGCTAGTCACGTCATGCCAAAAATTAACTGGTGTGAGTATGTGTGTGTGTGTGTGTGTGTGTGTGTGTGTGTGTGTGTGTTTCATTTGTGAATTCAGATTGCTTCTGAGTAGGTGTGCACGTATGACCGTATGACCCACCGGGAGCCAAAGTAGTGTAGCCAACTGCTGATACAAAAGTCAAATCTATTTTTTAAAAAAAAAATTAAATAAACTTTAATACTAAACTTTGGTGTGATGTTTTTATGCACTTTGTAAAGGTTGTCTCTGTATTTTACAAATGCTGATTTGTGAACTGGCAGAGATGTGATTAAAGGCTGGACTTTGATGTCATTAAGCATCATCTATTTCAGTGGTTTGTAAACACTCCCTCTCTTACCTTTTATTTAAAAGTTGATGGTCTATAGCAAAGGCAGAAAAGGAAGGTGCGACTTCTGGAGAGAGAGAGAGAGAGAGAGAGACAGAGAGAGACAGAGACAGAGAGAGAGACAGAGAGAGAGAGAGAGAGACACAGAGAGAGACAGAGACAGACAGAGACAGAGACAGACAGAGAGAGACAGAGAGACAGAGAGACAGAGAGACAAAGAAACAAAGAGACAGAGACAGAGAGTGGAGTCAGTTTGATGAGGGAGACTTGCTAGGGAGACTCTGAGAAAGATGTAAGCCAGAGTAAGAAGGAGAGGTTACTAAATAGCCACATGGCAGAACTTAGAATAGAATAAATGTGTTAATAAGTTATGTCCTAGTTGTGAACAAGCCTAGCTATAAGGCCTAGGCATTTATTCAGGAGCTGTCAGTCCCATTACACTAAACAGTAGTTTTAAAATTTTCATCATCTGAGACACGTTTCCATCAAGTATAGGGCCATCATGTAATGCTGTCACAACAGCATTTCTTTGAAAAGAAAAGCAGTACTAAAGCTAGTGCAGATATGAAGTCATACTTTCTAATACCCAACTGTTGCCCTGCTCTTTAAAGTCACAATACGTAGGTATTTGTTGTATTAACCCAAACTTGCAAGTGAGAGATTTTTCCCAATATTAAGTACAGTATCTGTTAGGCTTTCAGAACTTCCTGCAATGCATCTTACAGTCTGTCTCTGATCAAAGTGCAGATCAACAGATTCTGACTAGAATTTTAAAGATATTTTGAGTAACAATATGAGAGAACACTCTAGCTATTTTCTACCAGTATTAGAGAATATTACCAGTAATATTACAATATTACTGGCAATGAGAAATTAAACTCACTGATAATTAGATGAGCAAATACATTGATTAATCAAAATAACAAATTTATAACCCACTAAAATAAATGTCTTCTTCAAATACCTTAGTATTAGGACATGGAAAGATCTGTAGCTAATGGTCTGGGGATGGGTCAGGATCCTCTTTCAGGAACGTGAGTGTTGTTTGTCTTCTGCATATGACTCTTAGTCAAAAGGCTTGCCCAAAGTGTGGATTTCTCTCCAAGAGCATTCCATATTTAAAGATTAGCCGGTAATAAAGTGAAACAGCCTACCTCCTTGTTTCAGTTTGGAAGACTATGGAAGGAAATCTCAGCTCCTGACTTCCTCTGGGATACTGAATGACTCTTGTCTGGCCTGAGCTTTCTATTGCCGTGATAAAACAATATGACCAATGGCCTGGGAAGAAAAGCGTTTATTTCACTTTACAGCTTATAATTCGTCATTCAGGGAAGTCAGGGCAAGGACTCTAGTCAGAAAGACTCCTGAAGGAACTAAAGCCGAAGTCATGAAGGAGTGCTACATACTGGCTTATTCCACATTGTTTGATCAGCCTGATTTCTTTTAGCACCCAGGACCACCAAGGGTGGTGTTTCTTTTGGGACCCTGGGACAAGAGACTCAGGTGCATATTTTACATATGAAAACAGATCTGGCTTCCAGGTTCTCTCAGCATCCCTAAGTCTCTACCTGGCATACCCTATCCCCAACCCTGTACATTCCAGCCCAGGGGATGGGCTGCCCTTCCCTCAGACGCTCTTTGCTATACAATCTACACATTTTGCTCTCTCTCTCTCTCTCTCTCTCTCTCTCTCTCTCTCTCTCTCTCTCCCCACCCCCTGCCACAAGCCCTTTCTCCCCCCCCCCATGGCGACCCCCCCTGGCCTCAATTCTAGGGGGACAGTAAATCTGCTTTATAATCTAATCTGGTTTGAATTGGCTCATTTTACCGGAGAAAGGACCTATCAAGAGGCACCACCCACAGTGAGCTGGTCCCTTCCACATCAATCACTGATCACCACTGGCTTGTTCATAGGCCACATTGGTTGAGGGCATTTTCTCAGTTTAAGTACCTCAATGACTCTAACTTTGTCAACTTGGCATAAAACTAGCCAGCACACCTCTACTGCAACTTACTCCTGGCTCAATTGTTCTCTGTCTCCCTCCATAACCCCTACTTCTCTCACAATGGTAGGTGATGGCCACAAATGGCACATTCTCAATAATGCTACTCCACATAAATCAGGGAGTTTTGAAAGTATGGCCCACGTCTACTCATATATGGAAATGTCAGAATAAATTCATTATTTTGTACAATTTGTGTACGCTAATTAAAATGTTTAAAGAAAATTAGTCAGAATCTACAATGGGACTTGGGGGCTGGCTCACCTGCCATACAATTGCAAATGAGAGTCCTCATCCTGGTGAGAGGATTCCTAAAAGCACCTAATATGTTATGACTTTGAATGACTCCAGTTTTTGTTATACTAAACACAGGGAGTTCTTTCCTGTTTTGACTTTCCTCTTGCTAGGAGGAGACTGCCACCTTCAGGACACCCACTAATGACGTGTGTGTGTGTGTGTGTGTGTGTGTGTGTGTGTGCGCGCGCCTGCCTGCCTGCCTGTACTGTGACGAGGCTCTCATTAACTGGGGAAACTGGTACAAAGAAATTTCGTCTCCACTCCACTCCGAGTTCTTTCTACAGGTCCAAGACTTATGGGACTTGAGCATCACAGCTTTTGCATGATCATTTAAACGACAGTAAACATTTGTCGAGCGCTTACTACACCGCCAAGTGCTTTCACCACAGCTGTGAGACAGGAAGTACTATCACGACATCCTCACTGAGAAAACGGGAATGAAATGATAGAGGAACAGCGGGGGCCGCAAGACGGAACTCAGTCGGTCCACATTCCAGGACTGCCTACAGCACCAAAGCCTAACAGGCCTCCCGCTACGCCCGAGCATGCGTAGAGAGACACCGAGGCGCCCGCGGTCGCAGGGCGACAGAGGTCCAGCATGCCTTGCGTGTCCCGCAAGATGGCGGCGCCCATGCTGAGGCGCCTGTGCCGCGTTCCGCAGTCCCTGGTCTGGCTACGAGGGTCGCGTGCGGTGCGCCCGGGCGCGCGGGGAATGCTGGTGGCACCGAGGGCCCGCGGCTTGTTCAAGGAGTTCTTCCCCGAGAGCGGCACGAAGACAGAGCTCCCCGAACTCTTTGACCGCCGCAGGGCGGGCTCGTCCCCCCAGACGGTGTACTGCGGCTTCGACCCCACGGGCGACTCGCTCCACGTGGGGCACCTGCTAACTCTGTTGGGGCTCTTCCACTTCCAGCGAGCCGGCCACAACGTGATCGCGCTCGTGGGAGGCTCCACGGCCCTCCTGGGGGACCCCAGCGGCCGGACCAAGGGGCGCGAGGCGCTGAGCGCCGAGTGCGTGCGGGCCAACGCGCACGCCCTGCGGCGAGGGCTCGAGGCCCTGGCGGCCAACCACGCGCGCCTCTTCGCGGACGGCCGGCCCTGGGGCTCTTTCACGGTGCTGGACAACGCGGCCTGGTTCCAGGAGCAGCACCTGGTGGATTTCCTGGCCACGGTGGGCGGCCACTTCCGCATGGGCACTCTGCTGAGCCGGCTGAGCGTGCAGTCGCGTCTCAAGAGCCCCGAGGGCATGAGCTTGGCGGAGTTCTTTTACCAGGTGCTCCAGGCCTATGACTTCTACTACCTTTTCCAGCACTATGGATGCCGGGTCCAACTGGGCGGATCAGATCAGTTGGGCAACATCATGTCTGGCTACGAGTTCATCCACAAGTAAGCTGGAATTGTTAGAGCCTACGGAAACCCGGGGACGAGTATACAGAAGTAGTGTGTTATTCGTTAGGAAGATTGTAAGTTAGAGCTGGGAGTTAGAGCTGCTGGAAGCAGACCGATATTCAAGATTTGGATTGTGTCTGTTTTCCCTAAGTCGCCTTTAGTTTCTTTAGAAATTGTTATTTATCCTGAAAATAATTGGACTTCTGTTTAGAACCGTGTGCACTAATTTAGCTTTTCGCCTCCATAAAGATTTTCACAGCGTTTTCTTTTTTTAAAGATTGATTTATTTATGTATGAGTGCTCCATCTCTATGTAACACCTGCATGCCAGAAGAGGGCACCAAATTCTTATATTATATCCCACATGGTTGCTGGGAATTGAACCCAGGATCTCTGGAAGAACCACTGAGCCACCTCTCCAGTCCTCACAGTTTTCTTGAGGAACATAGATTATATGGCTGGTTCGTGTGCTACACGACAAAACTCATTTAAAAATATTAAAAGCCACCTTCTAAATGTACCTCCTGGTATCCTTTCGCCCAACTTTGTCATTTTTCTACCTGATCCTTCAAAAATCAAGTCCTGTTGACCTGCTCAGGTGCATTCCTCAATTGCACTTAAGCACGACACATGTAGATATAAAATGCGTGTTTTTATGGTTCTTGAGGACCTGAGTCCAGACTGAGAAAGGGTTTTAAAAACATATAGTAAGTAACCAGACTTAAATGTGTACTGTGCTTGGTGGAACTAATTGTGCCTAACAGAATACCATGAATGTATGTGTAGGTTGACTGGAGAGGATGTGTTTGGAATCACTGTACCTCTAATTACAAGTACAACTGGAGCAAAGCTGGGAAAGTCTGCTGGCAATGCGGTTTGGCTAAACAGAGAGAAAACATCACCGTTTGAACTTTATCAGTTCTTTGTCAGACAGCAAGATGATTCCGTAGAAAGGTAAGCTTTAATAGGCATTTGAGAAAAATTAATATGTAGTTATGATTCAGTTTTAGCTAGTGAATCTTTTTCTTTGTAGGTTTTTTTCATTGATTCTATTTAAGGTGTAAATTATTATGTCACATGATATTGCCATTTTTATTTTTACGATACTAGAGTTGAACCCAGGGCTGAATGGCTATTTTATTAGGTAGGTGCTTAACTATTGAGCTACATCCCAGGTCTGGAGAGAAAAAAAAAATGCGATGTTCTAAGTTGCTCAAGACAGCCTCTGGCTTAAGTCTTACCTCTTACATCTTTTGAGGCTTGGAACTTAGCCATAGAATCCCAAAAGTAGGTAGCTGTTGTGAAGACACCTACTCATGTGAGTCTAAATTGTGTACTCTATCTTAATCTTCATAAACTAATTTTGTTTTATTCTTGCTGGTCCTCAAATCTTTTGTTGTATAATCACGGATCCAGCTTTACCCAAGTGCAAATTTCAAAGGGGAAGAAAACTCAAGTCAGATGTGTTGGTCTGTGTTTCCTGTTGCACCAATAACAGTACCAACTATTCTAGAGTGATGCAAGAATAAACTTAGAGATCTTTGAAATAATAGTTGCCAATCCTTACTAAAATAAATTGTATATAAACTATGGTCTTACATAACCTCTACTGGATAGCATGCCTAACAGAAATTCATGCATGTGTATTCTAAGAACAATATAGGTACTTGTGGCATGATTAGCATATGTTCAAAAGGAGACACAATGGCCACAGTAGAGTAAATCACAGAATATTAGTAGCTTTGAAAGCTGTGCTTGTGACATCATAAGTGAATATGCTGGTGTGCCAGAGTAAGTTAGAAATAAAAATGCATTTTTTATGATTTTACTCATAATCTTGTATTTCTTTTATTTTTTTTTTCTTTTTTTTTTCTTTTTTTTTTTTTAAGAGCTAGTCTTTTTTTTTTTTTTTTTTTATTTGTTGGGTCCTAAGACTTCTTTGTATGCTCTTTTTTTTTTTTTTTTTTTTTAATTTATTATATGTAAGTACACTGTAGCTGTCTTCAGACACTCCAGAAAAGGGCGTCAGATCTCGTTATGGATGGTTGTGAGCCACCATATGGTTGCTGGGATTTGAACTCCGGACCTTAGGAAGAGCAGTCAGGTGCTCTTACCTGCTGAGCCATCTCACCAGCAATCTTGTATTTCTTAAGAGGATGATTTCATAGGTTTTGCTTCATAATGGTTCACTACGCTTTGTGATAGATATGTGCTTTTTCTTCATAGCATTTTTGCAAAAGTTAACATATGGAATACTCTTCATTTTTGTTTTTAATTTATTTTATTTGTATGAGTACACTCACTGTATCTGTTTTCAGACACCAGAAGACAGCATCGGATCCCATTATAGATGGTTTGTGAGTGACCATGTGGCTGCTGGGAGTTGAACTCAGGACCTCTGGAAGAGCAGTCAGTGCTCTTAACTGCTGAGCCATCTCTCTAGCCCTCTCATGTCAAAATTTTAAGGATATACATAAAACAAAAATGTCAAAGTATGCTTAGGAAGGAGGCACACATTTCTGCACCATTTTGTTACTTAAGGAAAATGGAAAATAAGTATTGAAAAATATTGCCCATTGGGGTTGTGTGTCTTAGTGTACTGTATAAGTACATGCTACAGCTTTTCATTAATAAATTCAAAAGTGAATTTAGGATTTTTCTTCCCAAGATAAGCTAGTGGATGCACATGGAATGTTTCATCTCTGTCCTGCAGGTACCTGAAGCTTTTCACTTTCCTTCCCCTCCCAGAGATCGATCACATCATGCAGCTACATGTCAAAGAACCAGAAAAGCGAGTTGCTCAGAAACGACTTGCTGCAGAAGTAACAAAGCTTGTTCACGGACAAGAAGGTCTGGACTCTGCTAAAAGGTTGGCTTTACAACAGCTAATGGGCTAGTTAATAGTCCTAGCTTGATATATCTATAACACAGCTTCTTTACACATAAGGCTCACAGAACATCTTGGGAGAAGGGGACAAGAGGGTATCTGGGAAATTGGCTGTGAGATTGTGTCCTGGAAATGACAAGGAAGCTTTACCTACAATACCACAGTATGACTGCCTAAACATGTATGTATGTATGAATGTATGAATGAATGTATGAATGTATGTATGTCAACATGGAAGGGAGAAATCTCATGAGGTCCCACACCTCAACAAAGAACTACAGGCAACTAAGGAATTCTGAGAGAAGTTAAGACTTAATGAAAGTTAGTGGATAGACAAGAAAAATTGGAAATGATGTTTTAAGAGTTTCTTATGGATTACTAACTTGTACTGTGTTTAACTTAAGAATTTTTATGTTGTCTTTACTAGAGAAGTCTTTAAGTTAGTGAATTACACAAAATAGATATTGCTGTTGAAACATATACTGTGGAACACAGTGGGCACTCTATAGTTATTTGGTGGTTTGTGTGGGGTTGTGGGTGAAACAGTCCCTAATGTAGCTTTATGTTTTTCAGGTGTACACAAGCCCTTTACCATAGCAGCATAGAGGCACTGGAGGTCATGTCTGACCAAGAGTTAAAAGAATTGTTTAAAGAAGCTTCATTTTCTGAATTAGTTCTTGATCCTGGAACGAGTGTCATAGACACATGCCGTAAAGCAAATGCCATTCCTGATGGCCCTCGAGGGTAAGGTTTTGTGATTTTTAATTCGCAGCAAAATGTTGTGCTTCACATAATGTTTCCAGGGTGTTTTCCTGGTAGTGCTTTAATGTAACTCATTTCTTGCAGAAGTTGGGTTAAGCCAAACAATAAAGTCAAACCGGGAGTTCATACAGTAGAAAATACCTTGAACTCTCTGAAGGACTCCTTCAAGTGTTGCATCATTCAGCTCAGGGATTTGTTGACAGAGAGGTGAAAAGATTCGTACGACCTCCCTCATACTTTGCTTGTAGCCTCAGGGCTTTGGAGGATAGGATCTATTTTAAAATTTAATTACTGAAAAGAAATGAGAATAGAAATAGAACTTCATAAAACTTATAAACTAGAAAGTATTCTGGAGAATTACCTTTTTCTTTTGCAGAAGAAAATGGCATATTGCAATTTCTTAGTTCTACCATATTATTAGGGAATACTTTTGCTCTACAAGAAGTGATATGGAATGCAATGTCCATTTATAACAGTAACAGGTAGAAGGAAAAGCAATAACCAGAAAACCCAAGTAAGTGCTTCATCCCTTGGACCCTGTACATAAAGTTCCTGTCACTTGCTCATGGTTACTACGAGTGACAGTTGTTACAGTTGCTTTCTTTGTTTTGCAATGTTTGCCTCTCCAGTGAGATCTAAATTGTGTGTGTAGATAAATATGTCTCCTCCCTGTTCATGACCTGCCACTCAACCTTATTTATTTATTCCCTAATAATGTACCAAATTTAACCTGGAGTCAAATTCTCTGTACATCAAGTCTAGTTTTCTGCATCTTCTTATGAACTTCACTGATAACTAATTTGCTGATAACTAAGTTTAACCTCTACTTAAATCACCCAAATTAGCCAGAGTCAGAAGTAATGCTGCATTTTTCATACCATAAATAGGGTTGGCCTATATAATATTCAGCCTGGAAACAGCCTGCCTAGAAGAAATACAGTTGTAAATAGGATTTTGTTGTGGGCTTGATTTTATAAAGCTGTGTTCACTGAGCTGCTTAACTTTTGTTTAGTAACACATGCCACTTTCAAGGGTCCCTTTTGTTTCCTCGCCTTGTCAAAATCCTGCTGTCATCCAGTGTCTTAACACCTTATGTATCAAGGAAGTTCCCAGAGCTTACGACCCAGTCAGTGTTCCCCAGTCCTTCATCTAGTCCTCACAGCACAGCACCGTGCTAGAGAAACTGGTATGTCAGCATTGTCCTCTCTTTAACACTAATGTTTGTTTAGCACACAGTAAGCTCTTTATTGCGTGAACTGAATGTAAAATTCAGTTAAACTTTTTATCATATATTTATTAAACCAGCTATTGATTTCCCATTTATGAAATCAGCTGATTAAGTATTTTGTTTTTATTTTAAACAGTACTAGTTCATAGTCTCAGAATTTTCCAGTTTCTTATCATTTCTAAAGATTCTAGTGGGGTTATTTATTACCTGGATCTACAGGTAGCATACTTTAAAAGCAAAATTGTTCTTTTTTGTTTTTAGGAATCTGGGAGTTTTCCCACCACAAGACTAGATAAATTCTGAAAGTGAATCTGTCAAAGCTGATATATTTCTGTTTTTTGTTTTTTGTTTTTTTTTTTAAGACAGGGTTTCTCTGTGTAGCCCTGGCTGTCCTGGAACTCACTCTGTGGACCAGGCTGGCCTCAAACTCAGAAATCCACTTACCTCTGTCTTCCAAGTGCTGGGATTAAAGGCATGTGCCACCATTGCCCTGCTCAAAGCTGATAGAGTTGAGCCTGATGGTTCAGGCCTGTAATCTCAGATACTTGAGAAACTGAGGTAGGAAGATCACAATTGTAAGAGCCACCTGAGCTGCAGTGTTAAGTTCAGATGAGCACAGGCAGCTTCCTGACACCTTACCTCATGTGTAAGGCATTAAGTCAGGTCAGCTGAGTGCTCCTAGTTATAAAACTTTTCTATTTTCAGGTATCGGATGATAACAGAAGGTGGAGTCAGTATAAATCACAGACAGGTAACAAATCCTGAAAGTGTTCTAGTAATTGGACAACATATTCTCAAGAATGGACTTTCCTTACTTAAAATAGGAAAAAGGAATTTCTACATTATAAAATGGCTTCAGTTGTGAAAGGTTTTGTCCAAATTTGTCCATCATCCATTTTCAAAATGTGGAGGTCTTCGGAAACCCAAGAGTGGAATATACACAAGGCCCCTCACAATGTAAATACTCATGTGCATTTCAAAATAAAATGTTACTTAATTGTAGTTCATTTCTTTACACAAGAACAATCCTTGCTCCTTGGGTTGAAGAAGTGGTGCAGTGGAAATGACTGTATAAAGTTGCATAGTAGGTAAGGCGCAGAGCACTTTACTGATTGCAGTAGTACAACATAGCTCTACAAACTAGCCAAGCTTCTGTCTGTTTAGACATGAGAAATCTGTTGTAAAGTTAAACTTTTTTTTTAATTAGGTATTTATTTCATTTACATTTCCATTGCTAACCCAAAAGTCCCCCACATGCTCCCCCACCCACTCACTCCGACTTCTTGGCCTTGGCGTTCCCCTGTACTGAGGCATATAAAGTTTGCATGACCAATGGGCCTCTCTTTCCACTGATGGCCGACTAGGCCATCTTCTGATACATATGCAGCTAGAGACATGAGCTCCGGGGTTCTGGTTAGTTCATATTGTTCCACCTATAGGGTTGCAGTTTCCTTTAGCTCCTTGGGTACTTTCTCTAGCTCCTTCATTGGGGGCCCTGTGATCCATCCAATAGCTGACTGTGAGCATCCATTTGTGTTTGCTAGGCCCCGGCATAGTCTCACAGGAGACAGCTATATCTGAGTCCTTTCAGCAAAATCTTGCTAGTGTAGGCAATGGTGTCAGCGTTTGGAGGCTGATTGTGGGATGGATCCTCGGATATGGCAGTCTCTAGATGGTCCATCCTTTCGTCTCAGCTCCAAACTTTGTCTCTGTAACTCTTTCCATGGGTGTTTTGTTCCCAATTCTAAGAAGGGGCAAAGTGTCCACATTTTGGTCTTTGGTGGACTCCAGAAAATCAACCCCATTAAAAAATGGGGCTCAGAGCTAAACAAAGAATTCTCACCTGAGGAATACTGAATAGCTGAGTCGCACCTGAAAAAATGTTCAGCATCCTTAATCATCAGGGAAATGCAAATCAAAACAAACCTTAGATTCTACCTCACACCAGTCAGAATGGCTAAGATCAAAAATTCAGGTGACAGCAGAAGCTGGTGAGGATGTGGAGAAAGAGGAACACTCCTCCATTGTTGGTGGGATTGCAAGCTGGTACAACCACTCTGGAAATCAGTCTGGCGGTTCCTCAGAAAATTGGACAAAGTACTACTGGAGGATCCCGCAATACCTCTCCTGGGTATATATCCAGAAGATATTCCAACTGGTAAGAAGGACACATGCTCCACTATGTTCATAGCAGCCTTATTTATAATATCCAGAAGCTGGAAAGAACCCAGATGCCCCTCAACAGAGGAATGCATACAGAAAATGTACATTTACACAATGGAGTGCTACTCAGCTATTAAAAAGAATGAATTTATGAAATTCCTAGGCAAATGGATGGACCTGGAGGGCATCATCCTGGGTGAGGTAACCCAATCACAAAAGAACTCACACAATATGTACTCACTGATAAGTGGATATTAGCCCAGAAACTTAGAATACCCAAGATATAAGATACAATTTGCGAAACACATGAAACTCAAAGTTAAACTTCTGATTGATGCTAAGAAGCAAACAGAATTCTTAAAAAGGAGTTAGATGTGGCAGTGGTTCCCAATAGAAACTATAGTACAAAATCGTCTTTTCTCAAAACACCAATTGGTACCAGACTTTATTTATAGTTTAATTTTCTACTTCCTTGTCTGTTTTAGTAATTCATTTACTCGTAACTGCCTATTTTCATCAATGGGTTCCTATGGAAGATATTTTTCTCTTATTGGATATATTCTTTCTTTACATTTCAAATGTTAACCCCTTTCCAGGTCTCCCCTCCGGAAACCCCCTGTCCTATCCTCCCTTCCCCTGCTTCCATGAGAGTGCTTCATCCCGCCCCCCCACACCCCCTTCCCGCCCTGGCATTCCCCTACACTGGGGCATCAAACCCCCTCGGGTCCAAGGGCCTCTCCTCTCCACTGATGTCCAACAATACCATCCTCTACCACATATGCAGCCAGAGTCATGGCTCCCTCCATGTGTATACTCTTTGGTTGGTGGTCCAGTCCCCAGGAGCTCTGGGTGTCTGGCCAGTTGACACGTTGCTTACTTCATGGGGCTGCAAACCCCTTCAGCTCCTTCAGTCCCTTCTCCAACTCCTCCATCAGGGACCACACACTCAGTCCAATGGTTGGCTGAGAGCATCTGGTACAGCAGATATTTTAAGAAATTAAATTTAAGAAACAAAAAGCATCTCACCAAGTATACCATCATTAAGAATAGCAAAGATATAGGAAGTTTTGAGGTCAAACTAGTTCAGGTTTGTATACACGAGGCAAGTTAATTCTCCAAAACGGTTTCTATAAAAATCAAGATAGCGCCATCCCAGTGTACACAGGGTGAAGCATAAACTGTTGATCGGCTTCTGGATGCCTTGCAGAAAAGTGTAGTGCTCACATTCTGAGCACTCATCCTTGGGTTACTTGGAAGGAGTTTCCATCTTCATCTGTAGACATGGAGATGTAACAAGGCCTTGGGTGTGATTATCTAATAGGAGAAATGGTGTAAAACTTTTGGTGCAGTGCAATTTAAATTGTCACATTATGAAGTAGATTCAGATATTTGAAAGATACAGCTATTTATACCTTTTCTTGAAGCACATCAGAAAGAATTCACTTACTGGCAATTGCACACCAGCATTTTTATTTACATAGAACATACAGTCGTCTTATAAATATGCCAGAAATTATCTCCATGTTTCAGAACACATCAGTGTAAAAGCACACAAAGGAAGCTTCCCCTTTCCCTGTTTCTTGCTTGTTTTCCTTTGTACAAAGTGTGTAGTGCTAAACATCTTCCATTTAAAATTTATTTGAAATGTTGGATAAAGGTGCATTTCTTTGTCCTTACAAATTCAAAAAGGCTACAGTGGTGGTCATCTTTCTTAAAAAATTAAGTCACTGATACCTAATAGTTGGATAAGAGGGTATTTTTTTAAAGTATGCTAACACATTTAGGCAGTGTGTACTCACTGTCAAGCCGGTACTGTATCAAACTGCTTTTATGATTTTGAGATTGCTCAGTGGGCATCATAAACTAAAGATAACATGTTCTTGTTTTCCTTGCTAATAGTATTTCATAAGATGCCTGACCATAACCTGAAAAGAATTTTAGTATTTATAAAACGAATGTATCATTTGGTCAGAGACAACTAGATACATCAAGGATTTCTACTTAGGTTTCAATTTTTTGGGTTTTTCAAGACAAGGTTTCTCTGTAGTTCTAGTTGTCTGGAACCACGGTGGCCTTGAACTCAGAGATCCTCCACCCACGTCTGCCTCCCAAGTGCTGGGATTAAAGGCTTGCACCACCACTGCCCAGCTAGGTGAGAAAACTTTTCAATGCTTAGTTTAAAAGACGATTTGTACAGGCAGTTTTCACAAAATAGGTTGTAAACATTACCCTAACCCCCTGAATGAAGTCCATAAGCTTTTAGGTGTATGTATGTGTGTGTCCAGATGTTTTTCTTTAATAAAGGTCCACTAGTGTTTTCATACCATTAGTCTAATGTATTCTGTTGGCGTGGAACTAAAGTAGCTATTACCAGTGGATAAAGAGTGGAATTTTAGGTTCCATTTAACTGTGAGTCTTGGAGCCCAATTTAAGTGCCCCATTTTAAGGGTGTATCTGGATTGCAATTGCTGTATTTGTAAATAAGAGAAATTTAGGTTATCATTGGATCATTTAGAGACTAATAGGACTAGCCATTGTTACTAACAGTTCCCAATAGTTGTTTTTAATGCAGGAAGTCATTAAATTTTCAGGCTTTTTTAGAATCAAAGTATTTTTAATTTCTAATGCACCAGGGCAGTGTAGACTCAGGAGCCATTAATTACACAGTCTGTTCCTACATCTTGATGAGTCTTTAAGATCTTATATATTTCTTGAAACTGCAAAAGAGTTTTGTTTGTTTTTTAAGACTATAAAAATGAAGGATAGGTGGATACATTGATTATGTGAGGAACTTGCCAGGCTCCATCTTTTAAAGCCAGGTCAGTCTATATAAATAGTGCATGCATTATAGTCATGAAATGTCCTGGAGCTTCCTTTCTGAGGACTACAGCTGCAGCTTTGAGACTAAGAAAGTTACA
Source organism: Mus musculus (assembly GCF_000001635.26). Lineage (NCBI taxonomy): Eukaryota > Metazoa > Chordata > Mammalia > Rodentia > Muridae > Mus > Mus musculus. The sequence goes on from NC_000082.6 coordinate 16,313,708, forward strand.
TGGGTCATATGCACAGGCAAACTGCTTTGTACAACTAGAATATCAATTGCTCTTGTAAGTTCGACTGAAACGGACAGACTTGATATACGTCATAGGAAACTTGAAAAATGTGAATTAAACATGTGATTTGTTTTGTAACGAATAATATACTTTTCAGCTTATAGCCAGTCTTCACACGAGCAAATTCATACACTGCAATACACAAAAGTTCATAAACTTCTACTCAGGTAGGCAGCAGCAGGTTCAAGTCAGCAAAGTGTGGATATCAAACAGTTCTGTTCACCAAAGATGAGTCTCTCGGATTTCAGCAATAATTTGACTGGCTCCTTGTAATGCCTGCATTAAAAGATATAAAAACTCAGGTTAGAATGTTACTCTGAATTTTGTAAAGTAATTTCTCCCTTTTTCAGTGTTTAAAAAAAGCAGTATCTCGTCTGAAATTCTAACCTAATCAAATACCAGTGTGTGAAGGAGACAGATCAGAATGTAACTTTAATATCTTGCATGTATATGTGTACATCCCAGGGAGAAAGATTGAGAACAATTTCACAGTTACCTTCAGCATATCCGCTGCTTCTTTTCTTCGTTGGGCCATGTCCTCGGATTCAGTCAGAAGGTCATCTAATAAGGATGACTTATACAGCTGCCCTACCAGTTCACTCTGAAGAGTATCTTTCACATGATTAACCAAAAAATGCATTACTGCCTTTGGGACACTGTAAAGCAAGGTCAAATCATGAACTTTTGGTAACATTTATATTTTCAAAAATTTAGATCAGTGGTTCTCAACCTGTGGGCTGTGATGCCTTTGGAAATCAAATGACCCTTTCACAGGGGCTGTGTATTGGATATCCTGTATATTAGATATTTACATTATTATTCATAACTAGCAACAAAATAATTTTATGGTTCATGTCACCACAACATAAAGAACTGTGATAATGGGTCCAAACAAAGTTAAGAACCACTGATTTAGTCTTTAACTAGAGTATGCCTTTGTAAAGTAATGAAGTTAAATAACACTGAATATTTAATGTACTTAGTAAAATACTCTTTAAGTGTTCATTTAATAAAGCAATAAGCAAAGTCAAAATCCTTGATATTTTAGCTTCATTCATCTCACTTATCCCATAAACACAACAATGACCATTATTCTTAATAGCCCAAAATGAAATAAAATATTCATAGCAATGAGTAGATATACAAAGTATGGTTATATAATACAGCATTGTATTCAACTGTAGAAATGAAGTCAATTGTAAAAAGGATCCATGCTGTAGCATGAACAAACTTTAAAACACACTGACAAGTAGCTAAGATTTAAGGCCTGATCTACAAGCTAAATCCCATACCTGGCACCATTGCTGGGCCAAGAAGCTATGGCTAGAGAGATCAAAGAGACCCCAGAAGAGAACCTACCACTTAATGGACATAGCATTAAACCAATTCCTAATGATCTATTATTATACCCATAGATTATACATCTCCTAACCCTCATCTGAGAAATTGTTGGTTATAGATGGTGATTAACAAGGAGATCCACAGTGGCCAAGATGCAGAGAATAAGACATTGTACAACATTTCGCCCTAAGTGGAGCACCTATATCTCCCCCCAAGGATAAAGGACCATTACAGAAGAGGTGTGGATGCAAATAAACAATTTTGGATACAGTAGTGCAGCTGCAAATATGAACTCAGCAGTTGTGACAGCATGCACAAGACTGGTGCAAGCCTAAACCAGACCACAAGAGAGGGGTGAGGGATACAAAGACTCATCGCCAGCAGAGGAGCTAGTGGCAATTCTCAGCTGCTGGGAGAGGGTCAGAGCATAGCTGCTGAGAGCTCAGCCAAGCTCTAGTAGAAGGCTATACACCCAGGAATATCAAGCAACACAAATTGGCCTTGACTGGGGAAGGAAAAAACAAACACAAATTTGGGTGAGAAAGGGCAGAGATCTAGGAAGAGGTCCGCGAGGGAGCATAAAAACAAAAAAGATCAAAATACAAAGAATTCTCAAATATTTCTTAAAAAGGGGAGGGACACTCACATGTGAAGGAAGCCAGACAAAAGGTCACATATTATTGTGTTCCCACTAACATGAAATGTCTGATAGGCTAATTCAAGGCATGGCACCTTAGAGGCAAGGCAAATAGGAAGTTATGACTGACAGAGGGTGTGTTTTACTTTGAGTAAGGTAATAAAATGTAACCATGTAGACTACTAGAACACAAGAATGTTTTTCAGAGCACTGTGGGAATTGAATCCAGGGCTTCATAAATACTAAACTATATTATTCTATACTATTCCATGGAACCACACTGCTACCCTTTTCTGATTTTTGATTTTGTTTTGAGATGGCGGAATGTGTATTTGTGATCATTCTGCTTGAGGCTTAATCTTCCTAACTTGTGACTGCAGACATATCACTATTCCTACATCCTTTTATTTTTAATATTTTTCAGCTAATGCATAATATTTTAATCATTCCATGTCAACAGACTAAGTCTTGCTATCACAGTTAACATTAATATTTAGAATCAAAGATAATCTAAAAATTTTAATGTATAATTCTTAAAAAGACATCACAAACTCATCCAACAGTATTTACATATTAAATAATACTAACCTGTCTTGAATATTCTTTCTGACAATTAGAAAATATGATTTGATAAGTCTTTCAATAACCTCACAATCTCGCTGTTCTCGGGCAGACAGTTTTCTTGCAACTGGAACTGGCTAAAAGAGGGAAAAATATTACTTCTATGCTATTTTGAAATGGCAACATTTAATATTTAAAAGTTAAAAATTTTGGTGACTTCAATTTCTTCTGTTTAAAGAATGTCTGCTACTAACTTGGTTCACTTGTAGATTTAAACAGAATTGTGGTGGCTTACCACATCTAGCAAATTGACAGCATGGCCTTTCTGTGGACTTGCTGGCATAATTGGAATTGGTTTTGATTTTTCTTCAGCAAGTAATTCTTCAGCTTTTGAAGTTTTCAGCATTCCTCTCCAGTTGCCTGTTGTTGGTTCCTGACCACCGTCTCCAATCCCACCACCTGCAGATGGGACCTGAAAACACATTGTTCCAAACCTATACTCTGTATATTTAACAACAAATGAAGTCCATTTTCTTTGATGGCAATCTAGAACATACAGGTGGTACCTATCTGGAATATATTCAAACAGATAATGAAGTCAGAAATAATGGTGGCACTTGTCTGTCACTAGAAACCTGAGAGATTCTGTTTGAAGCTGTCAGTAAGCCAATAGTCAATTCAGGTTCTATTTAATTACTTTTCATTTAGTATTACTTTCTAAAACTTTATCTTTCACCATTCCTCAAACACTAAATTAAATGCACACACAAGAAACAGAACTTGCCCTTGGTTTCATCTCATCAAAGCAATCTTAAACTCTTAACCATTGAACTTTGATCTTACAGTGCTGTGAGCTTATGGCTCTACATATTTCTAAACTAGTTTACTATAGTTCTGATTATCAAAAAGTAAAACTAGACCTCTTTAATAAAAGAAAGACTACATCCATAGACCTAACTATTACATTCCCAAGCTACCTACAATGTGCAATGTAACATAAGTACAACATAACCTCCCTCATAATCTGTACCCGAGAAAGAGATGCGGCGATAGTCCTCGGCTAGCCTTACAACCTTATTTTATGAGGCCTTGATTTCTAAGAGAAAAAACAACAACAACAAAAAAACCCTGCCTGATTAATATAGTGGGAAAAACAACACATCAACATTTAAGAATGTTTTCAGATCCTTTTTAAGGTCTTATAAATGTAATAGAAGATTAAATCATATAAATGTAATGGAAGAGTCTATGGTACTTGTAAGAAAAATGAGTTTGGGAAATCATTCAAATTTGAAAAATCTGTCAAAATGTCAAAAAAGGTAAGTTATGTCTTTATATAGATGTTACTGATAATCATATTTTTAGTGTTTGTTAAATACACATAAATTATGATAAATGAAATCATAAGGAAAGTGAGCCATAAATGAAATAAAACTTATGCAGTGATTGGTATGGCTCTCTGAAGACCACAACTGAAAGATAGGAGATGTCTGTAAAGATCAGAGTATGAGAAACTTACATCTGGAAAGTAAGTATTGTAAGAAATAGGTCTGTATATCCTACACATGGTTTCCTGTGAAAACTATTACCAAGCCTTAAATTCTCAATTTCCATGTTTTGACTCTGCTTAAGCTTTGAAAGCACATGTGAGAGTTACTGCATTAGAGTCATTACAGACACTGACGACGGACACATAGACACATAGAAAGCACTGGAGAGCTGAGTCCTTTACAGAGGAAATGTCCCAAAGCACCATTTCCATTCCTGAAATCTTTGGTTTTTTGAGACAGGTTTTTCTATGTGGCTCTAGCTGTCCTGGAACTCACTCTGTAGACTAGGCTGGCCTCAAACTCAGAACTCTATCTGCCTCTTCTACATACCCAGCTCCATCTCTGAAGTCTTTACGAAGAGGACCCTGAAAGCTAATCTTTAAAGTAACAGCAGTAGGAGAGGCTATTGTTAGTAGTTAAGACAGTGCTAAAGCTAGACTAATGCCACCTTACAAGATAAAAGGAACATTAAGACCATAACACAGACAACAAACAATGGAGGCCACTGTACAAACAGGTTCTGATGAACTTGAATGTTTTAGTAAGAACCAAAGGCACCAACATTTCCATCTGAAGCAAGAGACTCACATTTTTAGTTTCTCTTCTGTTGTCCTGAATTAACTGTTAAAAGATATGTTAAAACATGCAATTTAACAAGCAAAATTTAAATAGCAATGGCTTGAAAATTTAAAGTAGACAACTTTCTCTTAGAATTATTTTTCTGTTGATCTTCTATATAGCAAGCAGAGCATGTCAGCAATACTTTGATATTTATAGACTTCGCTATAGAATTTAAAAATTTGGATTAGGCTAATAGTCTAACACAGTATCCCATATCAATATTGTTTTATTCAGTGTACTGTCTCCACACTAGGCATGCAGGCTTAGATTAGGAATCAGAACAGACCTTGCCATCAGCCTCAGCAGAAGCAGCAGGGGGGGGCTCCTGGGAGGCAGGTGCCAAAGCACTTGGAACTTTAGAAGACTAAAGGTAAAAATGCAGGGGGGAAAAAAAAATCAAGGATGCCAAAAATGCATTTGGAAACATTTTATAGACAAAATTTCCTCTCTCTAATGAGACAGTAAAGTGATGTAAACCAGAAGCAACCATGGAGCTGTGTGTTCTGTCTTACCTCCTATACCACTGTCACTGTTAGCTTTTCTGCAGATGAACAAGTAAGAAAACCCAAATCCCACAGCGACTGCTGCTGCTTTTTTTGGGGTGGGGGTGGGGGTTGAGGGGGTGGGGGTGGAAGGTCACTTCCTATCTTTTCTGACAAGGAACCCAAGGTAAGAGGTACAACAGCTGTTGAAAGTTACTGCCAAAATTTAAATGACATATATAGTTGCCTTCTCTTTGTCTTTCAAATGCCCTTATGACAAAGTCATTGCTGACCAAATAAGAATCTTAAAAAAGAAATTTGACACTTAAAAGCCACCTTTCTTTTTAAATTATTCAAAGCTTTTAAAACTTATGTACACCCCTTAAAGTATTAAAGACAGGAAGAAAAATACATTCTTACAGAGAAATAAACCCAAGTGAGGCTGACCTTTGGGTGTGGGGAATATACCATAAAAACATTTGTATTATTTACCTTGTCCCGTGATCCAGCTGAAGGCAGCTCTCTTGCTAGCCTGTTTCTTCTTTGTTCCTATAAAATGTTACCAAGCTTCCCTGATTATCAGAATATTGAGATGTTCCTCTTAGTTAAAAAGTATGGAGTTAACTTACACATTTAGCATATTAATATTGGGACTTATGCCATAATTGATTATATTTTAAAAATCTGAAACCTAATGCTTCCCTATGTTTGTTTTCTGCCCAAACACATCTGCTAAGGGATATACTACAGCATCAGTAACAACCGTTCCCTTTACCAGGGACTCCCAAATGAAGGGCAGTAGATAAACATCTCTAACTCAGGAGGTTAAGAAACATGGACTGTTTCCACATCAACATGGAACACAGACTTTCAGAATACCATGAAGAATCTGAAGCACACACCTCATAGAAAATCCACACCCTTAAATGTCACTCAGACTACAAAACAAAAACCCTCATAACTTAAATGTCTATTTGAAAAAAGGTTTATCCTTTTAAAGACTATTGTCTTCTGGTGATAGCACTGATAACTAAGAGACTGTTCTGTAAGCTGTTTAACAGACTGATAAATTACTCGTTATATTATCAAATGGTTACAAAACTATAGACATCATGTACTGAGCACCTACAATATCCAGGTACCATAGCAAGTGATATAGACAAATAAAGATACAGGTAATAAGCCTCTTACAGGTATTTGGAAAATTTAAACTTGAGGTGGTAGAACAGCATATATCAAAATTGTTCCTCAAATGAAAACATTTCATGAAAACTCAAGCTTACAAAGATCTATAGTTAACAAAGTTTCAAGAACAGTTTCTTATAGAACTTTTACAGCAAAAAGTCAACTATTTCCATTTTCTTGGGTTGTCAAGTGATAGAATGATAGATGACAGAGAAGCCCCCACTCTCACTGTTAGGAGTCCCTGAGCTACTCAGTCATAACGAATATGCAGAGGACCTATGTCAGACTCCTATAGGGTCTTCCTTTGCCTACTTATGGGACCCTTTTCATCCTGCTGGGATGACTCATTTCAGCCTTGGTGCGATGGTATGTGCCTAGTCTTATTGTAGCTTGCTATACCATGTATGGTTCATGTCCCTCTTTTCTGAAGGTAGGTAAAGGGGAGAGAGGGAAGGTGGGGGAAGCAACTGGGGAGAGGGGAGGAGAAACTGCAGTTAAGATGTAATATAGGAGAATTAAAAAAATTCATAAAATAAAACTTTTAGGTAAAAAGTTAAAGATAGAAAAAAATCAACATGCAGATTTTAATACTGTATTCATTCTATAAGTTATACAGAGGTTCTATAGTTAGGGTTCTATAAAACCCTAACACACTTGTCATACATGACCCTGTTAGTTAAACCAAAACTGCTCCAAGCAAAATATTCATTTACGTCAAAGAACCCTTAAACCAAGGAAGTGTATGTGCCTACTTTTCAAATTATTCTTATTTTACTTTATGTGTATGGGTATTCTGACTGCATGTATGTCTGCATACCACATGCATGTTGGTGCCTATGGAGGCCAGAAGAAGGTGCCAGATCCCCTGGACCTGGTGTTACAGATGGTTGTGAGCTGCCGCATGAGTTCTGGGAATTGAACCCAGGTCCTCTGAAAGAACAGCTAGTGCTCTCAACTTCTTAGCTATCTCGCTAGTGTAGCCTATATGGACCTCCACTTAACACATCACGCCTAATTCGCTTTTTGAGTGTTAAAGAAAGGGGTGGGCACTTTACTGTGAAGAACCTACACTTTTCCAAATTATGAAGTTAGGTAATTCTTTGAATGTTTCCTTCATCGCTTGCAGAGCCAAGAAACAAATAAAACAAAACATTCTCAATTAAAAGCATTCACTTGGTTTTATATACTTCAATCCAAAGAACTATAATAGTTACTGAAAAGGAACAAGAACATTCTTTAACATTAAAATAAATCCTCTTTGATTAATAAGTAGAAAGTAAAAATAATTGTCCCAGGTGACTCTGAGATCTAAAATTAACAGAACAATGTAATGAATTTACCATATTTCCTAGGCATACAACCAGCAGTAATATGCCACATCTCTTGTACAAACTTACTCGCACCTGATCCAACTCTCTGAAAAATGATGCCCTACTCACCTCTATATTATTGTTCATTAGCCCACAGGCATCAGCAAAGTCGGGGTGTTTTGTGTTGATATACGCTAGCTCAATTGCCACTAAGTTATGCACCTATAAAAAACAAAATAAGGTTAATGTGAAAAAAAAAATATGACAGGCTAACCTAACCCTGAGAAGTCTATATATGAAAAATTTATTATACAGACAATATTGCAAAAGTATAAGAAACATTTTCATACACTTGATGACTATACTCCAAATAACATTTTATGCTCAATGATAATTAACTCTAATTTATTTACCTTCCAGAGTTAAAATTGTACTATGAAGAAAGAAAACATGACATTAAGATAGCTTTAAAGTAATTTCTTATTACTGGGAAAAATTATGTACCTGTGTAATTTTAAGTTCCAAACCTTCAATAAGCAACTTTGTTATTCAAATTTCAGACGATACATTATAGCAAAGTTTATGTTCCATTTTAAAATAAATAGTTCATAAGTAGGCATAAGTAAGAATGCTAATTCTATTCAAACAATAAACGTATTTAAGCCTGAGGTAGTTAGGAATAACTTAGCCTTAACCATGAAACAGACAGATAAAATCAATGGGGCTAAAAGTCTAATGAGACAGCATTGAAAAGGGAACATGAAGACTTCTATTTTCAGTCTTCTACACAATTCCTAAGGCTTAGAGAGAATGAACTTAAATCTTTATCTTTAAAACAATTAATGCTTATTCATTATCCATAAGTAGTCTCACTTGTGTTTTCATACATGTTTTAATTATACTCACCACTGCCCTTCTTGTCCCCCCTGCTGACCCCGTTCTCTTCCCACCTAGCAGTCCCACTTCTCTCCCATGTCTTTAGTGACCTGATCCCCTTGAGTTTCATCTGTCTGTAAAGGCTGCTTACAAATATACTGGTGAGGGTAAGGGATTGTTTACAGGACCATGGCCACCCTTAATGTCTTTTTATCTTCTAGTCTTTAAATGTTTCTGGTCACAGCTTTTCTCCAAAACTGACTCCCCTACTGCCAACTCTGAACAAAAGAAAAGTTATCTAAGTATTACTTATCAAGTACCAAATGAACACAATGTGAGCTACTTGTTAGCCCAGTAGCTGTTTGATGGCCATGTTAAATTAACAAGGTACATGTAAAAATATGGAGGTCATACAAGAGGAACCAAGGCTCTCTCTCTCATGGCTGCCCTGTACTGTCTCAAGTTTCAGAATACCACTTAACGGTGCGGAGCTGGTGACAGGGAGTTTCAGTGATTCAGTGATGCTGGTGGGTATGAGGTGAGGCTCAGGCTTCTGACTCTAACAGTAATCCCTGCGACCCAAGTGACCACTCAGCAGCCACTCACCAAGACTTCCAAGGATACTATTCATGGACTTCAGAAGGGAGGCTCAAATGCATTTTTAGTTGCCAGAAGGAAAAGTGCTATCCACTTGGGGGCATAAGCATAATTTCAATTTCAGCATTTTTATAGGGATGGGAGTGGACAGCTACAGCTCACTATAGGAACTGCTATCATTAGGATATAGAACAAGCAAAATGTGAAAGAGGCCAAATTACCCCATGTGCTTTAGAATAAAAGCAAACTTGCTGCAAAGGTCTGGTTAGTGAGTCCAGAGACAAAGGATTTCCCACAAAAATCAATGGCAGCACAGAACTTCTAGAAGCAGCTACTCAAGAAAGTCAACAATATTATGTACTCACGAAAACTAACGGCAATTCAAACAAGACCAAAGCTCACCATTTCATTTGTCACGGGCAACCTTTTACGAAGAAGACAGGTCACTACTTCAACTATGGCATCGTGAAGTTTAGGGAACCGTAACAATTCCTGAATGTAATAAAGAAGTTAAAAATGTTAGTCTGTCTAACTGGAAATGAAACAATCACTAAAGTACTGAATTAGATTTGGATCTTACATTTAAGAATGGCATTTCAAATCAGTGTCAGGTAAGGAAGCTAATGATGTTACTTTTAGCTCATTTCCTCCCATTCTATGAGGACTTTCTGGTGAGCCCTGTCATTCACAATACCTGTGTGCTGTAATTGCTACAATGCTGAATGATCCTCTGCATCTCCTCATGGACCAGCTCCACACACCGTAGGCTGGGCTCTTCTAGACGCTTAATCTGACGTTTGACCAGTAACTCAAATGAAACTTCAGGCACAAATAAAGCAGGACGGGGGCCCTGAAAACACAAAACTTAGCTGCTTCTTATTATAGCTATGTACAATTTCAGGTCTTCCAAAGGATTCAAAAAAGAATCCCATTTTTGTTCTTTTTCCTAAAAAATATTTCAAGTATGAGAACAAAATAAACTGTACATATATTTAAAATATGCTTAAGCAACTGAAGCTCTAATCTTCTGTTGTTGGATATACTCACAGTAGCATTTCTGATGGCAGTCAGGATGTCAATAGTGTTAAGGCCACCTAGTGGGTCCACAGATTCTAAGGTTCGCCCGAAAGTCTCATGGAAAATATAACAAATCCTAGCACCACCGCATCTGGAAAATATATATAGGAATATGCATTACTATAAAGAAAACGAGCTACAAGTTACATCTTTTTTTAAGCTTTAAGGTTGTTTCACTTTCTGACAAAGTCTTATAAAAAACTCAACGGCTGTATTAACTTATATATCAACAAAAATGAATGAGGGTTTCTCTCTTAATATATATACACTTGAAGTATGTTGTAAATATGTTACATTTCTTTCAAAATTTGTGATTTTTTTCCCTTTAGAGCTGAGTAGTATTTATTCCACTTATATATAAATGTTTATACATTGTACATTTATCTGTTGTTAGCTAAGCAGGTTGATCCCAACTCCTTAGTGAATAAAGCAACAGTAAACATGGAGTACAGTTATCTTTCTGGTAGGTCAGGAAGTCCTCTGAGTATAGGCCCAGAAGGAGCTGGGTCACATGCAAGCTCATTTTCACAATGGATTTATTAATTTGCACCTTCCATGAACAGTGAATAAGGAATCCTATCTTTCTAACATTCTATCAAATTTGTTGATGAACACCACTCTGACTGGGGTGAGGTAGTATCTCAAAACACTTTTTAAAATAATTATTGGTCATCTGTGTGGTTTTGTTAAAACTATTCCATTTATTTGCCTACTTGTTGATTAGGATTTTATATCCTTGGTATTTAGTTGTTGCAATTCATTATAAATTCTGGCATTAGCATCTTTTCTAAAGTATAGCTAGTAACATTTTTTTGTTTTGTTTTGTTTTCCCTATTCTATAGGCTGTTTGCTCTGCTAATAGTTTCTTCTATTTTCATGTAGTCCCCATATGTTGATAATTGGGACTAGGTTCTGTGTTTTGGTATTCTATTCAGAAAGTTCTTGCCTATCCCAATGTCTTGAAGGGGAATCTTTATGTTTTCCTCTAGAAGTTTCAGTGGTGTTTGATCCATTTTGAATTTATTTTTTGTATAGGTGAAAAATTCTGAATTCATCCTGCTTGTGGACATCCAGTTTTGCCAGCACTATTGTTGAACAGGCTTTTTTCAAATGAATGTTTTTGCCACTGTCAAAAATTAACCAGGCATAGTGTTCTCATTTTAATTCTGGGTCCTCTACTCTATTCTATTGCTCTATCTGTCAGATTTTTATGCCAGTACCAGACTGTCTTTATCACTCTAGCTCTACAGTATAATTTGAGGTTGGCATGTGGCCTTTTGTGGGTTCGTAAAAATTCTTGTATTTACAAACCCATCAAGTATGACATCAAATTTTGATAGATATTCCATTAAATCTGTGAATTAATCTTGGTTTCATGGCCATTCTCATAACATTAATTTTGTCAATCCAGGAGCAAGATTTCCCCTTTTAAGTGCCTTGAAGTTCTTTTTTGATGAATATTTATTTATTTTTGAATTATTTGAATAGGATATTTCTCCTACTTTCTTTTTTTGAGAGTACATTGTTGATATATATTAAGTATTTTTTATGTTGATTTTGTACCACGTACCTTTATGGTGTTTATTGGGAAATCTGTCAGTGTAAAAACAATCTGTAAAAAGTGACTTGAATATAGGTACACTACAATAAAACATATAGCCTGTCACTTAAATTTTATATAATTTCCAAATGTCATGAAATACTAAATTTTTTATTTAAAAACTTTATATTTATAATATATAAATATCATTTTTAGTCTGCCTAGTTATAGAGGGAGGAAGAAAAAAACAGCAGGATGAGAACAAAAGAAAACAGACACCTAGCAAGGTAAACAACAAATCCTGTGGCTCCACGTCCAGCAGCATCTAGGCTTATGATGGAATCATGCGAGTTCCAAGCAAGGGTCTTGGGCGACCCCACATTCTAGCTCTGCTACCCACAGTATACAAACTCTTTCTTAAGCCTGCAGCTTGTTAAATGGCCAACAGTCTTGGCATTTCAAATATTCAGGGCTCCACTGCAGCTTGAGTTTCACCTTCGTAGCCTCACTTACTAACTTATTAATTATTCAGTGCCTGCTTGTAGAGAACCAGTCCTGTCAGTTTGGCCTGGGAGGCTTTTCAGCATTAGCATAAGCCCCTATTAGCCTGTGCACACTTGTATCCATTATTCCTATAAAACCAGTACCACACAGATGACACATGCTTTCATTCTGATGCATATACGCTGGGAGAAAGATTTGAGGGACTTCTCTGTGTATTTGTTGACAACTTCATATGTCTCTATCCTTAAATCTAAAGTGTTTCTGTTTGTTTGTTTGTTTTTTACTGAGTATATGGACAGAAAAGAGAGGGAGAGAAAGGGAGGGTGGGGGAAATAGAATGTTTAGGGTCATGTATTTTTTATATACTACTGGCAGTAAGTTGTTTGTGACATCCTGATTTGAAGAAATGATGTCAAGATATATAGCACCTGATAAAATATAGGCATTTATCTGCCTTATAGCAGATGTGTAATGTGTAAGTTAAAGCAGAACAGCAGGAATAATCTCTGGTTGGCTAAAATAATGATAATTTTGTTTTTATGTTTTGTTTTTATTTATCTGCATTTCCACTACCAATTATATACTATGTGTGCTGGTCATGCCCAGACCTCCATGTAAAGGTCTCCAGTACTGGTTCAACAATGATAAATGTAGACACTAACTTGATTTCTAGAGCTAAAATGACTTCTTTTTTTTCGAGTCATATCTTCCCCTCTGTCTTAAGTCTCTACTGCTGTAATAAACACCATGACCAGAAGCATTTTGGGGAGGAAAGGGTTATTTTCCCTTATATCTTACAGTCCCTAATAAAGCGATCACGGGAAGGACTCAAGACAGGAATAGGGGCAAGAGGTCATGGAGGAGTATGCTTTATTGGTTTGCTTAACCTGTGTTTTTACAGAACTTAAAACCACTATCCAAAATGGGCTAGGCATTCCCACATTAATCCAATCAGTCAATCAATCAGTCAATCAAGCAATCAAGAAAATGCCTGACAAACTTGTGTATAGCCAACCCTATGGGTGCATTGTCTCAAATTAAGAGTTGCTTTTCCCAAAAGGTAGAGACCTTGTGTCAGGTAGATATAAAACTAACCAACATACTTGCCTTACCAAATCCCACCTATGGCCAACCCAAGAGAGAGGCCTGTCAATCACAGGCCTGTTTTTCAAACTGAGCTCTCACTGGCTATACCTAACAATGGCCAACTTTAGGACAAAAGAAAACTTCAATCTTCCCACCCTCCTTCCTCTAAAATCTGTAAGAATGGACTGACTGCCATGTGGACCTGAACTCTCCTTGGAGCCCCTGTTCCCCAAGCAGCAGTCTTCCCTATTTGTCTATGGTGTTAAAACTTGAAATCTCTTCTAATAAATCTCATAAAAAGGATAATTTATTACAATGTCCTCATTAGCCTTAAACTCAAAACTTTTTAATGTGCATTAAGGAAGTAACTAGGCCGGGTATGCACCTCAGTCACAGAGTACTTGCCTAAGCAACCCATGCCCCAATTAGTTTAAGCATGATTATTCTTTTGCTGGTTTGGACATGACTGTTTGGGTAGGTTGGGACTTGGCCTGGCTGAGGAAGGATGTCGCTGGGGGCAGGCTGTGAAGTTTTAAAGCTACACTCCACTGTAGTTTACTCCCAACTTGCTGCTCTAGTGTCATGCCTGCTTGCTGCCTCCCCACTGTAATGGTGATGGACTCCTAGTCCCTTGGGAACCATCAGGCCAAACAAAACTACTTCCTAATATAAGTTGCAAGTTGCCTTGCTCTGGGTGGTCTATTACAACAATAGAAAAATCACTAATACAAGTTTAAGGGTGAAAAGCTGGTGAGATAGCTTAGTATTACAGAGTAACAAGAAGCTATCTTGGACTTTGCCCTGATAGACTTGGAAACTAGAGCAGAACAGTAACAGTAGTAGCTAGGTCTATGGCAATAGTACTAGAGCTACTGACATTCAGTATAGAGCAGTGACGCTCAACCTTCCCAATGCTGTGACCCTTTAATACAATTCTTTTCTTTTCTTTTTTTTTTTTGAAAACAAGACTTTTTTATTATATATTTTCTTCATTTACATTTCACATGCTATATCCCCAAGGTCTCCTATACCCTCCTTCCGCCCTGCTCCCCAATCCACCCATTCCCACTTCCTGGCCCTGGCATTCCCCTGTACTGGGGTATATGATCTTCGCAAGACCAAGGGCCTCTCCTACCATTGATGGCTAACTAGGCCATCTTCTGCTATATATATGCAACTAGAGACACAGCTCTGGGGGTACTGGCTAGTTCACATTGTTGTTCCTCCTATAGGGTTACAGACCCCTTTAGCTCCTTGGGTACTTTCTCTAGCTCCTTCATTAGGGGCCCTGTGTTCCATCCAATAGATGACTGTGAGCATCCACTTCTGTATTTGCCAGGAACTGGCATAGCCTCACAAGAGACAGCTATCTCGGGGTCCTGTCAGCAAAATCTTGCTGGCATATGCAATAGTGTCTGGGTTTGGTGGTTGTATATGGGATGGATCCCCAGGTGGGGCAGTCTCTAGATGGTCCTTCCTTTGAATATTAGCCCAGAAACTAAGAATACCCAAGATACAATTTGCAAAACACATGTGTAGATACTTAGTTCCTTCTTAGACTGGGGAACAAAATACCATGGAAGGAGTTACAGAGACAAAGTTTGGACCTTTAACACAATTCTTCATGTTGTGTTCACCCACAACTATAGTTATTTTTGTTGCTACTTTGTAATTGTAATTTTGCTACTATTATGAATCAAAATAAAAATATGTGTTTTCTGATTGTCTTAGGTGACTCTATGAAAGTCAGTCAACCCCCAAAGGGTCATGACTCATAGATTAAGAAACATGCTGTAGAGAAATTGGGAGATTCTCACCGGGGATTCCAGAAATTATTCCCTCCCCCAGCTGCAGGTCATCTTGGGAGATGAGAGACTAGTAAAGGAAGTGAAACGGTGACTGAAGGTAGGGCATGTAATGCAGAATCCATGAGACTGCATGGGGTAGGACAAGGCATCAAGATAGCTATTATGAGGTTACCCACACTTCTGTAGCTAACTTTGCATGTGCTCTGTAAACAAGCTCAATACATTCATTAGGCTCATCAAGTCGGACTCCGGTGACATCCGTCACCGATAGACATCTGGGGTGATTAGCTGTTCGTTTGCCCCTCGCTAGCTCCCTAGGCTTGAATAGGCCTGACAACCCAAGCTCAATCCCTCAATCTCACAAGGTGGCAGGAGAAAGTCAACTTCTGATAGTTGTCTTTTGACCGCCACATGTCTGCTGTGTCGGGGGTGAAGGGGAGAGGAAAGAGGTGGGGAAGGGAGAAGTGAAGGGGGTAGGGTGAATTTTACTTTAAAAATTAAAGAAAAAAACAAAAAACCAAAACAAACCAAACAAACAAACACTTCAAAGGCAGACATTATGCATAGCCTTAAAATTCTAGCTATGTAGGAAGCTGAGACAGGAGGATCATGAGTTTGAGGACAGCCTGAGAAACTGGGAAGGGAGATTCTTTAAAAAAAAAAAAAAAAGTTGCTTTTTAAAAAACCTGTAACTTTACCATGTTTTTACACAATTTATAAACATATGACACAATACTCCTCCTATCATTTCTACAAATTTATATTCCTGTTTTATGGACAATAAATCACAGATGATCTAAGTCATTTCAAAGATTCTTATAATCCAAGCAACCAAATCTTTACAAAAACTTCTTACTTACAGCTCAGAAGTTTCAATGTACTTTGCGGTTCCTTCAATCGTGTTACAATACTCTGTGGCAAATTTGGTAATAAGCTGGAGTAAAGTAGCACTTTTATCATCCACCGGTTCACCATAGCTATTTAGAAGAGACTGATACTGAGCAGCTAAGACATTTATTCTTGTTTTCAGCTCTGGTAAACAATCTCTGATATGATGCATAAGTAACCTGAAAGTTTAGAAAAGCAGGGTTGTAGCATAAAATTAGGTATTCTGATACTTTTAAACAAGCCAATTAAAAATGTGTAAAAAAGGGCAAATCTTCTAGTACTCAGATCTTCAACATGTCCGAGGACTTGGTGGCTGGTTACCAGAAAGACGAGAAAGAGCAAAGGATTGGGATGTTCAATCCCAGATGACTTGCTCACCAATGGCTAGTGAAGTATGGATCACATCTGTATGAGGAAGCGGCCATAACTCAAGTAAAAAGTTCATGGAAGTAAAAAGGTTGTGTAGCAAGGCATGCCCAGAAAGAGCATAAAGCCCAGCTCATGTGTCAGCATTCCATAGACCTTACCTTAGCTATCTCTCCTAACTGCTTTACCTGTACCCTTTATAATAAATAACCTTTTATTATACATGAGCAAACATAAATGAGTATCCCCTGAAGCCTATCACCTATCACCAGGGAAGCACATTCATAACTTCTGCTGTCACTTGACATCTGAAGTACAAGGAAAAATCCTATAACAAACTGAGGCCTCGTGATGATGACTCTATGTAAATAGTGTCAGAAGTGAGTTAGAGGACATCTAGTTACAATCTAGCAAAGAATTACACTGTACGGCATATGGGGGAAACTCAGAAGTACTCTGTTCATCTGAGTAACTGTAATAAGAAAACACATTTTTAGCTCCTCCACCATAGCACAACAAGAAGAAATACAGCAATCTTAAATTACAGGTCCTTAGTCTAAAAACCTTACACAAAAGCTGTGCTGGTCAATTCTTTTCACGAATACCTTTAGCCTACCAAGCCTAGTGGCTGCTAGAAAACCACAGGTAAAACAAATAACGCACATTGTTTTTGTGTCACAGTAAAGTAAGCCATGCGGTCCAATCTACCTGTAATTTTGGTTTAGTTACAACAGGTACTTAGTATAGTATAAATAAACTCATCTCATTAAGACCCAACTTCATTTTCCTTTAACTTACAGGATAAGAGATAATGGTTTTCACTTTACTCCTTATATAAAAGGAAGGCTTTTAGTTCCTACAGCATTAGTAGATATTCAGAACTGTAGGTATGGAACTCATGTTATTTCTATCATGAATAAATGTGATAGCTGAACCACACCATGTGATAACTGAAAAATTTAACTAAATTTATGAAACCTAAAGTGTTTGGAAGTCATCTAATATCTCAGTAAAGTTCAAAATCCTGTGAATTTTTCTTAACTGCTCAGTCAAGGTACTGTGGTAGCAATTGCCCTGCTGACATCAGTCCCCAAAACTTCCTGCACTTGACACCGGCATTGATGCTGTCCAGTCAGCTTGCTACTGTTCTTATGGCTCACATAAAACAGATGCATATTTTGATTTCATTAGATAACACTTCAGCAAGCCAGAAATAGACGGCTATGAACTGCAGAGATGAGCAGACTCCGCAAGGGCCTGACTCCAGGCACTGAGTCACTGCCGCTGCTCTGTAAGCCTGCGGACAGTTAAAGGATTCTGCTGGTGTTGTTTGCATTTTGGAGGTTGTGAAGGAAGACCCCATAAGTAAATTTAGCCCTATCTGGAACTTAGGTCAACTTTAAATGAACTGGAAATCTCCACTCCAGAGGATCCGGGCTTCAACAAAATATAAACTCCTTTTGATGGGGTTCCTAAAGATTTCTGCTATTACTACTTGATTGTAAACACTACTGAAAATGTTTTATTTGAACAAATTTTCTTTGAGTATTAAATAGTAATTTGGGAAATGAGTTTGAATTGAAAAAAAAAACCCACTTCCCAATTAAGAATATTATTTGAATACTCACTCCATACTACATGATTTAATATCAAACATCCCAATAAAAACAGACATTTGCTTCACAGGAACCCAGAAGTAAGGCTGGAGGGAACAGTATGAAAAGATATGAAACAAAACAGGAACAGTCTAGGACAACTATTGGCAAAACAAAAACATTTCATCTTCAAAAAGTGAAAATGTTACCTATTCAGGGTCCTAGCAAGATACTTTGTTCCATTTCTGTTGGCCAGAGATGGGTACTTCTTTTGAAGAAAAGCATACTCATCACGGATTGAATCAGTTACACTCTTCTTATTGTTAATATCCAGTTGGCTTCTATGGTTGAAAAATAACAAACTTGTTCAACTAGGGTCTGCTCTGATGAGCAGCTGCATCAGATGATGTCTCCTGACTTCTAACACGGCGTTTACTTACTCCGCAGCAGACACCATCATTACACTTTATACAAGGCACTGATGTCTCAATGAACTCACCCAAGGAAGGCACAGACAACCTAGATTTGAACTGTATGACTGAACTTAAAAGATGAAGAGTATCAGCTTCATTGTTACTATTAACCATAAGCTAAAGCAGTATCCTTAAGTAAATTTTAGATTGATATACAAATGCAAGTATATCTTAATCTGCTTTATTTTATCCATGGGCAGGTGATTGATTTCTACCAAAAATTAAAGTTAGCTGAAAGTGTAATTATCTACAAATATAGTATGCAGTAGTATATATAGCACATGCTTGCCTGAAAAGAAAATAGATAGGTTTTCTTTAAATGTGGAAAGGAATGTATGGAGGAACATATAGAGAGAATTGGAATGGACCTTATATATCACTTAATAAAATATTTTAGTTTTTAAATGACCTGAGGGCCAAAGATGTTATTACAAGTGATTTAAAGTCTATTATATCCAGACCATGTAGAAACTAGAATTAGAACTTGGTCTCTTGACAACTAGTTAGTTTCCTTACCATAGAGAATCTCTGACCTAAGAGAAACTATCACTGTTCCACACTAGCCCTGCCACCCTGTGAGAATTCCAACAATACTGTTGCAAACTGCAACAAGAGATACTCAACAGCAGTTGGTTTGTTTCTGTTCTATAGTTTTTAATGCCAGCAAGTTTTAGGATGTATCTTTAAAGTTTCCAAGTTACATTCTGGCAATTACACAGTATTACTAATGATATGGGGTTAAAATAATCATTAAAATTCCACTACCTTTAAATTTTATTGATTAGGCACAAATTAGATAATACTTATTTTCTTTACCCAATGCCCTTATACAGAATTTAAATAGCAGGCAAGAATCTGCAAAAGCTAATTATTAAATCATCTCTTGTTTTTTTACTGATTACCTTAGAAACAATTTTTATTAGAAAACTCAGAGAGGAAGAATAATTTTTAAAAAGGGCCTTGGAAGTGACTCCATGTAAAAGCACTTGTTGCCGTGCCTGATACCCAAGTTTAAACCTCAAAACCCAAATGGGAGAAAGAGAAAACTGGGTCCTGCTAATTGTCCTCTGACCTCCACATACAGGTTCATACTTTAAAAATCAAAACTACCACCACCACCACCACCACCAAAGCCCACAAAACTATTTCAGAGAGATATTATGAACTTCATCTCTTTACAGTGCACTGACCTCTGCAGCAATATAAGCATTAGAACAGGAGGGAAACACAGGATAGTATCACATTTCAGACTGATTTTCAAAAATTTAGACTTGCTTTAAAATGAGAATGCTATGATTCTTATCCTATTCATTAAAAAAAAAGATTTTATTTTTATTTATGTGTATATGTGTGCATCTGCATGTTTATATGAGCACATGTATGCTGGCGGTATCCTTGGAGGACAAAGAGGGTGATGGATCCCTTGAAACCAAAGTTTTAAGTGGTTGTGAGTTACTCAATATGGGTGTGCTGGGAATCAAACTCTGGTCCTCTGTAAGAGTAACAAGTGTTCTTAACCACAGAACCAATTCTCCAGCCCCTTTATTCCATTTAAATTGCTAACCTGTTAACTACTCCAATTATTCCAAGCTTGACTGGAATAACCCTTCCCATCAATACATCCATGGCATCAGTACCCGCATCCATGAGATCAAGTTTAGTGATTACAGCTAGAGTTCTGCGCCCTGGTAAATATGAAAAGGAAGGGGAAGAGAGATCCATTAAAAAACCAGCATTAAGTTTAGTAAAGGTTTTCATCTATAGTTCTACTTAACATATTGCCTCTTTTACCATTTTGTTAAATATTTTCCTACCCTTTGCCTCCCATACTTTAAAATAAATTTAAATATGGCATACAATTTTAAAACTTGTTTGCATGAGTAATTTTTAAAAATAACTTTTAAAAATGATGTGTATATGAGTGTGTATATGTTTGTGCATGCGGGGGTTGGGAGGTGGGGCACAAGAGGGTGGTGGGGGGTCCTCTGGAGTTAGAGTTATAGACAGACACTTGTGAGCTGACTGATGTAGGTGCTGGGAACCAAACTCTGGTCCTCTGGAAGATTAGCAAGTGCTCTTAACCACAGAATCAACTCTCTAGCTCCGTAATTTCTTATTATTTCTTAGGTCAACATTTCTACCCATTTTATGTTTATATGTGTGGCTCTACATGTTTGTACATGCACACATGTGCTGGTGATATCCTTGGAGGACACATGAGGGTGTGGAATCTCTTGGAGCCATAGTTATTTACTATGGAGAATCTTGCTCCTGCCCAATCCCTTTGGTGGTGCTGGGGAAGAAACCTTAGGGACTTAGGCAAGCTTAAATAACTACTGTATTAATGAACTACACCCCCAGATTCTAATTTGGTTCTTTCTAACAAGTACATACCACTTTACTACATAACAGCACTATTACCCAGCAATGTCCTTTTGCTAAGCAACCAAACCCATATTCCAGTCCTCCTTTTGTAAGTCTTAGAATGTTATGTGAAAGGATGTCACTGATGTCTTTCATTCACCGTGACTCATCGGAGTGCTGTCCACATTGTAGACATTGAAGTAGACGTTAGCAATCACTGTTCAACAGTGCTCTTTATTACATGGGTGTACTAATTTGGCTATTCAGTCCCGATTTGAGAAATATTTGAGTTGTTTTTAGTTTGGGGAGACTATGAATAAATTCAACATAGATGTTAGTATACAAAAGGGTATTTTAAAAAATTCATTTATTCATTTATTTTGGGGGTGGAAGGAATCAAAGGGGCAGATCACTTTCAGGAGGGAGTTTTTTCTCTCCTTTCAGATCATCAGACTTAGCAAATCACTTGCTTAACAATCAACCTGCTAAACCAAAACTCTGCCAAGCCCTAGATTCTTTAAACAGTATGTCTCTGAGTGGACAACAGCCTGAGCTAACCTCAGCGTGTAACCCTCTTGCCTCAGCCTCCTCGATTGTTGGTATTGCATGGCTCACCAGGCTCCAGACAAGTTTTCAAATGAAAATGTAAAATGCAATTGCTGACTGGAGTTGTTTGTTCTTCTTCCCCAAAGTAAATGCAGCACTCCACATCAATACATGCAACAATTCCAGCTGCTCTGCAGGCATGACCTCAAGTAGACTGTTTCCTAGTTATGGATATCTTTCTTTTGTTCCCAATCTACAAATCATTATTTATAGTCATTTCACATTATCTTATCCCCATTAAGAAGTTACTTCTAAATTGCACCTAATTGCTTTTGTGTGTATGTGCTATGCATGTGTATTTACATTGAGTCCATACATGGGATATCTTCCTAAATTACCTTCCATCCTATTTTTTGAGACAGGGTCTCTCACTGAAGTTCGAAATCACCTATTGGCTAAACTAGCTGAACAGTAAGCTCCAAGGGTCTGTCCTTCTACTTCTGCTTCGGGCACTGGGACTGCTAAGGTGTTCCGTTGTGCCTGCCTTCTAGGGATGTGAACCTGGGTCCTCACTCTTGCATTGGAAACACATTTGCAATTCATATCTCTCTAGCCCCAGTTTTAAATATTTGATATTATATATTAATATTGATTGAAATGATTTACCTGTAATGTACTGCCATTTTGGTTGTTAGATCATCTACACAACAAGTTCCAGGCCAACCAGGGTACATAGTAGGATATTGTCTTAAAACAACACAACAGAAAACAAAAAACAAACCACCTCCCACCCCCCAAAAGATTACTAGATCAAATGTATCTCCATCTTATTGCATGATTATTTTATGTATGTATGTATGTATGTATGTATGTATGCATGTATGTATGTATTTAGAGACAGGGTTTCAGATATGGCTAGCCACAAACTCACTGTAGCTGAAGATGACCTTTTCCGGTTCGTACCTCCCACATCCTAGGATTACAGGTATGCACTACCATACCTGACTAATTATGAAAGTTTTAATTATACTTGTACAGCTTCTATCAAATTTTTATTTGAAATTAATTTTCAAAGCAGAAAAGAACCTGTAACACAGATGCTGGTCCTCCAAGAATTTAGGTGACAAAACAGTTTCCTTATGGGTCAATTACCCACTCACTTATAAAGCTAGCATTTCATACAGGCTCAGCGACACCTCTAATATCCCAAGTATCATCTGAATCACAATCTGGGTAAAGAATGATTTATAAAGAGATGCCTTAAAAGACTCTCTTCTATACTGAGCTTGTCTAGTGTTTTTTGTTTTTGTTTTAAATCTTCAGAAAGTAGATTCAATTATTTCCTGTATGATAATAATCTATACAATTATGAGTTATTTATTCTTAAATGTTGGCAATTCAAAAGTTGAAATTTCATTTACATAGTAATTTAATGTTAAAATTATAACTGGGTAGTTACTGAAAATATATATCTTATGGGGTAGTGTTTTTTACCTATCCTTTATAGCAATCAAGTAACTATTTTCCATCTTAATTGCTATTAAATTTATTAGAAAAGTAAGAAAGCATTTTTAAGCTCTCTACTAACTGGATACACTCCTTTCAATAAAATTCTTTTCTTGAGGAAAGATTTACCATTGTAAATCAACATCCATTAAATATAAACATCTGCCCTTACCATCTGGATCTACCTCTCTGGAAATCTTGAGTGCTTCTGATGTTGCCATATCTGTATTTGCAGCAGTGACGGCGAGGATAATGGAATTGGGATTACTGATGAACCGAAGAATAAGTTCTCTGATCTGAAGCTCGATGTCCTTGGGCTGATCGCCTACAGGTACCTAGACCAAAGGTGAACTATAATCAAAATCAAATCAGCCTTTTCCATGCATTTCATTCATAGAATACAAGTATTTCTGTACTTAAAATAGCTAAAATAAATTAATAATGTGCTATAGAGATGTCTGGGCAAAGCCTTAAGATGTCACTTCCAAATATCAGAAATTCACTATAGCATAAATCATGTCAACAACGGCTGAGAATCAACTGCATCCAGATGAGCTGCCCTAGTAATACGAAGCACACGCAAACCATAAACAAGTAAGTAATAGGCACACACAGGTCCATCATCCAAGTGGCAGACAGAGCACAGAGCACAGAGTACAGCAGAGCAGAGCAGAGGCTGCGGAATGATGCTTTTCAATTCCTGCTTTAAATGATGTTTAAAACAGAATAATTGGGACCTACCCTCAATTAGATAATGATTTTTAGGTGACTGAGCAGAAATTAAAGACAAAAGAAATAGACATGGATATCTGGGGAAAGAACATTCCATACGGAGTGAATAACAAGGGTAGACACCCAGAACAGAAGAAATTAAAGATGAATAATACTTAAACTGCGTGTGGTGGCCTGTAATCCCAGGACCTAGGAGAGTAGAAGGAGGGAGTTCACAGTCATTCACCACTACAGACAGTTAAAGGCCATCCTGAGATGTTTAACTATACAAACTAATGAAGTGAGAGGACAAGACAGCAGTAGATAGTAATAAGAACTTAAATTTGTACTCTTCATAAAGAGGTAACTGGGAAGTCACTGATGAGACTTTAAGCCAAGAAATGACAATCTAATTTTCATTTTAATAGAATAGTATAGTTACCAAAAGTAAAAAACAAGAGAGACCTATTATTTATTTTGTAACTTTAATTATGTAATCCAAGTCAAATAACAAGAGCTACTACTTCTATCATAAATATACTGAGAGGTGATAGAATTCTGGATATATTATAAAAATAAGGAAAGCCCAGAGGATTTGATGAAAGGAAAGCAGATAGAAAGTAAAGAAGTTTCAATGATGACTGTAAGGTTTTGGCTGATCACCTAGAAAAGTGGAATTGTCATACATTCAGATAGGGAAGATAACAGAAGGAGCAAACATAGGTAACGGACAGGAATTTGGTAGTAGACACAGTAAAGCTGTGATGCTTATTCAAACATTTAAATGTGTATGCCAAGTGGATAGCTGGACATGTATCTGGAAATAATTTAAATGTTCACATATTCAAATTCATGCGCTGATAATACTATCAACCTAATTAGATTGTGTTATGAGTACCTAAAGTGGACAAGAGGTCCAAAAAAATGAACTCTGATTAAAGACTTTGGTGAGATGAGAAGAAACCAGCAAAGGACACTGAAAAGGGGTAGCCAGCAAGATTACAGATGAAACTGTAGATGCAATACTCTGGGAGCCACGGTAAAGAAAGTATTTTAAGGAGAAAGAAGGCATCAACCATATAAAATGATCTGATAATAACATTAACTGTGAAATCAACTCCTTATTCTCATTAGGTCAATGCTAAACGGAAAACAAAACACAGTCCTTTAAACAGAAACTCAAACAACAGCTATTCCTTACTTTGGTCATTCCCGGTAAATCCACAAGTGTCAGGTTGACAACGTTGGGCGAGAAAACCTTGAGATGGATTGGCTCAGGGCTTACCCCCTAAAAACAGTTTCAAATATATTATAATCATTTTGAATGTCAAAGAATTATGAAATGCTAGAGTAAGCTACATTCAAGTACATAGACTTTAGATGCCTTAAAATATTTATTAAACTACGGTCCTAAAATCTTTCAATAATAAAAGTTTAATGAATCACATGAATGAGAAGGCAGCAAGTCAAATAACGAGTAGGATTACCATCCTATACAACCTCATACCATTAGTGTCTAAAATTTTTCTCCCTATATCATTTCACTTTTTTATATGTATATGCCAATTTAAAAAAAAAAGAGTTTAACAGATTAAGTACTTAAAAATAATGCATTTTTCATTTATCCAAAATTATGATGTTTCTGAACTGATGGTGTTAAACTGAGAGAGTAATATATAAGAAGCTATTCCCATTAATTTGGTCAAAGATATCTGAACATCAAGTGGCAAAATTGTACATACATAGTTGAGTTTGCCCAGGCAATATATCTCAACTTTCAGATCCCCAAGATGAAAAGCCTCCCTGATATAATCTAGTTATAGTCCCATCACATTCCAGGTATAGATGGTGTAGACACTTAGGGAAGTGTGATGGCAACAGCAGTAACTCCAAGGTGCCAGCTGAGAGTTTGACAATCTGCAAAGCACTATAACTGAAAGGATAAATATTTTCAACTGGCACACAGTGTTAACACTGCTGCAAAATGTCTTTCTGTCAGGAAGTAACTACTTCATCACACTACCTGGCAACAAATATATATTGAATATTATCACTAAGCTCAAGGTTGCTTGTGAGAGTTATTGTTCCTCCAGGTAACATAGAATAGCAAATATAAAAAATATAAATATAAAAAGAAAACAGTAATTACAATAAAAGGCATAAGAAGGATTTAAATGAGGCTGATTTTGTCATTAAAAGTATCCTAGACACTTGGTTTAAATTCTCACATTCTTAGAAAATATGTGGCTGTAAACAAGCACTATGTAACTAAGTTCACAAAATATAAATGAAATATTTTATATGTATAAAAGTTTTAAGGTGTGTGTGTGTATGTGTGTGTGCACACGTATGTTTGTGTCAAATAATCCGCGTTAACTGTTGACTTGGCAGAAACTAGAATCACTTGGGAAAAGGGCATGCCTGTAGGGGTGGTCCTTATCACTCTTGAACTAGAAAGACTCATCTGAATTGTGAGTGCTATATA
Source organism: Mus musculus (assembly GCF_000001635.26). Classification (NCBI taxonomy): domain Eukaryota; kingdom Metazoa; phylum Chordata; class Mammalia; order Rodentia; family Muridae; genus Mus; species Mus musculus. The sequence continues at coordinate 16,339,877 of NC_000082.6, forward strand.
TGTAGAAAAAGACAGTTAAAAATTAGTATGTATTCATGCATTCAATATTCTCTTCTGATTCTGAACATGTGAGCAGCTGCTTCAAGTTTCTGTTGCTGTGACTTCCCTGCCACGATGGACTGTAAATGGGAAAACACCTTCCTTCCCCCTTGCTTTTGTTAGGGTATTTATCACAGCAATAGACAAGAAACTGTGTTTTGCTGGAGATCTAGTTCATGCCTTTCCACTAAACAGCCTAGCACTGACCTATGTCCCTAGCCTCTGGTGTCTACGAAACTATTTCACTGTGTAGCTCAAGCTGCCCTTGAACTCACATCTGTCTGCCTCTACTACCCCAATTCTGGGAATTCAGATATAAACCACCACAACTTACACCAAGAGAGATAATTAATCACCTAAATTTTTATAAGTCTGTGGAATACTCCATTTGTTGTTGTTGTTTGTTATCTGAAACAGGGTCTCTCTTTAAAATATATATAGCTTTAGAATATATATAGCTCAGTGTAGCCCTGGCTGTCCTGGAACTCTCTGTAGACCCAGGATGGCTGCAAACTCACAGAGATTCACCTGCCTCTGCCTCCCAAGTGCTGGAACTAAAGGTGTGGCCACTACTGCCTGGCATGAATATCAGGAGGCAGAGGCAGGTGGATTTGTGAGTTCGAGGTCAGCCTGGTCTACAGAGTGAGTTCCAGGACAGCCAGGGCTACACAGGGAAACCTGTCTCGAAAAACCAAAAAAAAAAAAAAAAAAAAAGATTCAGATTATGAAGTTACAAGCCAACCTTGGTACCACAAAACTGTAATTTCTAGCTACTCAGGAAGTATCCCAAGTTCAAGACTAGCCTGGGTAATTTCATGAGACACTGTCTCAAAATAATATCGAAAAACCAATATATATATTATTATTATTATTAAAGCTTTAGAATATATATCACTTAGTGGAAGAACACTTAGCTAGCATGTACCAGGCCCCACATTCACCATCAGTACTAGAGGGAAGGGGAGAGTATAACTTTGTAATATACTTATATATTATTATATTATATATTAATATATATAGGAAATGTTCAGCAATATATTTACTTTTTAAAAAGTGTTCCAGGTTTGGAATAATGCCTACCTTATTATTTCCTGAAATTCTTTCAGTTTCATTTTCAATTTCTTGTCGAATTTCATCAAAATCTGTGTAAAGCTAAAAATTTTTGAAACAAAAAAGAATCATATTCTAAATAAGATCAGACATTCTTAAGGGGTGGAGGCCACATTTAAAGAATATATAAGGATTTACTGCAGAAAAATTAGTCCACATTTCTCACATACACATACATTTTTGCAAGATTTGTTTCAAAGTTGCCTGATGTCACCATATTTAAAAATCTCCAAATGAGGCAGGATCAAGTCTAGTTAAACTACTGTGGTTAGAAGCATTACTGAGAAAAGTTCTTTTATAGGGAACAAGAAACACACTCCCGGTAAGAAACTATTCTCTACTATCTTTGCAAAATGTTATTTTCTATGCTATTCCATTATATTCTTTAGTGATTACCTTGTTTTTGGTGTGAAGAAATTTACCCCATTCTTCTGCTTCAACTCCTAGAGAAAGAAAGACTCATTTCTTAAAGACTGGAAATTAGGTTTTATAATCAGGAACTTAAAAAGATAACGCAGAAAACTTTTTATTACTACAAGTTAACAAATGTCTTAATTTTAGGATCTGCTAAATACACATTCACATTTTTAAAGCACGACACAGACGACAAAGGCAGGACTAACTTCAAGAAGAGTTGCCTGCAAGCTCTCCCAGAATCTGAAATCTATTTTTTTACAAATAAATTGTTCATTTCCTATTTGTGATTATAATAATTTCTTCATACATCTTATATATGAAAGCAATTTATGCAATGAAAAATTTTAAAGAACTAGAAAAAAATTAAAACTCCATTGGATAATGCAAAAAAAAATATGGCAAATGTGTACATAACATTAAAGTTAAAAATACATGCAATATATGAATGAAAAAGCTAATTTTTCCATTTTTGAAAATCATTGTCCTTTATTTGTTTTTTTGTTGCCTACATATAGAGCTCTCAGTGACAGGGTAGTAGCTGGCTTGGAATGCAGACTGCCAATGTGATTTTTCCCAAGGTCAAATCTATATTTTCTCATGGAATTATAGAACAGAAATGAATGCAAAATTAATGAAAATAGAACTATATATGTGTGTGAGGAACTGACACTCGGCTAGTTTGCAGTCACAGTCTGCTCCTGACATCTTACCCAAGCACTGCTATTCCGCCTTCACCAAATTCAGAAGCTTAAGTATCTGAATGATTTAAAATATTTAATGCATAAAAGTCACCTGAAACAAAAGTAACATTTTCACATACATATTTATTTAGTAAAAGGTATATGGTTCTTTGTTAGAACAAAGGTATATAAAACCAGATCCTTTTTGCAAATAAAATGTTCACCTACTTGAAGCTTAGAACCTTCTTCCAAAAAGGACCTTTGAAAGACCAGATTAATCTAGGTGACAGAACTCACAGAGGTACTACTACATACAAAAGGGGTATTTTAACTTAGTTGGCCATATAAAAGTTTCAGTATCTTCAGTTATGTTTTTGTAAAAATTAAATTCTACCACCAAAAAGGCTTGCATGTTAATGCAATGCCAAAACACTAACAAGAACCACCAAAACCTGCAACCAATGTAAAGAGGCAAATAAAAATGGAAACGGTGCACGCAGCCTGTACGGGTACATAAGCACACATGCAGGCATAATAAAAAAGGGAGGGCTAAAAACAAATGGATAAAGGAAACCTTTGGAAAGGTGTCTTGAGTTTTTCCATGTGGCAGGGTCTGTAGTTAAAGAGAAATAGCACAAAGTAATTTTAGTGCTTATCCCTAAGACTTAAAACTTTTAAAACACTCAAGTGTGTAGAAACACTATTACACTTCAAATGTGCATAAGCACTTAATTACTCAAAACTTATTAGAATTGTAAGAACAAATATATTTATTGTATTAATAATCTGCACATTGTGTGTGATGCTTCAACTTTTTAGGAATTTCAGTAAATAAATTTTCATTTTACTCTAATAATGTTTGCCTGAGATATTTGAAAGCCTATTGTGGGAAAAGATAAACTGTCTGGTTTTCAAAAGCCTAGGAAATATGATAATTAAGCACATCCTTTGAAACTCAGAATTAGTAAGCAAATGCTATTTGTTAAATGCAATTAGTAAGCAAATGCCTATTTGCTAAAAATGACTGTTCATAAGGATATTTTCTTTGAAATATAAATTGCATTTAGCAAAACACCACAGAACTTCAAATGCATGAACTCAATCCAACAGGAATCTAAGATCACAATTCTTGTATTTCCTATTATATACATTAAACACAAAATACTTCAGCCAACTTTCACAGACCTCAGTTTAAAATTACACTTTGTTTCATTTTACAATGTGCTGTTCTTAACTCATTATTAGTAACTGGGCCTCACTTACATAAAAAACCCCAAGGAGCTTTTATAATAAGGTTTTATAGCCAAGATGAAACTGAATTCCTTTATGCAAGAGATGCACTTACATGTATAAAGGAAAAAAACAATACTGACTCCTGGAGGCAAACTGACAAAATAAAGAGTAGTTGTGGTAACTCAGGCCCATAGAAATAGTGGAATAGTTTGTTCTTAATTCCAAAGTGAAGTTCCTACAAAGGCCACCGGACTGAATCTGAGAGGCTGTACCCCTCATAAATGTAAACTCATGAAAGTAAATAAATAAAAGTAGAACTGTTAAAAAACTAAAAAGACCCATATACAAAAAAGTTTGGGGTTGTTGTATACTTTTTAATGGCTTTTATTTGTTATGCTTTCTTCAAAACTTTTCTTTGAAACTATTTTCTCTCACTGTTCATGTTTTTTAAATCCAAACTGAATGTTAATCTGTTTTAATTAGTTCTTGATTTGCACAATGTCAGAATGACTTGATAAGCCTAAAGTGCTTATGTAGAGAAGCAGGTGGCTTTGATGAGAAGTAAGGAGCCAGCAAGGTAGCTCAAGAGGAGGGGCTGCTACCTAGCCTGATGTCCCGAGTGCCAGCCCCAGGACCCACATGGTAGGAGATAACCAATTCGCCAAAGTTGGCCTCTGACTGGAATATACCTACCATAGCACACGCATACCATATCCACACATAAAATAGAAATGTTAAGAAATAAAAACAAAAACAAAACCTTTAGAAAAAGGAAGCCAAAGAATTATGGTAGAATAAGAATGAAATTTAATATTCAAATTTGCATCTATTTTGTACTCAAAATTAGGTATATCACTTTTAAATGGGAGCACAATAGATATTTTTCTTTATAGGCAAAGACACATATATGTATGCACAAATGTATGTAAACACACACATACATAGCAGGGCCTAAGTTCTGGAATAATCTATATGCTGGTAAAAATGTGCAGTTTTACTGACCTGCTCCCCACATCAACAAAACATGCTGGGCATATAAGCAAGGTGATACCAAGGAACCAGCATGTCTATACCCTTTCTTTACAAGCAACAATTTGTTTAAGGAAACATCACAGTTCTGATAGGGATACTGCCCTTTCGAAATGGCTGAGGAAAAAAAAGACCTAAAGCCCTCAGTTTCTCCAAGTCTTGGTTTAAGGTACTAGGTAATGTGTTTGATGTAACTGTGAGGACAAAAGCCTGAAAGTTGTATTCTGATATTTGAGGCTAAGCAACAGGTTGCCAAGAATGATTACAGTCAGGGTTCAAACTTTTATAAGCCAACTTTGTCACAAAATAGAATAAAACAAAAAGAACGTCAATAATAAATGTTAAAATATAAATAACTAGTATGTCAAGAAAATACCTAGTAATTAAAGGGTTCCTATATAGCTGATCGTCTGTTATAAAATATTACTTACTAATACCTACAAACTCATGAACTTTCTTCAGGTATTTTGGAGTCCCTGTTTTAAAGTCATAGTAGATGCTCATGACAAGTTTCTCCACCTACTTTAAAATGAAATCAGAGTCAACACCACCAATATCTTCCATGATGAATGGGGAAAAAAAATTAGCTGTGATACTATCACCCCACCTCAAGTCAAAAGATAATCAAGACAAAACTACACTGAAAACAAATCCTTGCAGGTAAGAACAGCTATAGCGATCGCTATAGACACTCTCTGAAAGTCGGAGTAGTTTTACAGAATGTTAGGAGACAGAGTCTAAGTCAGACATTGAACTGAACAGGATACTGAATGGATTACTCTCTCACACTCCAAAACTCACTATTATGATTAATATAGGACAAAATATGTATCATAAACAATTTAAAATTTCTCAATAAAGAACATTTCTTAAAATAATTTTAGTTTTAAAAGATTCAGCTATATAAATCTATGAATATACTCATACTCTGGCCTTACTATTCATATCTATTTTAAAAAAAAAAACCCAGTTTAGGTAGTATAAACAGAACATGGCAAAAGGGAGGACCTTTAAAAGTACAAATAGTGTATGATAGAGAGGTGAGCCTTTACTTTTAAAAATAAATCTCTTCCTATAACTGGACATTAGCCGCATATGTTTGTAGTCAGGTAATCGGGAGGAAAAGAGAGGAGGCTCTCAAGTATGAGGTCATTGGTAGCTCTCCGGTAGTTCTGAAGCCAGTCTGAGCTACCTCACCTCACGCGACCAAGTGATCTTTCTCTAAGTAACAGCTTTTCTCTTAGACTAAAGCCGTGTGTAATCCAAATGAGCGAGCACAGAGCAAGTACAAGAAGCAGCTTCCACTGTACTCAGCACTCCAAGCCAGTACAAATTCTTTTGTGTGTTTTGGGGGTTTCTCTGTGCAGGCGTAGCTGTCCTAGAACTCACTCTGTAGACCAGCCTGGCCTCAAACTCAGCGACCATCCACCTGCCTCTGCCTCCCAAGTGTTCACATTAAATATTGATACCAATCCGAAAGATTTCTGATTTTGCTATAGCTATTATTTCCCAATTCACCAATCAACTTTTTACTTTGAAATTCATATCTTGAAAATAGAAAAAAAAAAGGAGTAACATTTTAAAATAATTCTTACTCCAGCTCTGAAATTTACCATTTTCTTCTCCTGTTGTTTTTCTTTTATCTTCTGGTGAAACGTGGACTAGCTGCAGAATGAGAGGTCTCCGGGTGACCACACCAGTTCCTCTGGGAAGAAGGTCCCTGCCCACTAGGCTTTCCAGCACTGAGCTCTTCCCACTGCTCTGAAAAGAGATCAGACAAGAGCAAAGAAGTGACTTCTCTACACAGACTACACGAGCAAAGCAGCATACAAACAAGCTAAATAACTTGGAGAAAAGCCCACACTTAATTAAAATACATAAAAAGCAGTCCCTTTCCCCAAATTGTTTTACGTTTTTGATACTCTCTTGAGAGTCTTAAAACTTGCATCATATAGGTACGTAGATATTTCATTTAAATGGGGCATTACTAACTTTATTTTTAATGCAGTCAAGAGGTTATTTAATAATATATCTCCTGGTTAGTTTTTGTCAACTTGCCATAAACCAGAGATGTCTGGGAAGAGGAACCTTAAAGGAGAAAATACTTTAATCTGATTGCCTGTAGGCAACTCTGTTGGCCATTTTCTAGATTAATTACTGATGGGGAGAGCCAAGCTCAGTAGCTTGTTTAAGAAGGCAGTCCGAGTGGCACAACCACATCCACGAGTCATGAAGCCAGTGCAGCTGTGACCGTTCCAGTAGCACTGAGCCAAATGCTGCCATCGCTGTCTCTGTCTCTTGCTTTGGGGTTTTGGTCTCCGCATTCTTGGGGACTTTCTGCACTATGATTCACTCTATGTCTTTCCCCAAGAAAGTTGTCTGAGTCTTTTTAGGAAAGTCCTAAACTTACTGTCCCTTCTGCTTTTAGGGAAATAACTTCATCTAGCCCTATTTGAAAGTCTTCCTTATGCTTTGGAGAGTATGATAAGCACTAAAATGCTTGAAATTTGTTTCTGAGGCCATGACTCCAGAAATCTTGGGGTATCCACCCTCAAGCAAGCTCAAATAGTATAGCTGGAACAGGCTAAGCATAGAGATAGTTGACAAAACCCAGCTGGCCAGGAGAATAGGTTACAGATTCATGGCCTCCCTTTACAATATGCTTAGAGCACTCTAAAAATGTAGTTTAAAGACAGGGGATCATACAGAGTATAGCCCTGGAGGAACAGAACTCAGTAAATAAGATGGACTGACTAAAATAACTTCTACTTTACATCGTAGATGATGAAACAATATAGTAAGGGAGTTATCCATAAAAAGATCCTTTCTGTTTGTCTGGAGTGCTTTCAAACTACAAACATTGCCAGCCTAAACACAGACTGTCATATAATAAATGTATTTGCTTTGGAGGAGACATTCTTTAGATTCTTTGAATTGGGGTTATAGTGCTGATAATAATAAGATCTATTCTATTTGTACTTTCTAGTTGTGACTGAACTTGTAACTCCAGACATGTAATGAAAAAAATCAAACATACGTCCAGAGACAAATTCTATACTTCTTGGATAATCACGAGTCTGTCTGTGCTCTGTGAAACCTGGATAAATAAAGAAGCAACCTGAATGCCAGTCAGTCAGAGCAGCAAGAAGTCACTGCGCCTTACTCACTCCTCCCTCACCAACTCCTTATCTGCTTCCAGATTTACTTAGTAGCCAGCCTGTAGTTCTTTCTATAGGTTTGGGGCCTCATGGGCCTTCCACAATCCAACTTAGGATATTCATTGATGTCCTTGTTCAGCTCTCATATCTGAGTGGTCATGTTGGTGAGACTTTATGGATACAGTTTCTGCCATTACTAGGAGACACATCTCACAGAAGTCCCAGATCCTATCTCTTACAATCTCTTTGTTCCTATTCCCAAGGCCTTAGGTGTGGGAGTGTTTTGTAGATGTATCCATTGGGAATGGGCTCCACAACTCCGTTTATCCGTTGGTTGTAGTTTTCTGTAGTGGTCTCCATCTGCTGCAAAAACGACTTCCCTTGATGCTAGGTGAATACTACCCTTATCTCTAGGTATAAGGAGAACTGGTTATGGTGCTGATAGGGATTATGCTGGATTAGTAAATTAGTGGTGGTAGATTCTCCTCCAGTGACTACAATCTCACTAGCACTGATTAGGTAGCTAGTTTTTCAGTACCAGGGATGTATCCCACTTGTTGAGTGAGTCTTAAGTTCAATTACAGAGCCAGTAGTTACACAACTGGGTAGAACTGCTGGTGGCCCCTCACGTTATTGCATTTTTTTCATTCTCAGATAAATAGTGAATAGCATGATTCCTTGTGGCTTTTTCTGACATCCATATTGTTATTTTACCTCCAACCTTCTGTATTGACCTCCCTTCCACTCCCTAAGGCACCCCTATTTTCCCATTTCCACCGTCAAATCACTTGTACCACTTCCTTCCCCTTTACCCTCCTCCACCTACCTTTGTATTTACTTCACCCCCCCACCCCAAGAAGCCTCCTCCCATTCCCTTATGGCTTTATCATTGTTATGGCTATTTTACCATCTTCTATATTTACCTCCTTCCCCCTGCCTAAGAAATCCCCCTCTCCCCATTGCCATGATATGAATACTTTTACCCTGATATCCCCTTCTCTACTGATCTCCACCCCGCCCTCCCCTACTGCAACAATGGTCCTGTTTTACTTTCCTATTTTCTGTAGTAAAGGCTATGTTATTCATATCTGAAGATTTAGAGCTAGCCTTTGAAGAGAGAGAGAATATGTGTCATTTATATTTCTAGGGTTACCTCACTCAAAGAAAAAATTCCATAATGTATACGTACCTCATTTCCATTACCTATTCCTCAGTTGTTGGCATCTCTGTCAAATATTATGTGGCTGAAGTTATGTTAAGTTATGACGTTGTTATAAAGCTATGTTTTCGACTTTGTTCCATTGGTGTACATATACTACATTGTTTTACTTCTATGGTTCTATAATACATCTCAAAACCTAGAATTGTAAAATCTCTCTAACATTGTAGGGGGTTGTTTTTGTTTGGATTTTTTAACTTAGTTGCTCAAAATTGTTTTAGCTCTCTTGGGTCTTTGGTTGTTCCTATGAATTTTAAGGTAATTTTATATATTTCTGCTAAGAATGAGATGGGGATTTTGATTGAGATTACACTGAATCTTGTAGCAGAATTTCCCCCACTTAATTTAAATATTAGTACAACAAGAAGCCTGTGATTGGACAGGGAAAAGGAAGGTGGAGCTAAGAGTTTCAGAGATAGAGACAGGGACAGGAAGGGAGAAGGAGGACGAGAGAAGATGGATAGAGAAGAGGATGAGCCTTATCCATGTGGCTTCATATAGCCACAGGTAGCTATGAACACCATAAAAGGATAGAATAATTGGGATAACTTGCCTAATCTAGGTGTGCAGCTTGTATCATTATCAATTGGCTCTGAATTTATTGTGTGGGCGTCTTCTGAATTGAGAATTTATTGATATATAAAACTGACTGATAATTATAAGATTCTTGAGTTTTGATTTACTGTGTTAGAGAGATTTGTGACAGCTAGCCGCAGGGGTTAGATGGCTAGGAAAATACAAGCAGCTCTGAGACAGGCAAACCAGAGCTGAGAAGACTCTGCCTGGGGCTAGCCATGGAGCTGGCAAGACCGAGACCACTGGGGCAGAGAGTAGCCGGCGCTAGAGTGGGATGGTGTATTTATTTCATATTTCCCACAATAGAATCTGTAAATAGCTTTGGGTAGAATGGTTATTTTTACAGTGTTAATTCTAGCATGCCATGAACATAGGATGCCTTTCCATCTTCTAGTATTTATATTTGTGTCTTCAGTGGCTTAAAAGTTTTCATTGTAGGGTCCCTTTACTTCTTTGCTTGTGTTTACCCCTAGATATTTTATTTTCTTTGAGGTTACTGTGCTCATGATCTCCTTCTTAGTATGTTTGCTGCTGGTGTACAGATAGAAAAGCTATGAAGGGTGATTCTCTATCCTGCCACGTTGCTGAGTTTTTGGTTTCTACAAGTTTTTTGGTACAATTTTTTGGGATATCCAATTTATAGTATGTGTCATCTGCAAATAGAAATAGTTTGACTTCTTTTTCTACTTGTATTCCTTCAATTTCTTTCTCTTGCCTTATTGCTCACCTAATATTTTAGGGACAGTACTGAAAAGGGATAGACATAGTGGCCATCCCTGTCTTGTTACTGACACTGTGGAATTGCTTTAAGCTTTTCTTCATTGAGGAAGATGTTGGCTGTAGTTTTTTTCATATATAACTTTTATTGTGTTTCCTCTAGTCCTATATTCTCCAAGACTTATAATGAAGGCATGTTGGATTTTGTCAATCTTTGGAAAATGATCATGTGATTTTTGTCTTTTAGTCCACTTGCATGACTTATTACTTTAACTTGCAAGCACTGCACTATTTCTACATTTCAGAGATAAAGCCAACTTGGTCACTGTCTTAGTTAGGGTTCTACTGCTGTGAACAGACACCATGACCAAGGCAAGTCTTATAAGGACAATATTTAATTAGGGCTGGCTTACAGGTTCAGAGGTTCAGTCCATTATCATCAAGGCAGGTTCATGGCAGCATCCAGGCAGGAATGGTGCAGGAGGAGCTGAGAGTTCTACATCTCCATCTGAAGACTGCCAGCAGTACGGGTATTAAAGCCCATACCCACAAGGTCACACCTACTCCAACAAGGCCACACCTCCCAACAGTGCCATTCCCTAGGCCAAGTACATACAAACCATCACAGTCACGGTATACACTCTTTGTGATGTAGGTCTACATCCTGTTTGCAATTATTTTTTTTTATGTACTTTTAGTCTATGGTTCTTAGGAATATTGGTCTGCAGTTTTCTCTTACTACTGAATCTTTATGTGGTTTGGTTATTAGTATTTGGGTATTAGAGTGATACGATCTTCATAGAAGAAATCCAGGAGTGCTCCTTGTGTCTACTGTTTTAAACAGTTTAAGAAATAAACTATTGGCTGTAACAATATTTGAAAGTCTGGTAGAATTCTACTGTGAATGCATTCAGCCCTGCCCCCCTCTTTTTTTTTTTTCCTTTTTCCAAAAAATAAAAAATAAAAGATGTGACTTATGCCTTTAATCCCATTTCTCAGGAGGCAGAGGCACACAGATCTTTGAGAGTTTGAGGCCAGCCTGGGATACAGAGTGAGTTCCAGGACAGCCAAAGCTATACAAAGAGAAACACTGTCTGGTGGGAAAAAGCTGGGAAGCTTAATAATATTTCAATCTCTTCAATTGTTTTGGGTTGTTGGCACTCTGGATTAATCTGGGTGATCTCAATAAATTTAGAAAATCGTTCCTTCCATTTAGATTTTCCACTTCATGGAGTACAAAGTTTTAAAAATATTTCTATACAATATTCTGAATTTCTTTGGTGTCTCTTATAATGTTTCCCTGTTCATTTCTAACTCTGTTAATTCCATTTGTTCTTGTTTTTTTTCCAACTTTTTGACTTGTATAACTAGGCCATTTATTCATGTTCTTTCTGATTCCTTAATGTAGGTGCTTAGAGCTACACACTTCCCTCACAGGACTCAGTTAGACCTATCCACTTCCCTTACAGGACTGCTTTCAGTATGTCTCAGGGTTTTTGTTTTGTACTGTTTTCATTTAGTTCCAGAAAGTGAACTGCTGTTTCAGCAAGATGCCTGCCTGCTGCCAGACTTTTCTGCTATGATAGTGATGGATTCGTATCCATCTGTAACTGAAAACCAAAATAAACTGTTCCTTCTGTACGTTTTAATTGTAGCAACAGAAAAGTAATACAAAAGCTGAATAAAATGCCATTGCAGGTAACACATATCACATATCCTTTAACCACTGAGCAAAAAGGAAGGTGTAAGTATGTCTGTAGTATACTGACTTACTTCAGGCATATGACCAGGATCAGAAGACTCTCTCCTGAGAACTATCTCCATAAAGTCAGCATTAATACCTTCCTAAGGGCAATACCCCCATTGAACCTACAAACTCCCACTACCTCTTTAAGATTCAACCACCTCCAAACCACACTGGGGACCAAAGTCAAACCATAACACTTCTACTTGAAGAAATATGACATGGAGGAAATTGTCAATTAACATTTCCCAAGAGCTCCACATGTTCAATACTGTTCCTTTCAGTCAACATTTGTTGCTGTATACTGATAATCTAATGCTAGTTAGAGTCTTTCCTTTTACCTCCTCACCCCTCTATTCAGAATTTTCTATTAGTTTTGTTTTAGTTTGATTTCATAAACTTAACTATATAGTTTTTAAAATTTTTTATTGATTGAGGGAGGAGACAAGTAGGGTAGGATCAGTCCTTAGCAACTGCTACATTCCTTGAAGTGGTCAAATAATCTTCTCTTCGTGCTTCCTCTGGTGGCATGAATGTGCAACTCACTCTCTTCTTGATCAACTTGAGTGCCTGATTATTCTTGGAGATTCTGAGCTGCAACATGGTGCAAAGACACACCTCTCTGATATAAATTCATTATCACTTTCTTTGCTTTTGTGTCCTACATGTGTGTGTCTATTGGTTTGGATGAAAATGGCCTCCATAGACTCAGGGAGTGGCACTGTTGGAAGGTGTGGCCTTATTAGAAGAAGTGTGTCATGGGGCTTTGTGGTTTCAGAAGCTCAAACCAAGCCCAGTGGCACTCTTTCTTCCTGCTATTCTTCTTGCTGCCTGCCTATTGGGATGAAGAACTCTTAGCTACCTACCTCTCCAGTACCATGACTGCCTGCATGCAGCCATAGTTCCCGGAATGGCAGAGGTTTAATGAACTAAACCTTTGAATTGAAAGCCAGCTTTAGTTAAATGTTTTCCTTTTTAAGATTTGCTGTGGTCATGATGATGTCTCTGCACAGTAATGAAATTAAGTCCAATTGTTATATGATCCTCCTAAAATTTGAAATTGGAAGCCCTCAGACTGTATTTAGAGTCAGGACTTCTAATCCTTCCCAAACAGTTCCACTAACTGAGGTCCAAGCAATCATATATGAGCCTATGAGAGCCATTCTCATTCAAGCCAGCACAGGTGTTACAAGTTTTGTCTCAGAGTAGGGAGTCAACACCTTAAAGTGAAAGGATGAAAGAGGTTACTCCAATCAATGATACCAGGAAGCAAGCAGGCACTGCCATACTAATAATGGACAAAACAGACTTTAAACAAAAATTAGTCAGAGAAGATGAAAGGCATTTCATTCTGATCAAGGGAACAACTAACCTAGACTTGCAATTCTAAACATTTATGCACCAAACCAGGTACATCCAGTTTCAAAAAGCATACTACTGGAATTAAAGACAAGATTAAAATCGGCCATCTAACAGTAAATGACTTCAATACTGCACTTCATTTCTCCAAAAGCAGGTTGTCTGGACAAAAACAAAAAACAAAAAGCAAACAAAACTAAAAAAACTAAGAACACCGGGATAAAGTGATATCATACATCAGAGGAACCACTACAGGCTATTCCATCCAAATGCTGAAGTACATTCTACTCAGCCAGCCATGGAAACTTTTCTCAAAACAGATCACATTCTGAAACAAAAAAACAAAACAAAACAAAACAAAAAACCAAATCTTAAGAAACAGACAAAAACTGAAGTACTTCATGTATCCTATCTGACTATATTGGTCAGGGTTAACAGAACTAATTATTTACACACGCACATACATGTATGAAATTTATTAGATTGGCTTACATGCTATATCCTGGGTAGTTTAACAATGACTGTCTAGGAATGGAAAAGACAAGAACCCTATAGCTGTTAAATTCACAGGCCTGGATGACTCAGTAGTCCTAGACTCTGGCACGGAAGTCTTTGAAGGATTCCTGGACAGCAGTTGGATCTTCAGTCTATATTGGAATTCTGAAAGTATGTTCTAATAGCAGCAAAAGAATGCCTCATTAGCAAGATAAATAAACTTGCCAGCAAGACTGAGAGCAAGCAGGCAAAAGGCAAATTTCTTCCATGCCCTTTTATGTGGGTCCAACAGATGTGGTCCATACTTATTGTCTTCTTTAGCGTTAGTCTTCCTGTTTGAAATAATCTATTAAGAAAATCGCCCCCATCTGTGATCAATTTGATTTCAGATTTAGTCAAGTTAACAGCCAAAATTATCCTTAATAGAGACTATAACACAATAAAAGTAAGAACAGGAAACATCTCTAATAAGTACACAAACTCCTAAAGATTAGGCAACTCATTAATAAATTATGAATGGGTCAAAGAAGAACTTAAGAAAGAAAGAAAATTTGAAAACAAGTGCCCAAAACTCTCTGGGACACATCAAATGCAGCCCTAATAGGGAAATTTACGCCTCTATTGCTAGCATTAAAGGACCAGAAAGAGTACAAATAAGGGACTTTATGATAAAATTCAAAAATTTGGAAAAAATAAAAAACATGAACAGACCAAGCCCAGGAGACAGCAAGTAATAATTAAATAAAGTAGATATTAATGAAACAGAAACAAATAATACAATACAAAGAATAAATCGAAGAGCTGGTTCTATGACAAGATACGTCATATCAACACTCTGTTGTCCAACTAACCAAAAGTAACAGAGGACCAGAATCAACAGAATAAAAAAATGAACAAGAAACATTGTAACAGACACAAAAGAAATCCAGAGTATTAGAAGGGATTACTTTAAAAACCTGTATTCCTTTAGTCTGGAAAACCTAAAAGAAATGGAAGGATTTCTAAATTGATCCAAACCACCAAAGCTAAACCAAGAGATCAACCACTTAAACCAACCTTGAACAAATGAGACAAAAATGGTAAAACAAGCAAGCTAACAAACAACAAAAGCCAGGCACTAAGTCTAGATGAATTCTACCAGACTTTTAAAGATCAATAGCAAACCCTTCTAAAATTATTAAAAGCAAACAAATAAATAAAGGAAGGAAGAAAAAAAAGAAAGAGAAGTACTTCTAAATCAATAATAAAACCAGTATCATTCTAATACCAAAGAAAGAAAACTACAGGCCAATATCCCTGATAAACGTCAATTCAGAAATCTTGAATAAAATACTGCCAAACTAAAGACAAGCATTCAAAAAAACAAAAACAAAACAAAAAATCGTCCAACATGACCATGTTGGCTTTATCCAGGGATATAGGGATAGTTTAACACATTCAAGACAATAATTTAGTAAATAAAATAAATAAACCTAAAGACAAAAATCACATGATCATCCCAGTAGATAAAGAAAGGGCTTTGACAAAATCCAACATGCCTTCATGATCAAAGTGCTAGAGGAAGACTGGAGGGAGGGAACATAACATAATAAAGACTATAGATGACAAACCCATAGGCAACATTTATCCTAAATGGGGGGAAATCAAAGGAATCACACTGAAATCAGTAACTACACAGTGCTGCCCACCATCCCCACTCCCTTTCAATATTCCTTAAAACACCAGTTGGAGCAATGAGGCAAGGGAAAGAAATTAGAAATTATCCCTATCTGCAGATGATACACCATACTTAAGAGCCAAAAATTACACCAGAAAATGACAGGATATAGAATCAACTTACAAAAAAACTAACCACTTGTCTATATAGGAAGAATAAATATAATATGACCTATTCCCATAGTATAGACACATTCCCACTCACAATAGCCTAGAAGAAAAAAAAAATCTAAGGAGAAATAACCAGGGAGGTAAAAAACAAAACAAAACAAAACAAAAAAACCCTATACAGCAAAAACTTTAAACCTTTAAAGAGACTGAAGACACTATAAAATAGAAAGCGTCCCATGTTCATGCTATATAGTTTACATAGAATTAATATTGTAAAAATGACCACTATACAAAAAAAGTTTACAGATTCAATGCAATCACAATCAAATTTCTATCTTATTCTCCACAGAAATAGAAAAAAATTTCTAAAATCTATACAGAATCATGCAATACCCCAGACAGCCAAAGCTATTGCAGTTTCTAGAGTAATTGCCATTCCAGATTATAAGATATACTATAGAGCCTTAGTAAAGTAATGGCACAAAAAGAGATACATAGACCAACAGAACAAAGAAAACAAAAACAGGAGGACATGTGACTACAGCCACCTTCTGATATTTGACAAAGATGCCAAAAACATGCAGTGAAGAAAAGATAGCATCTTCAAGAAATAGTGCTAAGAAAACTGGAAGTCCACATGTAGAAAAACAAAATGAGGATCATATCTGTCTATCACCTTGCACAAAAATCTAACTGCAAATGGATCAAAGACCTAAATGTAAAATCTGAAACCCTGAGACTGCTAGAAGAAAACGTGGGCAGTTCCTTACAGGATATAGGTAGAGAAAATGAGTTTCTGAATAGGATTCCATTTGTCTAAGAATTAAAACTAGCAAGTGGGACCTCATAAAACTAAAAAGCTTCTGTAGAACAACTGAAGAGAAAATTCATAGGATGGGAGAGAATCTTGCCAGCTATATTGCTGAGGGAAACTTAATATACAGAAGATATAAAGAACTGAAAAAAAAAAAAAAAAAACCTCAAGGGTCAAAAAAACTCATTCAAATAATGGACAATAGTTTCTCAAAAGAATCTATTCTTCTGTTCTCAAAAGAATAAGTCAAAATGGCTAAGAAATGTTGATTTAAGTGAATTAAATTAAATTTTAGATAGTAAGATCATCAAAGCTGAGTTTCAAAGGCCTTCCTTCTTCCCTCCATTACTCCTCTACTGGCTAACACTGTTGTGTGTAAGAAAGCCCATCTTGATTTTAATCTCTTTAATCTGATTCACTATATCCCTGATTCTTTTACTGGTTAAAATGTACTTGGAAATCTCTTAAGAGTATAAGGTTTCTGCTCTAAAGCTAGATCACAATTCTTGATTGTTATGAAAGAAAATTAACTAAGTCATCTTTTCTCATTTTATTTACAAAAAATAGTTCTTATTATAAAAGTCCCAATGAAGAGATACTTCAGCAGTTAAGAGAACTTGTTGCTCTTGCAAAGGACCTAAGTTCAGTTCCCAGCATGTTCATGGCAGTTCACAACCATTTGTATGGCAAGTTCCAGAAGATCAGTTGCCTTCTTCTGGCTTCCAAAGGAATTAACAGGCATTTGATACATATACATATACATAAACACAGGCAAATATTCATAAAGTAAAAATTAACTTAAAAACTAAATATCTCGTTACAATGAATAATATGCATCACTGAAAATCTTCTATAAGATCGCAGGAACAAAATACCAAAACAAACAAAAAACCAAATAGTACACTTGATAATTTGGTCTTCGGGCACAGCCAACATCAAGTGTTAATGCTGGATTATGCAGACATGACTGTCCGAAAACTATCTATGCCAACCCAGCAAATGGCCCCAAAATAATTCCTACTGCTTTAAATATTTAAAGGCCAATAATAATAATAAACTACAGGATGGTTTGAAGTATATGGATATCCTCTAATTTATTTCTTCTTATAATATTTATACACTTTCTGTAGTTAAGATGTAGCCATACAACCCATGGAAAACAGAGAAATCACCCATCACCTCAGAAGAAAAGAATATTAACAAATGGGAGCACCTAAAAGTATGTTTATAAAGGGGCTGGGGAGATGGCTTGGAGGTTAAGAGCAAAGGCTGCTCTTTTAGAGGACCTGGTTTCCAGCACCCACATGGCATCTCACAATCATTTGTAACTCCAGTTTCGGGGATCATATACTTTCTTCTAACCAGCACCAGGGAAAACACTCACATCATAAAAATTAAAAAAAAAAAAAATTCTGGGCATGGTAGTTTTTCAGTCAAGGGAGCTGAAGCAGGGGGAGTGCTATGAGTTTCAGCCAATTCAGGTAACAAGGTAAATTCTTAGCCAGCTTGAAGTACAGAGTAGGGCTCATCTCAAAAACAATTCTCGCCAGGTGTAGTGGCACACGCCTTTAATCCCTGCACTCGGGAGGTTGAGGCAGGCGGATTTCTGAGTTCGAGGCCAGCCTGGCCAAAGTGAGTTCCAGGACAGCCAGGGCTATACAGAGAAACCCTGTCTCGACGCCCCCCCCCCAAAAAAAAACAAAAACAAAAACAAAACAAAACAATTCTCCCCAGGAGGATAGAGGCACTGAATGGTCTTCCAGAAGTCAATTCCCAGCAACCACATGGTGGCATGGTGGCTCACAACCATCCATAATGGGATCTGATGCCCTCTTTTGGTGTGTCTGAAGACAGCGACGGCGTACTCACAAACATTAAAACAAACAAAACCAACAAAAAACGCCCTCCTCCCCTAAAGTTCTGTTGCTCCTCTTCAGTTCAAAGCAGGCATTTTTTTAAAAAATGAAACTCACATATCTCTGCTATTCTAGATATCTATTCAACATTCTTTCATACAAAATTTGGACTTATCGCCAATACCCCACATAAGGCCTGAGAACCTTATACCAAATTTGGGTCACAGTAACAAAATTACAAACACCAAAGTCATGGTGCTCCTTCCTAACTTTAGGCCTCCAACTACACCCGGGATTTTCTTTTAATCTTATTTTTACTTTGTAATAGCTCCGTGGGCCACCGACTCACCACTAGCTTGCTGCCTGTCTGCTCACAGCAACTCCTGAGTCCGTCGCGTCCTCAGCGGCCGGAAGGAAGCGACAGCCGCCCACACGCCCGCCCGCGCGTCCCCCGAGTGCCCTTGGGCCAAGCCGCGCCGGGCTGTAGGCTGCAGGGCCACTCAGTCCCGCTGAGCGCCCGGGAGCAGAGCGGAGCGCCGAGCTGCCGGCCTCCTCCTGGCGACACCTGCAGGCCTGCGGCCGAGCCAGGCCTCGCAATCGCGGCCTCATCTTACCTGCGTTCCCACTACGACGATCTGAGGCAGCTGGATGATGTCCGCACCCACTGTGTTGAAGACGTCCTGCAGCTTATTGATGACCGGGATCAGCGCCTCCATGACCCCCGAAACACTGGACCCCCAACCCAGCAGGCCACTGCAATGAATGGGGACTCGACCCACAGCCCGCTTGCTTCCTCTTCTCCTCCGCCCTTTCCTCGGGAGCCCGCACCCATTGGGCCGGGCCAGCACCCAGCCCGCTCCCGGCAGGCCACGCGCCACGACAGAGGTGGGCGCGCAAAGGCTGCCGGGAGATGTAGTTCAGGCTGAGTGGAACGCGAAGGCCTATTCTAGAAGGTTTCAGGTATCGACCTGAACTGGGCGGGTAAGGAAGCTGAGACCGTGAATCTGAGTCTACTATAGTCAAAATGCTAGCTAACAGCTAGATGAATAATGATTGTTAGAGTGTTATGTATGAGTATGCCTCCAGGAGTTGGGACACACCAATTTTATGGACAACCATGGAAGACTTAGACAAAAGGTTAACAAGGTCTGTACTACATAGTGAAATCCTGTGTTTATAAGAAGGGATAGAGTCGCCGGGCAGTGATGGCGCATGCCTTTATCCCAGCACTTGGGAGGCAGAGGCAGGCGAATTTCTGAGTTCGAGGCTAGCCTGGTCTACAGAATGAGTTCCAGGACAGCCAGGGCTACACAGAGAAACCCTGTCTCGAACCCCCCCCCCCTTCCAAAATAGGGATAGAGTCTATTAATTAACCAATGTCATTTCCTTATGAGAAGTACTACTTTATGAAGAGCAATCAAGGAAACTATAGGAAAACTTAAAAGAATGTCTCCAGACATTTCTACCGCTCCAGCCTACCCACCAAGAGAGTTTATCTGGTCAAAGTTCTGAGAGTGAATGATAAGCCCTTAGAACTAGACATTCGTATCACACACACCAACTACGACTTAAGGTACAATGCAGAAATGAAGGCAGAAAGAATATAAGAAACCAAGGATTGAGCAGCTGTCATCTACTTACAAAGCTGTAGTTGTAGCCTGAATACATAGCACTATATACCTGCACAAGATTGGGCCCTCCAGCTATCTATCATAGAAACAGGAGGTGCCCATGAAGCTCCATTCTTTCTAAAGGAGCAGTAACTGTGAATGTTTGCTGGAGTTGGGGATTAGCTTTTTCTATTAGTATACCCACTAGGACTAATAGGTGGGAAGAAGGAGTCCTAGAAAGGAAGGGGGAATATCAGAGGGTAATGAGGGTACCAAAATAATCACAATATACTGGATTTTAAGACTGTTAAACATAAATAAAACAGTAACTCAGAGCCACAAACTCCCCAGCCTGAGAGGAGTGAAAAGCCAAGCAAAACTTGTTGCTATCTATTCATGATAGCCATGAGCACTCATAGTCACAAAGTTGTGGATTGTATAACTGGAGGGGTTACTTACCATTCACCTGCAACATATGCCATAGGAGACAGGCTTTACTGTTCAGAACACAGATGGTGGCTGGTTAATAAGTTTTGAAAAACACATAAATGAAAGACTCTGAAGATCCAGAAGTGATTTTTGGACATCTTGGCAAATGTTGTGACCTTCCCTTTTGTCTTTTAAAAACAAAGATTTCAGAATCCAAAACCAAGTGCAGCAGCATATATGTAACCTCAGACTGAGAAGGCAGAGGCAAGAGTCAGCTCTATTGTCTCCATAGTGAGCTCCAGCCTAGCCAGAGATAAATAAAGTACCCTAGGAAAAATGATGCATTTATACTTGATTTTCCTTTGTCTTTTACTGTGTGCTAAGAGCTAGTTTGGTAAAATTGATATACATACATATTACCAAAGCCAACATGTCATAGATTGGTATGGTATATGTTCCTACTCAAATTATCTTTTCTCTGGTAACAGAACACATATAGTCTTATATATTATCATGTAGCTTTTTGTAAGAGAAAAAATAATCCCACAGGCAGTGCTTAAGAAAGTCTACCAGTACATTACTGCCAGGATTGCCCAGAGCAATCAGACATAAGAGGAAAGAAACAGGAAGGGATGAGGCCTAAATATTATTACACACACACACACACACACACACACACACACACACACACACACACACACACAAAGATAATCTGAAAGTAGACACAGGCCCCCATTCCTAACTCAGGTGCAGGTACTATCTCCAATTGATAACTGCTCACAAAAAAAAAAAAAAAAAAAAAAAAAAGGTTTCTCCAAGGGAGTTTCTTCTTCAGAGGTGTTTTCTGAGCCTTAGTGAGGGATGTGAGTTTGTGTGTGAGTGTATATGTGCATGTATGCATATATGTTTACATATGTGTAAATGTGTGTGTGTGTCCAAGGTGGTGGGGGTGATAAAATGCTCCTTTTGCAGCTCAATGCTTAGTTTTTATTCCCAACACTCTGGCCAGTTTTAGTCTTTGTATTGCCTGCTGCCTGCTGCAAAAAGCTTCTCTGGGCACGATTAAAAGCAGCCAACATTTATGGCTGTTAACTTAAGTATGTAGAAGGAAATTTGACAATATGACCATTTAGTAAAACAACTATTACTTTCTAAGCCATAGATTCTTAATAGGATTAGAATATAAGGCATAAAATGTTCTCCTGTAGAATATTCAATCAGAAAGACATTACTTATGTTCTAATAGTTGCGCAATTATTGTATGACCTGGCACACCTTGCCTGGCAGCTCAGTTCTGTAGCATACAGGGTTGAAGACTAGGTATGATCATTAATGTATTTTCTTGCCCAAAAGCCTGGGAAATATAAAACCTGGACACCAGGGAATTTCCTGGACAGTTTAGGATTGACTTTTTTCTTGCAGTCAAAGTTTGTGTTGTTTCTGCCACATCATCATGAGTAACCAAGGATGATGGCAATAGCCTGTGTTGTTGTGAACACTTCTGGGGGTTCCCTGACCAATAATTTCTAGGATAGTATCTAATGCTTACACTGTGATTTTTATAGTAGCTCATGGTGTCTGGGAGTAGCACTGTCTATACATGTGTGGTGCTTCTGTTCAAACTCCCTGTTGTTTACATTGATATTTTGAAATTAGTTTGCTAACTCCTGTGTTTCCATAAGAATATTCATATATCCTTAGTTTTGATTTGCATTTCCCAATGACTAAGGACATTGAACATTACTTTAACTGCTTTTCAGCCATTTGAGTTTACTCTTTTGAGAATTCTTTGAGTAGACCTCATTTTTAATTCAATTGTTTTCTTGATGTCTACTTTGGTTTTTTTTTTTTCTAGCTCTTTATATATTTTAGATATTAGCCTGCCAGGAGGCCTTCCCTGGCCATTTGACAGGGTGGCCTGAGAGGAGACAGAGAGTTTGAGAGGGAGGAATGAGTCAGGAAGGGTGGTCTTGCAACTCTGACTGACTAGTATTCGGGTCACTTTCACAGAACACAGAACACAGAACACAGACCACGGACAGACTCATTATCTAAGAAGTACAGATTATATAGTTTTTATCTCTGGACATATGTTTGACTTTTCATTACATGTCAGGGCTTACAAATTCAGTCACAATTAGAAAGTACAAATAGAGCAGATTTTAATTTTATTATCAGCTTTATAACTCTAATTTAAGGAATCTAAAGAATGTCTCCTACAAATCAAGCACATTATATGACAGCCTGTTTTTAGGTTGGCAGTATTTTTTTATTTTGAAAACAGTCTACACAAACAGAAAATACCTGTTTGTTTGGTTTTTTGGGTTTTTTTGGGTTTTTTTTTGTTTTTTGTTTTTTTTTTTTTTTTTTTTTTTTGGTTTTTGGTGTTTGGTTTTTTGAGACAGTGTTTCTCTGTATAGCCCCAGTTGTCCTGGAACTCATTCTGTAGACCAAGCTGGTCTTGAACTCAGAAATCCACCTTGCCTCTGCCTCCCAAGTACTGGGATTAAAGGCTCGAGACACCACTGCCCAGCACAGAAAATATCTGAACCAGTCTCTTTATGAACAACAAATACTAAAACCTAGCTTCTTTTACTACATGTTTCATTATCTATGCTACAAAGTATGAATGATTTAGTTTAGTCCATCTATCTAATTTACCTAGTTCTATTCCTCCAGGGGTGTACCCTGTATGATTCTCTATCTTTAAACTGCATTTTCAGAGGGCTCTGAGCATATACTAAAGATGACCTACAGAAACTCTTGCTACTTCTGTCATTTCCTGCTGCACAATGTTGCCATTTTTTAAGGCCAATATGAATGTGGGCAGAGCCAATTCACCCCATCTCCTCTTTAAGAGAAATGGAGGGAGGATGATATGACATGCAAACAACTTTATTGAGTGGGTACTGTTTGCCCAGGGATGTAATGGTGTTTATTCTGGTAAGCTATATCATTTCTTGCTCGGGTATCATTAAAGCATGTTTTTCTTGCTGCGTCTAAGTTTTCCTCTATCATATGGCTAAGGAAACACAAAGTGTTCACCAGGCTGGAGATGGAACACCCTGTTTGACTAGATGCTGATGGTAAATTTGCATTG
This sequence comes from Mus musculus, assembly GCF_000001635.26. Taxonomy (NCBI): domain Eukaryota; kingdom Metazoa; phylum Chordata; class Mammalia; order Rodentia; family Muridae; genus Mus; species Mus musculus. The sequence goes on from NC_000082.6 coordinate 16,363,289, forward strand.
CTCAGATCTGTGCATGAAAATTTTTCTGCTATGTCCTTCACCTCAAAATGTGGAGGATAGAACCACCACAATATCAAAGAAGGAGGAGGAGGAGGAGGAGGAGGAGGAGGAGGAGGAGGAGGAGGAGGAGGAGGAGGAAAGAAGAAGAGAAGGAGAAGGAGAAGAAGGAAAGGAGCAGGCACAGGAATCTTATACATACAAGTATATAAAAATATCAATTTGTATATAATGAAAACCAAAGCTATCTCTAGCATTGTAATGGCGCATCAGCTGATCAGAGATAAAAACAAAATAAAATAAAATAAAACAAACAAAATACCAGCCCAATGCCAGACAGTGGTAGTGCATGCCTTTAATCCTAGCACTTTGGAGGCAGAGGCAGGCAGATTTCTGAGTTCGAGGCCAGACTGGTCTACAGAGTGAGTTTCAAGACAGCCAGGGCTACACAGAGAAACCCTGTCTCAAAAAAAAAACCCAAAAACCAAACCAAACCAACCAACCAACCAAACAAAAACCCACCACCACCACCACCAAAAAAACCCCCAAAAAACAAACAAAAAACCCAGCCCAACTACAACTACAAAGCAGTTATGAAGATTAGACCTGGACACAACTTCACTCTTAGAGGTTGAAACAAAGGGCAAAGAAACAAAGAACTGGTCTATTGAAATGATGAACAAATTGACAAACCCTTGATTGAATCACCCAGAGAGGATAGAAATTATTGAAATGTGACATATGGTAGAGGCAAGTAGGATCCATGGGAATTCTAGGCAACTGCAGAGAGTTGAATGTCCTCAAAGAAAGAGATTGCTCATTCCACAAAACAGACCCCAACATTGGCATAAGAGGTGACCAAACATGGACCAACTTTTGCCTTCCTGTTGCCACATCTTAGGTATGATTCATGATCTTAAGAGTACATATATAATGAGTAATGTAAAGAGATCAATATGAGTACAAGATTGAAAGAGAAATACACTCTTTTCCAACAAGGACAGTCCAGGACCAAGAGCTTGCACAGTGGATCTTACCTACTGGCCATAAAGTACATTGGAGATCAATAATCCTCAAGGTGTTTCACCAGAGAGACAAGAAAAGAGCATTCCATTCTTAGTCTACAAAGCTAGTATTACCCGAATACCAAAAACTACACACAACATACACACACACACACACACACACACACACACACACACACACACACACACAAGCACAAATGCATGTACACACACATACATGCACAATGTATTTTAATATCCTTGATGAAAATCTACATGTACAGCTGAAAATAGATTCTTTGGGAGATCACACAACAACAAGCAGCTAAGTAGGTCAAGGGAAGAGGCCATGCTCAGCCACAGAGAATAAACTTCTGTTATCTTCTGAAATATACATGGACATAAGGTTGGTTGTCTGTAGCATGCCAGTTCCAGAGATGCTGAGCCTACCTAGAGCCATAGTTGTGTAGGTGGAATCTTAATCAAAAGGGAAGAATTGTAGGCACATGACAGGGGCTTCAGCAATGTAACAGAGCAGATGAAAAATTTCCCAGTTCCAGAGGGAAATCCCTTACTCTACACAGTTAAGATTTTAAATGCAACAAAATAAAATAAAATAAAATAAAATAAAATAAAATAAAATAAAATAAAGGCAGAGGGCAATATGGCAAAGCAAAATTATTTAAAGAGGACCTTTTTTGTGGGTGCAGTGAACTTTATTGATGCTACTCAAGAAAGTAAGGCTCCCTAGGCTCCTCCCATTATTATGGGGGTCTGGGATGGAAACTGGAAACTATTAGGGAGATGCTCAGTGTTGGGTCAGGGACTCCTCAGCAACCGAGGGCCTCTCTCTTGCTTATAGTACACTTGCTGGGGTGGGTGGTCCAGGGTTTCTTACGCCTTGGAGGCCACGTAGTACATGAGGTGCACCACCCTGTTGCTATAGCCATGTTCCTTGTCATACCAGGAAATGATCTTTACAAAGTTGTCTTTGAGAGCAGTGTCAACACCAGCATCAAAAGTGGAGGAGTGGGAGTTACTATTGAAGTCACAGGAGACGACCTGGTCCTCAGTGTAGCCCCTCGAATGCCTCCTTTACCACCTTCTTGATGTCATCACACTTGGCTGGTTTCTCCAGGCAGCATGTCAGATCCATGATGGATACATTGAGGATAGGGACACAGAAGGTCATGCCAGTGAGCTTCCTGTTCAGCTCTGGGATGACTTTGCCACAGCCTTGGCAGCACAAGTGGGTGCAGGGATGATACTCTGTGCAGGCCCACCTCCATCTCACCAAAGCTTACCAGAGGGGCTCTTTCTGCAGTTTTCTGAGTGGCAGTGATGGCATGAATTGTGGTCATGAGTCTTTCCATGATGCAAAAGTTGTCATGGATGACCTTTGCCAAGGGGGCTAAGCAGTTTGTGGTGCAGGATGAATTGCTGACAATTTTGAGTGTGTTGTCATATTTCTCATGGTTCACACTCATCACAAATGTGGAGGCATCGGCAGAAGGGGCAGAGATGATGACCCTTTTGGCCTTATCCTTCAAATGTGCCTGGGCCTTTTCCATGGTGGTAAAGTCACCAGTAGACTCCATGACATACTCAGCCCCAGCATCACCCCATTTTATGTTAGCGGGATCTCACTCTTGGAAGATGGTGACAACCTTCCTGTTGATGATGAGCTTCCGATTCTCAGCCTTGACTGTGCCGTTGAATTTGCCATGGTAGAGTCATGCTGGAGCATGTAGACCATGTAGTTGAGGTCAATCAAGGGGTCACTGATGGCAACAATCTCCACTTTGCCAAATGCAGAGGAGAAGGCACCCAATATGGCCAAATCCATTCACTCTAATCTTCACTACCATGTCTATAGGATGAGGCAGGCACTGAATTAGAAGATGCAGCTGTCTTGAGAACTGGGAGGAGCAGAGACAAATTAGGACCATTGAAAAAAAATGAACACAAAGCCAAAATCAGTTACTTAAACAAGAGCAGTGAGTGCATGAATCAAAAGGAAACACAGATCATGAAACCCACAGTAACAGAAAGTAAAACTCACAATAGCACGGACTAAAAGCCTAGTAATGCCTAGGTGTATCAAGACCCATGGTGGAGTCCATCTGCTCTCCATCCAATAAGAGTTTCTCTGCATCAGGACAAACCCCAGAACACTGCAATGTCTTCTATGAACAAATTTCCATCCTTTTTCTCAAAGCTCTTCATGATATCACTATAAGGGATGTGTCAGTAACAAAAGAGAATACCTAAAGAAGTTTTATCTATACAACCCAAGGAACTGCATTATTTTTTTTATCATGACATCGAACAAATCCTCAACTTTCAACTAAGGAACAAAAGGTGGCCCTTCTCCCAGGCCCTCAAAGGAGGGGGAAGGCATAGCAGTTGGAAGAGCTGGTGAGTTGGCAAGGTGGGTCAGAAGCAGCTGGTCACATGGCTTGGGTGGGCCTTGATGCATCCAGTCACCCAACTTCTCCAGCTTTCTAAAGTACAGGGGTTTCGTGATCTTTCCAACTAGTCAGCACAACCTGCTAAAGACCAAGCATCAGACACACAGGAAGGTATGAGGTGTTTCCCATCAAATTTTGAGGAGGACATTTTGACTTTAATAACAGGAAGCATGATAGTAAGATGGGACAGACTCAGGAACTCTTTGCAGACCTGGATTAGGGATATGACCTGGAGTAGTTTGAGAGTGAACTTACAGGCTGCTTTAATGGCTTTTTTGATATGACCGTGAATTCTCTAAAACTCACTACTATACACATCATTACCTCTACACTGATACTCAAGTCCTTTATTATAAAAACCTATGGATGGACTTATAAAAGATGGTACCTGTTGCGGCCGGCCAGCGGCCCACATGTCTGGGTTCTAGCCTGGGAGGCATCCTGGAATCTGGAAGAGAAGAGGGAGCTAGGCGGCTCGAGAGAGAAAGGAACCAAGACAAGCTCAAGGTTCAATTTTACTATTCCCAGACACTCGGTTATGAAGAAGTGGGAGGGGCCCATTCCTGCCAAATCATCCTTGGAGTCCAGTTTCAGGTGACCACGTGATAGCTCCGGAACAGCTAGGCGGCAGGCAGTAGCAGTGGGAGTGGCAGAATGATAGGTGTGGCAGGCTCCACCCCAGGTGCTCGCTTCTTGCTAACAGTGAAACCTGTTTAGCCAGGTTTTGAAAGTATAACAACGTAAAAACAGAATTCTAGGCCTTTAGGCCCAGGCTTGGGAATGTGGCCTTTGTAAAGGTATGCTAATCATAAAAGAGATAGCGACATTCCTCTACCCACCTGCTTCCTGGGTTCAAAGAGTGCTCATTCAAAGAAAGTCACCCTGGCCATTACCAGAACCTGCAATGCAAATGTGTTAGAGGCTCTTAGAAGCTGTCTTGAGAGTTAACAATTACCAGGTATTCCTTGTGACTCTTGTAACTTTACACTTCCTTGTGACTCTTAACTGGTATCTTTGGTATCTTCCAACAACGCCCTCCCCACTTCCTTGAGTTTCGGTTTCTTCCTTTAAATACCCCCTTACCCAGCTACTCGGGGCGCCATGGTCCTCTACCCCTGCGTGGTGTATGACCATGGGCCCAAGAGCCCTCTTGAATAAAAAAAATCCTCTTGCAATTTGCAGCAAGACCCGTTTCTTGTGGGTGATTTTGGGGTGTCGCCTCTCCTGAGTCAGAACGTGGGGGAGCCCTCACATTGTGGGTCTTTCAGTTTCAGGCTGAGGGGGGAGGTTACAGGTACCCTTTGTTTGACACTCCAATGGGCTGTCTTTAGTGGACGTGGCATTTTTTCCCATTTTGGAGTGATAGGACATGGCGAGTCCAGAACATAAGTAATAGGATAGGCAAACTTTTATGTTCATCAAAGCTTGGAGAATGTAATAATAGTGGAAATGTATTCAAAGTGTACACTGATGAAATTCCTTATTTTCAACAACTATTTCATACTAGCAAAGTGTTTAAAATCTGAAAAATTAAATTTAAAAATGTCAAAGAACTATGTTCATTTATGAACAAAATTATGGGTGCTAGAAAATAAAAAACAAAAGTAAAAGCAAAAATTAATCCAAAAACCACTGAAGAAATATGTATCAAAATGAATAAACCAGGAAACAAACTCAAATTCAGTAGGTCAAACAGATCAGGAAACAAACTCAGCCCCTTGGGCTGAAACCAGGTCAACTATGTCTGTCTCCAAGTGATCAATAATATCAAAGTCTATGTAGTCTAATGTCTGAGTCCAGATACTCAGCCAACCAAGCAACAGCTTCTCTGTCTGCAGTGTGAGGACAAGACCCAGACCCAGCCAGTGTCTTCAATGGGCAGGGTCTGCAAGTCCTCACAGAGGCTCCAGTGACATCATTGCAAAAAAGTAGCCAATCATGCTAATCACAAGCAAAATAATTTTTTTTATTTTTGCTTTGTATCTACCAGAATAGATTTACTTTTCTCATGACCACAACCAACTTCCCGAGAAACAACATCCAGTGCATAAGTTTTACTTAGTCTCTGGCTCTCAGTGAACCTGGACAGCACAGCTGGAGACGAGAAAAATGGGTCTGAAGCAGATGCTTCTGTGGCTTTTGCAGGTCTCAGTTCTGTGAATGAACCAATTTCTCCTCCTGGCTTCCACTGCCCTGGTGTTTCCTAACCTCCACAAACAGCACCCTCTCTATAAACCACAAATTCAGAAACAGGAGATGGTGTGAGTCCTCTGTCATTCAGACTTTAAGGAGGATGTTTTGACTATCATGAGAGCAGCAATAACATCAAGCTTGAATGGACTCAGAGGGTTTTGTGCTGACCTCAGTGAGAGACATGGTTACTCACTAGTTAGAGAGTGAACACACAGGCTTCTTCAATGTCCTCACTCAGACCCTCAAATTCTACATGACTCTGCCTCCCTCAAACCTCCCCATCTCCACAGGCAACGTAGCAGATCCCTTTTCCTTAAACTCATATTAATGGGAATCAAAGGGACAGAGGCCTGTGATGCCATGAGGAAATGTGCCAAACTGCCAAAATCAGGTTTGTCTCATGAGTTGCGTGGTGCAGCAGAAGATTCTTGCTAGGATGGGAAATATAAAAACTAAAGGAAATACCACAAGAAGTAACAAAACTGATATGTAGGATCCAAGGGCATGACATAGTCAAACTTCTTATTTTATATTTTTATTTGTTACTATATACATAGCAACAAAGTCTTAAAAACCAATGTGCAAAATGTCAAAGATAAATGAAAAGAGGATAATATAAAAATGGATGATAAAAAAAATACCCAAAGCAAATACACAAACTAAATCTAAAACCATGAACAGTAAATCCAAACCCCTACCCAACACCAACCCACCAGGAAGCAAACTCACTATGTTCAGGTCCGTGGGGATCACAGATAGTCAATTCCAAATATGGGAAATAAAAAATAAAGATCTCAGAACACAATTACAATCCAACTGCTCTTAGCTAACAAACAGCTAGCTTATAGCAGTATAAGAACCATATCCAAGGCCAACTGCTGCTGTACATGGGACTAGCATTTCTCACAATGACTCCTTGTGAGCTCACGGGACCTGTGACATAAACACATCTAAAGTAAAAACTCTTTACCAAGTTCTCCTTCCCATTGCTCTTCCCAAATCCATGACTTTAAACAGCTTCTGAGAGACAGAGGTTGTTTTGGCTCAGGCTTTCAGAGGTTCAGGCACAGCATGATGGAGGGCTCAGCTGCTGGCACTGGCAGCAGAGTGTGAGGCAACTGGTTTCAGTGCATTATCGATCTCCCAGGTCTCCTAAGGACCCACTGCCTCCCAGCAGGTCACACATCCAAGGTTTCCCTAACTACTCAAACAGGGCTGCCTAAGGGGACCGAATGTCTAAACACATGAGACAGCACAGGACATATCACATCCAACCCATGACAAAGACCTTTTACTCTTAACAGCAATCATCAATAATAACAGAGAAAATGATACCTTTAGGAATATGTGGTTCTTTGGGGTATGGACACTGGCTTTAACTAGTTAGGAATTTATGTAGGGTTTGTTAATGGTCTTGAGATTTGGGCCCTAAAATTCTGTATCCGCACTTGGCTTTTACAGACACATCATCTCTACAGTCAAGGTGTTCAATGCCTTTAGTTTTGAACTTAGACTAATGGGATTAAAGGGTATGGCTCCCAACTGTCACTGAGATGCTGTAAGATGTTCTGTGTCCACTGTATCCCAGGGTGCGATCCTACAGGCCACCAAAGAAGCTTCATCACAACTGTCCCACAGGATCCTTGTCTGATTTCCCATCAGAATCCCTAGGTCTCATAAGACAGGGATTGATGTTAGTACTATTGTTGAGAAAGTCTTGTCATTTCAGATTACTATACACAAAATTCCTTTAGTTCTATGGCCATGGGAGATGGAGCCAGGCCATCCTTTGCCCTCCAACAAAATGTCCTGGTTTGCATCATTACTAAACGGTGGATATTGAGTTTATGTTATTGGAGGGTAGAAGGAAGACTTCTTTTTCTCTCCATTACAGTTTCTGTCCCTGCATGTTCAAGTTGAAAGACTATACTCAGTACATTATTCATTTGTCTTATACTCTGTTTAAGACCTGATTTTCATCTCTGCCCTGCATGGAGACAAAATAGTCTAAACTATCACAAACTGTCAGAAAATATCATCTAGGAGATTTCTTGCCAAGCTTTCCCCTTGTCCTCTACTGTATATTTTGAGGATCAACAGATGGATAAGTCCTGACTATCCCTAGAGCTTCAGCTTGATTTAGTCCCTGCCATTGACATGGCCGTATCCACTGCCATCTGCCTGTATTTTTCCTCATTGAACCTGATATTCATGTGTCTGCCTAGTCTTTCATCTGGACTTTGTTCTTTCCTCTTGCCTCTGCAACTGGGCCCAAGTCTGTAGCTCTGATCTCACACCTAAGCTGCTTTGCTAACTCTTTTGCATCTTGGTTCCCATTCTTCTCTCATCACTGCATACTCTGTTTCTATTTCTACTCTCCTTCTTTTGAAGCTGAAGTATACTGTTGACTCTGAAACTTTTAATGTTTAATGTCACTGGATGACCTGTGGATAGCTCTCAACCAAGCACAGAGAAATTACATATGTATGAAAAGAAAAGGGAGAGAAGAAAAGAAAGATAAAAATTGAGAGATAGCAGGGAGAGTGGTATTTACTGTCTAATATATGGCTGATCACTTATTATTTGTAACTGAAATTGAAATAACCGAAGCTGTTCACCCCAGCAGTAGTTACTAATTAAAATGGGAGTGTCTGATAATTCCTGCCTTTGAAACTTCTACAACTTGTGAATTTGTTACTCAGTAGATTCTGATATTGTGGAAAGACACAAATGTTCCTATGTGTGCTTAGGATACATCCTCTTTTTAGGCTGGTATAACTGCCCATAAGCACCTTCCACTCAGCTAAGTTGAGTCTTGGTAGACTCTCTGTACTCAACAAGTAGTGTTTCAGAGGGGCCCCAGATTGGAGGCAAGTTGCTCTAGAGGCAATACATCCAGAACTAAAGTTTTCACTTTTATTTCTGCTCTTTCTAAATACTTCTTGACTCTTCTATGGAAATCTTGTCTCTGAAGAAATTCCTCCACAGGACTATAGCACTTTCCTAGTGGTGTGTAAACTATGTGAAATGTTGCTTAATATCAAACCACCATGGCACCTATCAAGGGGAATTGCCTCCAAATTATAATTATAATGACCATCCTTGCAAAAACTCATCCATTATAACACAATTCTTTTTTACATGTGTTTATTTTGTGTTTCCCTACTTATGTATGTGAGTTTATGTGCATGTATACCCATGACATGGCATATGTGTGAAGATCAGAAAACAAGTGGCAGGACTCAGTTCTCTCCTTCCAATATTCAGGTTCTTTGGATAGAACTCAGATGGTCAGGATGGGTGACAAGCACCCTCACCTACTGAACCATCTTACTGGCCCCATAACACAATTTTTGCATTTATTTATTAACAATTTTCAAATGAAAAATATTCAAATATCCACAGGAGTGTAGCAGAGAGGAGACCTAATATCCATCTATTCATCAAATTGTCTCAAGCTCATGTGTGTTAATTTTGATAAAAGATAAATCTAAGAGAAAAAGGACAAACCCAGGCCTGTGTCAATGTCTTGTCTCACTAAGCACCTCAACTCTGACTTGCCCTGCCTGTGTTCATAACTTCAGGTTCATTCTCTCAGCCTGTGCTGACGACAAAGTTACCCTTCTCTGCACCTCATTGACACAAAAGACTCTTCTGCATGGTGAGCAGCCATATCAGTGCTGGTGATCAGGTCTACAGTAAGCAACCAAATCTAAGGTTGCCTCTCCCTTATCTCCTGAGGTACAGTTTGAAATCAAAAAAAGCATCAGAACTCCAGGGTCTGAAGTGGCTTCTCTGGATTCAAAGACATTATCAACCAGGGCAGAGATTTTGTTCGTATCTGAATTTTGTATAGACAATGAGCTATTACTGTGCTCTATTCCATGGTCTTGGGAGTAGCTTTAGTTCGTGACAGTGTCTAAAGGAAGTCAAGTAAAAACAAATACATTTTGGATCTGAGAACATTATCATAAAAAACTTCTGTGGCAACATGTATAACACAGGTTCCTCAGCAAGAAGACAGGAGACGAGAGGAACACACAGGTTATCCTTGCAAACTCATATGAAACAAGGAGCTCCAGAAATATCATAGTATCTGGAATAAATCAGCACACACTGATACCACTTGGAGTCAGCCAAGGGAAACACTGACTCCAATGCCAACTATGGCCATCTACAAAGCAGTTCATGCATCGCATTCTCTGAACGTGGTGTTACTAGTCATATTTCCATAACGGATGGAGCCACCCTCACTTTAATCACAGACTTCCTTCCCTGTCTCTGTTCATCTGCATGACCAGACTTACAGATACTGGCTGAGCTTATTATATTCCAACCTACTCAGCTCTGCCTTTCCTGCTTCATAGGCATCTTGATGGCCTTTGAAGGCTTTAGAATTTGCATGTTAGTGCATGTTTCATACAACTGTGAAGATACTCTTCGTGTAGTTCTTATCCCGCATGACCCATGTTTAAGGAGCTTGAACATCATGAATCAGACCTTCTTCTGTCCTCCTTCTTTTCTTAAAGCAGTGCGATCACCAGCTTTGAGGCTTTGCATATGGAGACCATTGATTCTTTTCTTCCATTACTTTTTCCTCTTGTTTTTCCTGAACCACCTCCCAGAGTTTGCCGCAGTCTCTGACCCACAGAGAAAAGAATGACAAGGACACCAAGACAGGTTCACGCAGCTGCCGCAGCTTCTGCTTTACTTGCAGCTTCCTCTACTTAGGACAAGGGCTATATTTATACAGTAGCAGCAATTGACCTCATCTCGCTCCACACCACCTCATCCAATCAGAATCACACATGCTCCAGGCACGAGCTCAGGTCGGTCACAGATACGCTGACAGATCTGGATCACGAGGAATAATATAACTTGGCAGGCAGCTTATGCATGCAGTTTCATTGCCCATGTTTGGGCCAGGAAGTAAACATGTGGGTTTCACGGGGCCTGGCAATGGGCCAGGGCACCATCTTGGCCCATGCGGCCGCACCTGCTTCCCGCATCTCCCCCTTTTTGTTTTATTAGCAGCTCTGGGATCAGCATCTGTCTTAGGTTGCCCCTATCCGTGCCACATCCTTACCCACCATGGGAGTAACAAACTCACTTTTGCCATCCTATCTTAGGTTGGTATGCACACATGAGGGTCTTACCCATCATTGATTACTGATCCAGCATGTTGAGCCAACATTGGGGGGGGGGGATGTTCCTGCTTCCAAGGCTGCCATAGCCTGCACTAAGGCTCGTCAGCCCTGTGCCACCTTCGCATACGTGCCATCCACCAAAGCATTCCTCCACACACAACAGCCAGCAGGAGCACCCAAACGGCCATCCCTCCCCAGTTTTTTAAGAATCCCACAGTTCCCTGGGTGATCTCCAGCCATTGCTTTGCAGTTGCAATTTCCACACAGGTGTTGTTCAAGGCAACAATGGATGCTCTCAATTCCTTTGTCTTTGTGTCGAGATCATGACTCCAATTTCCTAGCAGCATCGCACCAATTGCACGCAACAGATTTGCAGCTCTGGAAAAATTCTGATACTGAACAGAGGTTACACACATTCCTGACATATGAGTAATGCAGAAAACAAATACTAACTGCTCCAAAATCTAGGCAAAAGCAAAATTTGAGCAATTCTATCTCCAGGGAAATGGCAGACACCCCTCTGGGGGAGGAAACCATGATCTTAACCTCTCCCTCATAGTCAGGATTAATGGCACCAGAATGGATAATTAATCCCTTAATGGCTGCTGAACTATGTCCTAATAAGAGGCCAACTGTGGTTTTAGGCAAAGGACCCTTAAAGTCTGAAGCAATCATCTGCACACTCATTTCAGGGGTTAATACAAGTCTGGTGGTGGTGCAGATGTCCAGTCCTGTACTTCCTGTTGTGGCTCTTCTGGGGATGCCCATAGATGATTGCGCCAGGGAATGTGTTGAAGGTTCGGCCATGGTGTGAGAGTCTGCTGCATGGCCCCATATATTTGTGGGCCCTGAGGCCGGGGGCCCCACACTCTGTTTTTTGGCCTAGCACCTGTAGAGTGAGAAGTTAGGGGGCAACCATCTACATCCCACTTGGATTGACATTCTCCGGCCCAATGATTTCCTTTATGACAGTGAGGACATAACTTGGGCTGCAGCACGCCTGTCTAAATCTCCTGTTTTCCTTTATTCTGACAGTCTCTCTTGAAATGACCTGGCTGCCCGCAAGAAAAGCATCCCCCCTGGACTCCCCCCTGCCATCCACCCTGATGAGGAGTCTGCCTTTGAGCCTGAACTATGGCTGCAGCTAACCCCTGGTTGGTCAGTGGAGTGTCCACCACATCTCAGCAAACCTTTAGCCATAAATCCAGCGGTTTGCTCTTATAAGGGCATATGGCACTAGGAAGTCTGCAAACTTCTCATTGGGTTCCTGTATCACCTTAGACAAGTTGACCCCAAGGTTTCCAGTGCCTGATAGCATCTTCCAAGCTCTAAGAGCACAGTTATTAATCTGCTCATTAATCTGTATAGGATAACCTGTTTGATTGTTGGCAAAATTCCCTTGCCCCATTAACATGTCTATATTCCAGGCTGCATTGGGGAGTCCAGCGGCAGCATTAGCTACAGCCTGCTCAACGGCATGCTCAATATAAGCAGACTTCCATGTTAAATAACCTCCTCCTGAAAGAACGGCCTTGCACAGGTTCTTCAAATCAAAGGCGTCATGCAGTACAGTTGTAGGGACTCAACCTGAGTTACGGTAAAGGCAGCCTGGACCCCATAAGTAGAAACTGACTCCTTCAATCTTTGTACAACCTTCCAACCCAGGGGTTCATGATACCATTGCCCCTGTTGATCCTGAAATACTGGGAAGGCCCCCACAATGGCGGGCACATTTTTCCAGACTTCTGCATGAAGACTACGTTTCCCCCTTTTGTCTCCCTCATCTTTATAAGTGGGGAGGAGAAGGCTCAAGCAGGACATCTGACTACAGATGTCACTGTTGCTATCAGTCCCATCGCTGTCACTAGTAGACCCTTCAGAGCTAGATTCCTTCTTCTTTTTATTATCTTTGGTTTCTTGTTTAAGCTGTTTAGGTTTTCGGCTGCTAGCCTGAGAAGCAATCTCCTTAGCCTCCTCAAGCGCTGCTGCTCCTTCCTCTATTTCAGCATTGTACTTTTCACTGGTGTCCCTCAAGCATGCCCTGACCAAGTTCCAGATGGCTAACATCCCTACAGGTAGAGAGTTCTTCATATCAGAAGCTTGGAGATCCCTTCCCAAATGTTCCCAGCACTGTTGATTAATATACCCTTCCTCTAAAAACCATGGCGCTTCCTTAGAGAGGGTGTCCAGAAATCTGTCCACCATCTCTGCTTTCATGTTAATACCACTTCTTTTAAGAAGCTGGGTCAACACCATTTTTACTTTCATTTTAGATGCAGTTGAACCCATGTTGCTGAAATTCCCTTCGTCTCTATTCCTGAGAACCTTGTTGCTCTGTCCCCTTTTTTCAGGGAGCCTGTCAGGCCTATGCTTTCTTACCACTACTTACCAAAATTTCCCCGTGTGGGCCACCACTTGCCGAATCTCCGACCCGCAGAGACAAGAACGACATGGACACCAAGACAGGGTTCACGCAGCTTCCGCAGCTTCCTTGCTTTTTACTTGGGGCAGGGGCTATTCTTATACAGTAGCTTCTGCTTTACTTGGGGCAGTTTCACTGCACATGTTTGGGCAAGGCAGTAAACATGTGGGTTTCACAGGGCCTGGTAATGGGCCAGGGCGCCATCTTGGCCCATGCGGCCTCATCTACTTCCCACAGAGTTCACTGAGATCCTTAATATATGTATTGAAATGACCAACGGAGAATAATACATGCCATTGTTTTTTTCATACATGCCATTGTTTGTTTTGTTTTGTTTTTTTCCAATACTCCCAGGAGCTCTGCTTGTTGAGAACAGCTAGAATAGGACCTTCACCACAAGACCCATGTAGTTCAGGTCTGTAAGGTCCTACTCATTGCCCTGACCTGCAGGTCTTAAACAACAGGGTTCTCGAGAGAAGGGAGCTCCAATGACAAATTTGAGATCAGGAGACGCAAAGGAAAGAGACAAGACAAAAATTCTGTTCTAGTCTTATTTACTCTTGGGAAATGGAGGGTTTATAAAGCTGAAGACCACAAACGGTATTTGCTCAGGTGCACAGGCCAAATTGGTGCTTAGTAACACATTGGCAGTAAAGGAATGTCCCTATTATAAAATGTCCTGAGAGCCCCTATTGTAAAGTGTCCCAAGTCAACAGAAGCAAGATAGAAGAAACAGTGTTAGTTAATAGATGATGGCCCAGGGACAGGATAGAGACTGAGATGCCAGGGGCTTTTGGTTCCCAACAATTCATTACTCATTTTCCAGCACAAAAGTAAATTAATTGGGCTGGGATTAACAGTTGGTGAAGTGCTTTCTTTTGCTGCCAGAGGTCATGGGTTTGAGTCCTAGCACTATGTAAAGACCTATATCTCTCCTGGTCACATATTGACAGATATCTGAGGACCCAAGAGACACAGGGTATTCAGACTGTAAAGCGTGGGAAAGGAAGATGGAGTCTGTGTGGCCATCCCAAACAATGAGTTTCTAAGATGTGAGGGCACATGGTTCAATGTTTGTGCCTATATCGGAATCCTTTTGAAGGATAATCGACAAGTATTTCCCATTCAGCAGCCTTATTCTATTTCTAACAAGTCCACTCTTAGTGTTTCCTAAAATGGTTCAACAACTTCCTTTCTTCCTAAAACAATTTTTTTTTACTGTATCCTGGCATTTAACACATTGAGCCATCCAGAGCCTGGAATATCTTATAGAAAATCAGCCTGTTTTCTAAGCGGTCTAAGACCATGAGGTATCACTGACTCTCAGGGCATGCTGGTGTGAGGCTTCTCTCACTGCTCCTAGTAAGGTTCCTGCTGCAAGTCACATTTGTCGTTACACTCAACTGCAGGAAACACTAGGACATTGAGTAAAAGTGGCTTCTGTCATCATAGATACCAAAAACATGCTATAGGGGACTGGAGATATGTTCAGTAGGTAAAATTGCTTTCTACACAAACATGAGGATCTGTTTGATCCCTGGTACCCCCATAAATGGCAGGAATGGGAAAATGCACATCTGTAATCTCAAAGTTTTGTGTGTGTGTGTGTGTGTGTGTGTGTGTGTGTGTGCAGGAGGATTTACTGGATTTTCTGGTCAGCCACTATAGCTGAAATGGTGAGTTCATGAGAGATTTATGGTGATTAATGAGAGACTGAGTGTATCTCAAGGGAAAAGGGCAGAGTGATGAAGGCCTGGCATGCACACATGGACACACACATTTGCACACACACACACACACACACACATCACACATTCACATACACCACTCTGACCACATACACACAGATTAACTAACATTTTTATAATAGTGTAAGCATCTGCTAATGAGTTGGATGCTTATCATTCCCAGATTGAGTCTGATTTCTGTCTATAATTCTGCCTTCCTGACCATTTCCAAACTACAATTAATGGTCAAGTCTGATGGTGACATTTATTCTGGGATGACATAAGATGTGTTACAGGATGTCTGAGTAAGGGCTGCCATTCTGGCACCACCGTGACACTTGCAGGATGGAAATCTACTTGGTAGTCAATGTTTCAGCCCCTTTCCCAGGTCTGTGATCACACAACACAGTCTCTCTTCTCTATGCCTCTTCAGGGCTGGGATGTGGCTAAGTTGACAGAAACATCTGTGGAAATATGGATTGGGGTGATAAAAGATCTTCCCTTTATCACTTGCATGGCAGATGTGACATGTTTCTCTATCCTGCAAAGACTGGGTACAGGAAGAGGTTCAGTTGCCCCACAGGAAAGTACAACCAGAAAATTCCTCATTGATAGATGCTTCATCTGTCTTGTTACCTGGCTCTGTCCAAATACAATAGTTTTCTGCTCAAATTTCTTGTCAGTTGTCTCCAGGCTCTTTTGGCTTCTGGTTTTCTACTCAACTCTCCCATGTTTCCTGTTTCACAAATAGTTAATTTGGTGGTTTGCAAGCACCAGCCCCTCATGTCAGGCTTTCTTAGCTGAGAGTAAAATGTCATAGTTTAAGATTTCAAAATTAATTTCCAATTTTATATATTATGCCATGATCTGTTTCTGGTGTTTTATCACTGCAACAGACAGTAATAAGTGCACTGTTCAGGTGCCTAGGGGCCCGAGACCTGACATAGTTACGATGGCACCTATTCCTACTGCTGTACTCTAAAGATCAACCATGTGATGCCTACAATGCTTGGATGCTCTCAAGAATGATCATGATATTGGGGCTACACAAACCCTAACCTTAGCAGGCAAGGTGATACTGGCAATAATTCCAGCAAATGTCAGAGGCAGCACCAGTTCCTGTAAGATGATTCTGCAGCATATACTGAAGTCAAGGAATCTTCCCATGAGGACTTCCATGGTTCATAAAAACCTGCAAGCAGTCTGTAGCACAAATTTTCACCTCCCCATCCTTTCCTTCTCATACCTCAGGAGAGCATCACAGAGGATCCAACATCCATAACCATGATGAGGACTACATCTTCCCTCATAGTGAAGGGAGAATATTGGCCCCATTGCTGTGGGTGGGGTCATCATTCTGTTCTAAGCCACATTGATCCCCAGTGTGGCTACCACATATTCCTCCTCCCATTTGGCATGGTCCTGTGGCCTATTATTTGAATCAATCTAAGGTGCATTGTGATTCAAGTTTCAATGTCTTGTGATTTAATGTCAATATGGAGAAAGTAAAGCTTATGACAACACAGTTAGAGAAAGTTATGGTGAGGAATGATGGGGACTACATTGTGTACCAAATCTTTACTCATCTCATCAACAATGTTATATGCAGGAAGATGAAGTCTGTGTCTTTAGGCAGCCAGTCACTATGCCCAGGTATATGAGGTAGAAAATGATTTTGCAGTTACAAAGACTTCAGTGAGTTATAGACCAGATTCACCAATCTGGAGGAGGTAGCCACGAGCTACAGCCAGCCTCCCAGTACAATACTTTCTTTGTCCAGTGCCATCTGAAAGGGACCAAATCAAACATTTGAATTTGACATGAGTCAAACATGAGTTAGATGGGCAACTCTCAGACAAATCTGAGTGCAGAAACTTAGTACTATAGGAGTTGGAACCAAAGTAATATTCAGGAGACCTTAGGCATTCTGAAACATTTTCAGATGAGAAATGCAAATGGAGAAAATGGACTCTCACTCCCCCTACCATGATAGGTTATCCAACCCCAAGATGTCATACATAAACCATCTATGGGTATGAGATACTAAATGGACTCAGTGTATGTAACAATAAAGTTTCTGTATTTTTTAATGCTACATTAGTTGAGGCTTAGCCATAATGGAATTCTAAAAGTCTGAGAGGGAGAGAGAAATTTATCAAGATTGACCTTCACTTTTTACATTTTATTGTACATGTGAATTGCTTTCCTGTTCATATCTCTGTATTGCCCATGCACTATTGCCATATAAATATGTTAATAAAACTGTTAGGAAAATAAACTTGGCCCTTGCTGTAGAGAAGGACATCCTCCCCCAATGACATGCAGAGCCACACTTTTGTATCATAGGTGTGGTGGTTTGAATGAGAGTGGCCCCATAGACTCAGAGAGTGGAGATGTAGCCTTGTTGGAGTAGGTGTGACCTTGTCAAAAAGGTTTCATAAGCTCAAGCCATGCTGAGTGGTTCAGTGTCTCTCTCCCTGCTGCCTGTAAATCTAGATGGAGAACTCTCTGCTATGTATCCAGCACCAAGTCTTGCCCCCATGACAATAATGGATGAAACCTCTGAACTGTAAGCCAGTCCCAATTAAATGTTTTCCCTTATGAAAACATTACTGTTGTCATGGCATCTCTTTTCACAGCAATAAAACCCTAACTACAGCAGTAGGCATTTTACATGCTAAACTTCTTCCCAACCATCGTATAATCAGATGGAATTTCACTCTGGATATTTTCATGCTGATGTGATCCAGCTTTGAACTTAGGACAGAGTGGTATGATTATGAGTACAATTGAGATATTAGCTCTGAGTCACGTTCTTACAGGGAGAAGTACATGGACAGGCTATGGGGAAGGCAGATTTCTCTTGAAGACACTGGGCATTTTCTCTCTAAAATGGAGGAACTCCTGCGGGTATTGACAATCTGAGATTCACGGGTGTTCTCTCAGTTCCAATCCCAGAATGTCATCTTCCAGATAGACTCTTTCCTGATGCTCCACGGGATCTCTAGGGAATCCTAAGCCAAATTCTTCCTGATGTCAGTACTTTACAGAACCAACTCAAAAGATATGATTTGTGTAATAGATTTCCATGATGAGTAAGTAAAGCCTAGGGGAAGAGATCGGGCAGAAGGGAAGCAGCATTACAGAAGTGATTGGCACCCCTATGAAGAAGGTCCCTCCCTGCAGGAGAAATCTTCACCAGTTCTGCATGAAGGGACACAGTATGAGAATGGTTAGCTCTAGAGAAAACCCTTGCTGGATAGAGAAGATGATGTCTCAGTGTTCTCAGATTCCAGAATGGGAGAAATAAATACTGTGGGGGGGGGGGCATCATGTTAACAGTAATTCAAATGGCCAAGACAGGAGCTCAGCCTATTTTAACCTGAGTAGAGAGAGAAAATAGACTTTTTTTAGTATACTGAAAAGAGAACAGGGGCATAGCAATAACAGACCCACTGTGTGCCGTCACGGGATATTTTGGTATCATCTGAACAGAAGAGCCTCCTAAATATCCAAGGTAGTAAACATGACTAAACAAAGCCATTTGTTTGATGATAATATTTATATTCACTGTGTTATTATTCCCTATGAGTGATTCCTTTGAAATCATAGCCTCTGAGAGAACACGATGTTGCTAATACCAATGACACAGAGCTTAAGTGCAGAGGTTCACAAGGATCTCACTCCAAAAGCCTGAAATCATAAGACCTTTAAAACCAGGTAAAAATAGATTGGGAAGGTTTTTGTGAGATCATAAACTCTCCTTAAAATTGGAACACCTGAAAAAAAAAAAAAAAAAAGGAACACTCTTGCCAGTTGTGGTGGTACCTGTCTTTAGTCCCACCCAGTATTTGGGAAGCAGAGGCAAGTGGATCTCTCTGAACTTGAAGCTAGCCTTGTCTACATGATGAGTTCCAGGCCAGGCAAAGCTATAGAGAGGCCAAGACCCCTGTCACAAAGATACAAAGTTAAAGGCGGCACTATGTGCTCTGCGTTAATAGTGTGGACTGGAGAGCATTATTCACTTCATTTGCCCCAGGTCATACCACTGTTCAGTTCCACCAGGCATAAATTTTGTACTTTTCAGTCTTCTTTTACTTCAGACCTTGAGTAATTGGCAGATGGAGGTAACATTTGCATGTGCCTTCTCTCCTCTAGTCCAAAGGAGAAGCTATGAACCCAAGAGCTCCTCACCCCAGCTCTGGACCTAAAGGGGATTGAGTCAGCCATGGCTGGTCCTTGCATGCCCTCCTGATTTTCTGGCACGTACCAGGTACAGGCTTCACACGTTTGAAAACAGCCTTCTCTGGCAGTGTACTTTGTTTTCTCACCATCACTACGTCTGTTTCTATAGCACAGCCTGTGCTGACTCAGCTGCCTGCCCTTACTGCATCTCCTGAGTACTAGCCAGACTCTCCTGCATCCTGAATGGTGATTTCATTGTGACTGGCTTACTATGTATCCTGGGACTGGCAGAAGTCAGGGAATAATCCTTAGTTTCTTCTAAAATATTATTCAGACTTATATAACTACCAGGGTTCTGGGCTTACCAGCCAATTCTCTGGATCCAAATATGCCTCAACCAATGCAGGGCTTCTAGTATCTGGAATTCAGCCTGAGGAATTCCACAGAATCTCACCTAACAGCCACACCACACACTTAGAGGACCTGGTGCAGACCCATGAAGGCCCTGTGCTCACTGCTCCAGTTTCTGTGCTCATATGCACCCTGCTTAGTGGATTCAGAGGTCCATTTTCTCCTGTGTTCTCTATACCCTTTCATCTCTACAATCTTTCTTCCCACTCTTCTGCAGGAATCTGGAGCTTCTAGTCCATCAACAACACAGCCGTTAAAAAATGGTGCATTTCCAGTGTGCAGGTCTTTTAAAGTTGGTGACTTCACTGCTGTTCTCGTCAAGTTTCAAGGAGAGTTTCCCAGGCTCTTTCTTTTCTTTGCTGTTGCTATGTGCAACTTTTGTTTCTCTTCCTCCATCTTCTTTTAAAAATGTTTGTTTTCGGTCAAAAGGCATTGAAATGGGATGAAACAGAGAAGGCCATGCAAGGCATGAGAGGAATTAATGAAGATTAATGTGAAAGACTGGAAATAAAATGCAAAGGATCCCAATAGTGTGGAGAATCTCACAGTCAGAAGGATGAAGGAGAGGACAGAGCATGTGAGCTGAGGACAGGTGGGAGGACTGGAGATGCCATCACAAGGCAACAGTGGACACTTCAGAACATGCATGGCATGCAGAGTTTAGACCAATTACAGGAGAAGGAAAACAATGTCACTCTAAGTAATAGAAAAAAATTTTCAGAGAAACATAAGAAAGCAAAATTTTCAAAAATTAGGAAAAAAGATGCAGATTCATATACAATGGGTACTTAAAACAAAATGATCAGAAAAGAGTGATCTTTTATTATACTACAATTAAAATGTTAAATATACAGAAAAAGAATATATATTAAAAGCAGGAAGAAAGAAATACTAAGTCACACAAGGCAGGCCCATCAGAATATTAAGATCATGTAATCGAAACCTTAAAAGCTGAAAATGCTTGTAGTGATATATTTGAAGTTTTGAATGGCAACAATAAATCCAGCAAAGCTATTCTTATGCATTAAAAATCAAAAATTTTCCATGATAAAACTAGTGTAATATCATTTGTGATGACCAAGCCAGGTCTATATAGAAAAGACTTTAAGTGGAATAGAAAATTAATCTATCCATTAGACCACAGAGAAAAATAGACAATTCTGGAATAATGGCAGAGCAAAGCAGGAAGATGGGAAAATTCAAACATACAAAATTAACAAAATGACAGAAATCAATGCACAACTTTGAATATTACACAATAATATACAATTAAGAATATTAATAATCTCAATTTGTCAATCAAAAGACAAAGGTTAATTAATTGTATAAAGCTATAGAACCACATCTGCTGCCTCAGAAAAATGTACCTAAACATAAAAGATAGACATTGCTTTAAAGAATCAAAAAATAGTATTCTAAGATAATGGAGCTTAAAGACAAGCAGGTGTTATGGTTCCAATACCTGATAAAATGGATTTCAAATAAAAACTAGTGATTTATCATAAGGAATGTCACTTCATACTAATTTAGGGAAGATTTCACTAAAAGGTCGTTCAAACTGCCCTGAACACCCAATTTTATAAAACAAATACTATTTATTGTGAACACACAAGGGGTCACTTTCATCAACTGACAGACATCCCCAAAACAAAAACATGCAGATAAAAATGTAGACTAAATGGCAGCATGAACCACAAGGACTTGACAGACATGTACAGAACATTCCATTAACACACCCTAGAATGCCTATTCTCTCAGATATCTGTGGAAAGTTCTTTTTAAAATAGACGACATACTATGCCACAAACCATGTGTTAACACATACAGAAAACCTGCAATAAATCCTCTTATTATATTTGATTTAAGTATCATAAGACTACAAATTAACATCAAGAGAAACTCTAGAAGATACACAGACCTATGGAGATTAAATAATACACTACTGAACCAACACACACTATCTTTCTTCCTTGAAGAAATCAGGAAGGAAATAAATCAATCCTAGAATCAAATTGAAATGAAAACATATATACCCAAACTTAGGATATATACTGAAGATAGTTTTTTTAAAATTGCTTTTGTTTTCCTTGGATATTTTCTTTATTTATATTTCAAATGTTTTCCCCTTTCTAGGTCTTCTCTTCAGAGCCCCTCCTCCTCCTTCTCCCCTCCCTCTGCCTCTATGAGGGTGCTCCCCCCTCCACTCCCATCCTCCTGCCCTGGCATTCCCCTACACTGGCCAGCACCATGGGTTGCTCCATGTGTAATCTCTGGTTGGTGGTCCAATTCCCAGGAGCTCTGGGAGGTCTGGCCTGTTGACACTGTTGCTCCCTCCGTGGGGCTGCAAACCCCCTCACCTCCTTCAGTCCCTTCTCTATTTCCTCCATTAGGGAACCCTGAGTACAGTCCAATGGTTGGCTGTAAGCTTCTTCCTCTGTATTTGTCAGGCTCTAGCAGAGCCTCTCAGGAAACAGCCATATCATGCTTCTATCAGCAAATACTTCCCAGCATCCACAATAAAGTCCGGGTTTGCTGGATGTATATGGGATGGATACCAAGGTGAGGGCAGTCTCTGGATGGCCTTTCTTTTAGTCTCTGCTCCACAGTTTGTCTCCATATTTCCTCATGCGAATATTTTGTTCACTCTTCTAAGAAGCATTGAAGCATCCACATTTTGGTCTTCCTTCTTCTTAGGCTGACCAGCAAACTAAAAATTTGCCTGCAGAAAATGGAGAGACAGAGTCCAGCCTCTGAAGAAGAGAAAGAAGCCAAGTCCAACTACACATCCATCATGTCTGTCAGTGGTCCCTGCCTCCCTTCTTGTACAATCCAGAGAAATTAAAAAAATATTATATATTTTCTTTATTTACATTTAAAATGTTATCCCCTTTCCTCGTTTCCCCTCTAAAAAACCCTTTATCCCATCCCCCCTCTCCCTGCTCACTAACCCACCACTCCTGCTTTCCTGTCCTGGCATTACTCTACACTGGGTGCACCGAGCCTTCACAGAACCAAGGGCCTCTCCTCTCACTGATGTCCCACAAGGCCATCCTCTGCTACATATGCAGCTGGACCCACAAGTCCCTCCATGTGTTTTCTTTGATTGGTGGTTTAGTTCCAGGGAGCTCAAGGGGTACTGGTTAGTTCCTCCTATGGGGCTGCAAACCCCTTGAGCTCCTTGGGTACTTTTCTCTAGTTCCTTCATTGGGGACCCTGTGCTCAGTCCGATGGATAACTGTGAGCATTTGCTTCTGTATTAGTCAAGCGTTTGTATGGATTCAAATTGCTATATCTCTAGATCAGTGTAGCTCAAAAAACTCAACAGAGACTTTCTTTGTGCAGTTGATACTGGTTAATGCAGAAACTCACAACTCATAAAAGTACAGAGCTTGTCTGTGGAGTGCTAAGCCACAAGTAGTGCATCAGTATCGCGGCCATCAGACCATAGCAGGAGAGTGGACAGTAAGAGCAAAAGTTATGGAGGAACAGATCAAAACAGTGTCTTCTGGACCTGACAGGATCCGTGTACTAATGAACTCCTAGCAGCTGCCATGCATGCACATAACCTGAATAAGATCAAGCCACTCAGTATTTCAGCATGGAGCCTGAGGGGGTCATGAGACCCCATATCTAACTGAGGAGCTATAGACAATAGTTTCTGAGAAATGAAGAGAGAGTTTTTTAAAGGGGTGGTGACTTCTGGTAGGTTGGCTATGCTCCAGTGTATAGTCCCAACCTAGTAGTATATGGCCTGAACAAATAAGAATCAGTGGGTTTTTACTTTTTAAATAAGTCCCCAAATTTGGAAGGGAGTCAGAGGTGGGGGTGGATGGATATAAGAGCAGTTAGGAAGTTAAGATGTGGATAAATAGGATCAAACACATGCATATGAAATTTTCAAAAAAGAAAATACAATATTATATTTAAAAGAAAACAGAGCTTTCAAATCAGTAACTTAGTAATACACCTTAGGATTCTAGAACAAGCTAAACTCCCAATCAGACTATGAAAATAAAGATTATGTTCAAGGCAGAAATTAATGTAATGGAAATAGAAACTGTAAAAAAAAATCAATGAAACAGAGAGCTGGTTCTTTTTAAAGATAAATGAGATTGACAAAGCCTTATTAACCAATCTCAGAAAGAGTGACAGGGCCTCAAATTAGCAAAATTAGAAATGAAAGAGAGCCATTGTGAAAGACACCAATGAAGTCTTACCTTAAAACATTTATTTCACTAAATTAGACTGAGGCAGTAAAAAAAAAAAAAAATCCCAACTATAAAGTAAAATCCAGACCAAGATATATTCATGATGAGTTTTACCAGACTTTTAAAAAATAATTGACATCAATAAAATAGCAAAAGGAATACTTCTAAACATTATCCTCTGATACACAAAGCACATAAAGATGCAACAAAAATAGAACTGTGAGTTGATCTCCTTGATGGCCATAAAAAATTCTCAACAAAACATTTGCAAACCAATTCAAGACCATATCACAAAGAATACCCACTGTTCTTTATTTCAAATGCAGGGATGGTTTGATGTATATAAATGAAAAATATAATACATCACATAAGTATATTACAGGAAACAATTTACATGGTCATTTTCATAGACTCTGAAAAGAATTTTGACAAAGTAAAAAAAGAAAAATCCCCAAATGTTAAAAGTACTAAAGAAGCACAGACTAAAGAGAACATATCCCAACATGATAAAGGCTACATATGACAAATGTAAAGTGAAAAAGTCTCAAAAGAATTTCCAGTGGAATCAGGAACAAGATAAAACTGTTCACTTTTTTTCACTCTTATTCAAAGTAATGCTCAAAACCATAGATACAACAATGTGAGAATGAAATCAAGAGATACAATGGAACCTGCTCTACCAGTGGGAATTCATGACTTAAGGTACTATTAATTTGGTCAAATGCAGGTAACCTATGACTGTTATGCTAAAAGACATATTGTTTAAAACTGTCTTCAAAATACATGTTTACATCCATAGATCTCTGTTGCTCTCAACATTGTAAATAAAATCTCTGATTGCAGTGGTCAGATGAGAATGAGAGTCCTTATAACTTGCCCAAGTGTTGAGAATAAATGATTGTTGAATGTTCTGTCATATAAGTGAGCATCTGCATCTCTGTATCTAATGCTCAGGGAACAAAAGGAGGCATAAGAAGAATGTCAGAGCTGGAGGATGGGACATGGATATTGCATGTGTGTTACACTCAAGAGCTCCAAGAAGTTTTGGTTCCTTATATAAGAATATCACATAATCAAGACAATCAACATTCTTCTGTGGTTGGGTAGGAACTCCTGAGGTTCCACTGGTAGTTGAGGAACTATTGGCAATTGGGGATGAAGAGTCATATTACTTGAGGGGTTTGGACTCTACTATGTTTCATTATGGTGGATGGTCCCACACCCATACACATGAATGAAGCACTAAACATCATGAATTATTTAATTTCATTAGTTTGTATTTACATGCATGAATGTATGTCTGTGTACCACATACATGCCTGGGGTCTGCAGAGACCAGAAGAGGGTTTCAAACACCCTGGGTTAGAGTTTGTCTTAGTCAAGGTTTCTATTCCTGCATAAACATCATGACCAAGAAGCAAGTTGGGGAGGAAAGGGTTTATTCAGCTTACATTTCCACACTGCTGTTCATCACCAAGGAAGTAAGGACTGGAACTCAAGCAGGGCAGGAAGCAGGAGCTGATGCAGAAGCCATGGAGGGATGTTCTTTACTGGCTTGCTTCCCCTGGTTTGCTCAGCCTGCTCTCTTATAGAACCAAGACTACCAGCCCAGAGATGGTCCCACACACAAGGGGCCTTTCCCCCTTGATCATTAATTGAGAAAATGCCTTACAGTTGGATCTCATGGAGGCATTTCCTCAACTGAAGCTCCTTTCTCTGTGATAACTCCAGCTGTGTCAAGTTGACACAAAACTAGCCAGTACAGAGTTATAGATAGTTGTGAGCTGCTATATGGTACCCCAGTTCTCTGAAAGCACAACCAGTTCTCTTATCCACTGAGCTACCTCTCCAGGCCAAGTGGATTGTTGTTGTTATTGTTATTATTATTATTTTTATAATTATGACTATGGAAGGGGACATTAAGGTGAGAGAGGAATTTTGGGGGAATTCAGTCTAGGGATATTGGGAGCAGGAATTTGAGTTGGCTGTGATTAAGATACATTATATACATGTATAAAACTTTTGAAGACTAAGTAAAAATTATTCATAAAAATACACCTGGTTCCACAAAAAATATCCAAGATTAAGAGTACAGACTTTTAGCTAGAATTATTTTTAATTTTCTAAGAAACCACCTGGTTAATTTCCAGAAGACCCAGCTATACCACTCCTGTGCATATACCTTAAAGATGCTCCACCATACCACAAGGACACGTGCTCCACTGTTCATAGAGGCTTTATTTATAATAGTCAGGAACTGGAAACAACCCAGATGTCCTTCAACCAAAAAAATGGATACTGAAAATGTGGTTCATTTACAAAATGGAATACTATTCAGCTATTAAAAACAAGGATATCATCAATTTTGCAGGCAAATGGATAGAACTTGAGAATATTATCCTGAGTGAAGTAACCCAGTCACCAGAGGACATGTATGATATGCATTTACTGATTTAAGTGGATACTAGCCAGAAAGTACAGGATACCCATATAATACATCCCACAGACCCAAAGAAGTTACACAAGAAGGAAGACCCAAATGAGGATGCCTGAATCTCACATAGGAAGTGGAATAAAATAGTCATAGGAGACAGAGGGAGGGAGGGAGTTAGGTGGGAGGGGGAGGAGAATCAAGGTTCAGAATCATATAGGGAGAGGCAGGAAAGAGGGCCAGAGGGCCAGGAGAATGTATAGAAAATTTTGACTGCCAGGTTGGGGAGTAGTGGTGGAGGGGATCTCTAAGAAGTCCCAGAGACCTGGGATGAGGGAGGCTCCCAGGAGTCAATGTAGGTGACCTTAGCTGAGATGCCTAACAGTGGGCATATGGAACCTGAAGAGACCACCTCCTATAGTCAAGCAGGGATAAGGGCACCAACCTACCCACAAAACATTTGACCCAAAATTTGTCCTGTCTAAATGCAAGGGCAAAGATGCAGCAGAGACCAACAGAATGGCCAGTCAATAACTGGCACAGCTTGAGAGTCATCCCATGGGAAAATACCAATCCCTGACACTATTAATTGTCCTGTCCAGCAGGACTCAGTTATTCGTGGGTGCGAGGGGGACTGCAAACCTGGGAGAAAATGGGATGGGAGAGAAAAGAGAAGCGAAGACCAAGTAGATCGTTCCTATCAAGGTCTTCGTTTATTAGGCTGAAACGCCAGTTTTTAAAGCATACATAGAGGGGAATAGGGAGGGGTAGAGGAGAAATTAACAAAGAACAAAGAAGTGGGCATCAGGGGACACGAGGGCCGAAGTCAGGAGCCAGGCGGTGGGCACTCTGTGTCTTATCTCCGGAAGGTGGAATCCTCCTTAACAGCCTAGGGTGTCAAGCCAGGCTCAGCATGTAACTCATGTCCTTGGATGTCACTGGAGTCAGGAAGAGATAAGGAAGAGGGGACTATAATTCAGCTTTTACAGCTTCAGGTGCCAGGAAGGGAACAGGAAGAAGGGAGTGACGACCGGCTCCTAGCACAAGGCCATTTGGCTTGTCAGGGTGGGAGACAGTGAAAGGCTTGCTTTCTCACGGTATGGTCTACAACAATTAATGACACTCTGTTAGGCTTGCAGAAAGGAGCCTAGCACAACTGCCTCTGTGAGACTCTATCCAGCAGCTGACTGAAACAGATGCAGAGACCCACAACCAAACATGGACGGATGTCTTGGAATCTCTTATGGAAAAGTTGGGGGAAGGATTGAAGGCCTTGAAGGAGATAGGAATTCCACAGGAAGACCAACAAAGTCAACTAGCCTGGACCCCTGGGAACGCTGAACTGAGGGCCCCTGCAAATATGTAGCAGACATGTAGCTCTATCAAAATGTAGATTTCCCAACAATTGGAGCAGGGGCTGTCCCTAAAGCTGTAGCCTGCCTGTGGAATCCATTCCCCTAAATGGACTGTCTTGTCTGGCCTCAGTGGGAGAAAATGTACCCAATCCTGCAGAGACGATGTGCCAGAGTGGGGGCTTAAGGGGAGGCACCCTTTCAGAGGAAAAGGGGGGATGGGGAAGGGACCCTGTGAGGGAGTACAGGAGAGGGGCAGCATTTCATATATAAACAAATTAAAAAGAATAAAAACCTATTGTTGAAAATATTTAATCTCAAACAATAACTTCTATGCCACCTTTGATCATTTATTTCCCAGATAAAAGATACAAAATTTTTATATTTTATAAACTTTAATGAGAACTAGAGCTGGGCAGATATTTACCATCTAAGCTTTTAGAATCTATTTCCCCATTAATAACCCTGAAATATAATTTGTCATGTTCTGTCTAGGCTGCTCTTAACTTCAATTGGCTTGCCCTCATGGCCATGGTTTTATGACTCACCTAACCCATGGTGTCTACCTTCTCTCTTCCTTTTCTCTCTCCTCTTGTGGGAAACTCCAAGATCAGGAAACCCAAGCCCGACTTATCTCAATTCTGTCCAGTTATAGGCTGTAGGCATCTTTATTTACCAATCAGAGATAACTTGGGGGGACAAGGTCACATAGTGTCACTTGCAGATTCTTTCATCATTGGAGGCAACCAGGCCTTCAGGGCCAATATTTAGCATTACAATACATAGCAAAAGATCAAACCTCAACAATTCCTCTTTTTAATACAATAAAGTTTTCTTTCCCTCTCAGATATAAACTGAATATAATTATAACAATTATGAAAACTATAAAGTATGATATACATTTATAATGTCCAGTCTATTTCCATTTGACAACTTAGATAGTGTATTCTATCATCTATCTTCTCTTGGTGAATTTAGGGTTCTGGATCAAAATAATTTTCTATCTTAATCTGTATTATTAAATTAAATTATTTTCTTAAATTTAGAACATCTTTTAAAATGCTAAACAATTTAAGTATATAGTAAGACCATGACTAATCTAGTCTTCAACCCCATCAGAGACATGAGAAGGAAAAAAATATTACTTGAGTATGCAGGAAGTGCAGCTTCCAAAAATTATAGAAATAGTAACAGCTGATTGCCTGGATAGTTCCTAATATTCTTTATAATGTTGGAGAGTTTATCTTCAGCCTTCCAGCCCGAATATCTGACAGATCTTATGTGAAGCAGGAATTATGAAGGACTACTTTACCTTGCATTGTCAGAGCTTAGCAGTTGACTATCCTGCATCCATTTGTCCTTTTTGGATAGGATTCTGTCCGTAGATGAAGTTAGGGCACTTCTTGCCCAGTGGCTACCTTGCCACGATTGGAACAACTTCACATGGAGGTTATTGTTGCTCATCATCTTCTCAGTAGTGCAATGGGGCAAGGAAAACAGTCATGAGATCTTTTAATAATGAAATAATTTTAAATGCCATATTCTGTGGATCTCTAAGGCTTTTGAAGACCACCTATCTAGTCATAGCATATATGAAGAAGCAAACATTAACTATCTCTAGCTACCTATTATTTGCTCAACCCAGGATGTATATTTCAATGATGATCTAGATTAATATCTGACATGACTATGAGTTTGACTGGCTATTAATTTGCATTACTTAATTATTTTAAACAGTTTGTAATACAGCTATTAAAAGAACTGGGACTAAATATTGTATTCTTTTTTTTTCTTTCCATTTTTTTATTAGGTATTTAGCTCATTTACATTTCCAATGCTATACCAAAAGTCCCCCATACCAACCCACCCCCACTCCCCTACCCGCCCACTCCCCCTTTTTGGCCCTGGCGTTCCCCTGTTCTGGGGCATATAAAGTTTGTGTGTCCAATGGGCCTCTCTTTCCAGTGATGGCCGACTAGGCCATCCTTTGATACATATGCAGCTAGAGTCAAGAGCTCCGGGGTACTGGTTAGTTCATAATGTTGATCCACCTATAGGGTTGCAGATCCCTTTAGCTCCTTGGGTACTTTCTCTAGCTCCTCCATTGGGAGCCCTGTGATCCATCCATTAGCTGAGTGTGGGCATCCACTTCTGTGTTTGCTAGGCCCCAGCATAGTCTCACAAGAGACAGCTACATCTGGGTCCTTTCGATAAAATCTTGCTAGTGTATGCAATGGTGTCAGCGTTTGGATGCTGATTATGGGGTGGATCCCTGGATAAGGCAGTCTCTACATGGTCCATCCTTTCATCTCAGCTCCAAACTTTGTCTCTGTAACTCCTTCCAAGGGTGTTTTGTTCCCACTTCTAAGGAGGGGTATAGTGTCCACACTTCAGTCTTCATTTTTCTTGAGTTTCATGTGTTTAGGAAATTGTATCTTATATCTTGGGTATCCTAGGTTTTGGGCTAATATCCACTTATCAGTGAGTACATATTGTGTGAGTTCCTTTGTGAATGTGTTACCTCACTCAGGATGATGCCCTCCAGGTCCATCCATTTGGCTAGGAATTTCATAAATTCATTCTTTTTAATAGCTGAGTAGTACTCCATTGTGTAGATGTACCACATTTTCTGTATCCATTCCTCTGTTGAGGGGCATCTGGGTTCTTTCCAGCTTCTGGCTATTATAAATAAGGCTGCTATGAACATAGTGGAGCATGTGTCCTTCTTACCAGTTGGGGCATCTTCTGGATATATGCCCAGGAGAGGTATTGCTGGATCCTCCGGTAGTACTATGTCCAATTTTCTGAGGAACCGCCAGACAGATTTTCAGAGTGGTTGTACGAGCCTGCAATCCCACCAACAATGGAGGAGTGTTCCTCTTTCTCCACATCCTCGCCAGCATCTGCTGTCACCTGAATTTTTGATCTTAGACATTCTGACTGGTGTGAGGTGGAATCTCAGGGTTGTTTTGATTTGCATTTCCCTGATGATTAAGGATGTTGAACAGTTTTTCAGGTGCTTCTCTGCCATTCGGTATTCCTCAGGTGAGAATTCTTTGTTCAGTTCTGAGCCCCATTTTTTAATGGGGTTATTTGATTTTCTGAAGTCCACCTTCTTGAGTTCTTTATATATGTTGGATATTAGTCCCCTATCTGATTTAGGATAGGTAAAGATCCTTTCCCAATCTGTTGGTGGTCTCTTTGTCTTATTGACGGTGTCTTTTGCCTTGCAGAAACTTTGGAGTTTCATTAGGTCCCATTTGTCAATTCTCGATCTTACAGCACAAGCCATTGCTGTTCTGTTCAGGAATTTTTCCCCTGTGCCCATATCTTCAAGGCTTTTCCCCACTTCCTCTCTATAAGTTTCAGTGTCTCTGGTTTTATGTGAAGTTCTTTGATCCATTTAGATTTGACCTTAGTACAAGGAGATAAGTATGGATCGATTCGCATTCTTCTACATGATAATAACCAGTTGTGCCAGCACCAATTGTTGAAAATGCTGTCTTTCTTCCACTGGATGGTTTTAGCTCCCTTGTCGAAGATCAAGTGACCATAGGTGTGTGGGTTCATTTCTGGGTCTTCAATTCTATTCCATTGGTCTACTTGTCTGTCTCTATACCAGTACCATGCAGTTTTTACCACAATTGCTCTGTAGTAAAGCTTTAGGTCAGGCATGGTGATTCCACCAGAGGTTCTTTTATCCTTGAGAAGAGTTTTTGCTATCCTAGGTTTTTTGTTATTCCAGATGAATTTGCAAATTGCTCCTTCTAATTCGTTGAAGAATTGAGTTGGAATTTTGATGGGGATTGCATTGAATCTGTAGATTGCTTTTGGCAAGATAGCCATTTTTACAATGTTGATCCTGCCAATCCATGAGCATGGGAGATCTTTCCATCTTCTGAGATCTTCTTTAATTTCTTTCTTTAGAGACTTGAAGTTTTTATCATACAGATCTTTTACTTCCTTAGTTAGAGTCACTCCGAGATATTTTATATTATTTGTGACTATTGAGAAGGGTGTTGTTTCCCTAATTTCTTTCTCAGCCTCTTTATTCTTTGTGTAGAGAAAGGCCATTGACTTGTTTGAGTTAATTTTATATCCAGCTACTTCACTGAAGCTGTTTATCAGGTTTAGGAGTTCTCTGGTGGAATTTTTAGGGTCACTTATATATACTATCATATCATCTGCAAAAAGTGATATTTTGACTTCCTCCTTTCCAATTTGTATCCCCTTGATCTCCTTTTGTTGTCGAATTGCTCTGGCTAATACTTCAAGTACTATGTTGAAAAGGTAGGGAGAAAGTGGGCAGCCTTGTCTAGTCCCTGATTTTAGTGGGATTGCTTCCAGCTTCTCTCCATTTACTTTGATGTTGGCTCCTGGTTTGCTGTAGATTGCTTTTATCATGTTTAGGTATGGGCCTTGAATTCCTGATCTTTCCAGAACTTTTATCATGAATGGGTGTTGGATCTTGTCAAATGCTTTTTCTGCATCTAACTAGATGATCATGTGGTTTTTGTCTTTGAGTTTGTTTATATAGTGGATTACATTGATGGATTTTCGTATATTAAACCATCCCTGCATCCCTGGAATAAAACCTACTTGGTCAGGATGGATGATTGCTTTAATGTGTTCTTGGATTCGGTTAGCGAGAATTTTATTGAGGATTTTTGCATCGATATTCATAAGAGAAATTGGTCTGAAGTTCTCTATCTTTGTTGGATCTTTCTCTGGTTTAGGTATCAGAGTAATAGTGGCTTCATAAAATGAGTTGGGTAGAGTACTTTCTACTTCTATCTTGTGAAAAAGTTTGTGCAGAACTGGAATTAGATCTTCTTTGAAGGTCTGATAGAACTCTGCACTAAACCTGTCTGGTCCTGGGCTTTTTTTGGCTGGGAGACTATTTATAACTGCTTCTATTTCTTTAGGGGATATGGGACTGTTTAGAAGGTCAACTTGATCCTGATTCAACTTTGGTACCTGGTATCTGTCCAGAAATTTGTCCATTTCGTCCAGGTTTTCCAGTTTTTTTGAGTATAGCCTTTTGTAGAAGGATCTGATGGTGTTTTGGATTTCTTCAGGATCTGTTGTTATGTCTCCCTTTTCAGTTCTGATTTTGTTAATTAGGATTTTGTCTCTGTGCCCTCTAGTGAGTCTAGCTAAGGGTTTATCTATCTTGTTGATTTTCTCAAAGAACCAACTCCTCGTTTGGTTAATTCTTTGAATAGTTCTTCTTGTTTCCACTTGGTTGATTTCACCCCTGAGTTTGATTATTTCCTGCCGTCTACTCCTCTTGGGTGAATTTGCTTCCTTTTTTTCTAGAGCTTTTAGATGTGTTGTCAAGCTGCTAGTATGTGCTCTCTCCCGTTTCTTCATGGAGGCACTCAGAGCTATGAGTTTCCCTCTTAGAAATGCTTTCATTGTGTCCCAAAGGTTTGGGTACGTTGTGGCTTCTTATTCATTAAACTCTAAAAAGTCTTTAATTTCTTTCTTTATTCCTTCCTTGACCAAGGTATCATTGAGAAGAGTGTTGTTCAGTTTCCACGTGAGTGTTGGCTTTCTGTTATTTTTTTTTGTTATTGAAGATCAGCCTTAGTGCATGGTGATCTGATAGGATACATGGGACAATTTCAATATTTTTGAATCTGTTGAGGCCTGTTTTGTGACCTATTATGTGGTCAATTTTGGAGAAGGTACCATGAGGTGCTGAGAAGAAGGTATATCCTTTTGTTTTAGGATAAAATGTTCTGTAGATATCTGTCAGATCCATTTGTTTCATCACTTCTGTTAGTTTCAGTGTGTCCCTGTTTAGTTTCTGTTTCCATGATCTGTCCATTGATGAAAGTGGTGTGTTGAAGTCTCCCACTATTATTGTGTGAGGTGCAATGTGTGCTTTGAGCTTTACTAAAGTTTCTTTAATGAATGTGGCTGCCCTTGTATTTGGAGCATAGATATTCAGAATTGAGAGTTCCTCTTGGAGGATTTTACCTTTGATGAGAACGAAGTGCCCCTCCTTGTCTTTTTTGATGACTTTGGGTTGGAAGTCAATCTTATCAGATATTAGGATGGCTACTCCAGCTTGTTTCTTCATACCATTTGCTTGGAAAATTGTTTTCCAGCCTTTTATTCTGAGGTAGTGTCTATCTTTTTCTCTGAGATGTGTCTCCTGTAAACAGCAAAATGTTGGGTCTTGTTTGTGTAGCCAGTTTGTTAGTCTATGTCTTTTTATTGGGGAGTTGAGACCATTGATGTTAAGAGATATTAAGGGAAAGTAATTGTTGCTTCCTGTTATTTTTGTTGTTAAAGTTGGCATTCTGTTCTTGTGGCTGTCTTCTTTTAGGTTTGTTGAGGGATTACCTTCTTGTTTTTTCTAGGGCATTGTTCCCGTTCTTGTATTGGTTTTTTTCTGTTATTAACCTTTGAAGGGCTGGATTCGTGGAGAGATAATGTGTGAATTTGGTTTTGTCGTGGAATACTTTGGTTTCTCCATTTATGGTAATTGAGAGTTTGGCTGGGTATAGTAGCCTGGGCTGGAATTTGTGTTCTCTTAGTGTCTGTATAACATCTGTCCAGGCTCTTCTGGCTTTCATAGTCTCTGGTGAAAATCTGGTGTAATTTTGATAGGCTTGCCTTTGTATGTTACTTGACCTTTTTCCCTTACTGCTTTTAGTATTCTATCTTTATTTAGTGCATTTGTTGTTCTGATTATTATGTGTCGGGAGGAATTTCTTTTCTGGTCCAGTCTATTTGGAGTTCTGTAGGCTTCTTGTATGTTCATAGGTATCTCTTTCTTTATATTTGGGAAGTTTTCTTCAATAATTTTGTTGAAGATGTTTGCTGGTCCTTTGAGTTGAAAATCTTCATTCTCATCCACTCCTATTATCCGTAGGTTTGGTCTTCTCATTGTGTCCTGGATTTCCTGGATATTTTGAGTTAGGATCTTTTTGCATTTTCCATTTTCTTTGATTGTTGTGCCGATGTTCTCTATGGAATCTTCTGCACCTGAGATTCTCTCTTCCATCTCTTGTATTCTGTTGCTGATGCTCAAATCTATGGTTCCAGATTTCTTTCCTAGGGTTTCTATCTCCAGTGTTGCCTCACTTTGAGTTTTCTTTATTGTTTCTACTTCCCTTTTTAGGTCTAGTATGGTTTTGTTCATTTCCATCACCTGTTTGTATGTTTTTTTCCTCTTTTTCTGTAAGGACTTCTACCTGTTTGATTGTGTTTTCCTGTTTTTCTTTAAGGACTTGTAACTCTTTAGCAGTGTTCTCCTGTATTTCTTTAAGTGATTTATTAAAGTCCTTCTTGATGTCCTCTACCATCATCATGAGATATGCTTTTAAATCTAGGTCTAGGTTTTCGGGTGTGTTGGGGTGCCCTGGACTGGGCGAAGTGGGAGTGCTGGGTTCTGATGATGGTGAGTGGTCTTGGTTCCTGTTAGTAGGATTCCTACGTTTACCTTTCGCCATCTGGTAATCTCTGGAGTTAGTAGTTATAGTTGACTCTGTTTAGAGATTGTTCTTCTGGTGATTCTGTTACCGTCTCTCAGCAGACCTGGGAGACAGATTCTCTCCTCTGAGTTTCAGTGCTCAGAGCACACTCTGCTGGCAAGCACTCTTACAGGGAAGGTGAGCAGATATCTTGTTTTTGGACCTCCTCCTGGTCGAAGAAGAAGGCCCAAAACAGGGCCTCTCTCAGAAGCTGTGTTGCTTTGGCAGTTCCCAGAAGCTGTCAGCTTCTGTGGTGCAGACTCTCACCTGTGCAGACTAATTTCCTAAGTTCTGCTGAGTCCCGGAACCAAGATGGCGACCGCTGCTGCTGAGGCTGAGGCCGCCTCCCAAGCCAGGGGGACACCTGCCCTCTTGTCCGGATGGTGGCGGGTTGTCTGCGGCCCGCCAAGGGTGCTGCCTCAGCGGCTCTGTGCTTCCGCCCGTCCCAGAAGCTGTCCGGTTCTCTGGCGCACCCTCTAACCTGTTCAGACTAATTTCCTAAGTTCTGCTGAGTCCCGGGACCAAGATGGCGACCCTAAATATTGTATTCTTTTTAAAAAATTTTTTATTAGATATTTTCTTTATATACATTTCAAATGCTATCCCGAAAGTTCCCTATACCCTCCCTCCACCCTGCTCCCCTACCCACCCACTCCCGGTTCTTGGCCCTGGCATTCCCCTGTACTGGGGCATATAAAGTTTGCAATACCAAGGGGCCTCTCTTCCCAGTGATGGCCGACTAGGCCATCTTCTGCTACATATACAGCTAGAGATACGAGCTCTGGGGGTACTGGTTAGTTCATATTGTTGTTCCACTTATAGGGTTGCAGACCCCTTCAGCTCCTTGGGTGCTTTCTCTAGCTTCTTCATTGGGGGGCTGTGTTCCATCTTATAGATGACTGTGAGCATCCACTTTTGTATTTGCCAGGCAGTGGCATAGCCTCATATGACACAGCTATAACAGGGTCCCTTCAGCAAATTCTTTCTGGTATATGCAATAGTGTCTGAGTTTGGTGGCTGATTATGGGATGGATCCCCGGGTGGGGTAGTCTCTGGATAGTCCATCCTATCATCTTAGCTCCAAACTTTGTCTCTGTAACTCCTTTAATGGATATTTTGTTCCCTATTCTAAGGAGCAATGAAGTATTCACCCATTGGTCTTCCCTCTTCTTGATTTTCTTGTGTTTTGCAAATTGTATCTTGGTTGTTCTATGTTTCTGGGCTAATATCCACTTATTAGTGAGTGCATATCAATGACTTCTTTTGTGATTGAGTTACCTCACTAAGGATGATATCCTCCATATACATCCATTCGTCCAAGAATTTCATAAACCCATTGTTTTTAATAGCTGAGTAGTACTCCATTTTGTAAATGTACCACATTTTATGTATCCATTCTTCTGTTGAGGGACTTCTTGGTTCTTTCCCGCTTCTGGCTATTATAAATAAGGTTGCTATAAACATAGTGGAGCATGTGTTCTTATTACCAGTTGGGATTTCTTCTGGATATATGCCCAGAAGAGGTATTGCTGGATCTTCTGGTAGTATTATGTCCAATTTTCCGAGGAACCTCCAGACTGACTTCCAGAGTGGTTGTACAAGCTTGCAATCCCACCAACAATGGAGGAGTGTTCCTCTTTCTCCACATCCACCCCAGCATCTGCTGTCACCTGAAATTTTGATCTTAGCCATTTTGATTGGTGTGAGGTGGAATCTCAGGGTTGTTTTGATTTGCATTTCCCCGATGATTAAGGATATTGAACATTTTTTCAGGTGCTTTTCAGCCATTCAATATTCTTCAGTTGAGAATTCTTTGTTTAGCTCTGTACCCCATTTTTAATAGGGTTATTTGATTTTCTGGAGTCCAGCTTCTTGAGTTCTTTATATATATTGGATACTAGTCCCCTATCAGATTTAATATTGGTAAAGATCCTTTCCCAATCCATTGGTGGCCTTTTTGCCTTATTGACAGTGTCTTTTGCCTTACAGAAGCTTTGCAATTTTATGAGGTCCCATTTGTCAATTCTTGATCTTACAGCACAAACCATTGCTGTTCTGTTTAGAAAATTTCCCCCTGTGCCCATATCTTCGAGGCTTTTCCCTACTTTCTCCTCTATTAATTTCAGTGCCTCTGGTCTTATGTGGAGGTCTTTGATCCACTTAGACTTGAGCTTTGTACAAGGAGATAAGAATGGATCAATTCTAATTCTTCTACATGATAACTGTCTATTGTGCCAGCACCATTCGTTGATAATGCTGTTTTTTTTTTTTTTTCCCCCACTGGATGGTTTTAGCTCCCTGGTCAAAGATCAAGGGACCATAGGTGTGTGGATTCATTTCTGGGTCTTCAATTTGATTCCATTGATCTACCTGTCTGTCACTGTACCATTACCATGCAGTTTTTTTCACAATTGCTCTGTAGTACAGATTAATGTCAGGCATAGTGATTCCACCAGAGGTTCTTTTATTGTTGAGAAGAGTTTTTGCTATCCTAGGTTTTTTATTTTTCCAGATGAATTTGCAAATTGCCCTTTCTATCTCAGTGAAGAATTGAGTTGGAATTTTGATGGGGATTGCATTGAATCTGTAGATTGCTTTTGGCAGGATAGCCATTTTTACTATGTTAATCCTGCCGATCCATGAGCATGGGAGATCTTTCCATCTTCTGAGATCTTCTTCAATTTCTTTCTTCAGAGACTTGAAGTTTTTATCATACAGATCTTTCACTTCCTTAGTTAGAGTCACACCAAGGTATTTTATATTATTTGTGACTACAGTGAAGGGTGTTCTTTCCTTAATTTGTTCTCAGCCTGTTTATCCTTTGTTTAGAGAAAGGCCACTAATTTATTTGAGTTAGTTTTATGTCCAGCTACTTCACTGATGCTGTTTATCAGGTTTAGGAGTTCTCTGGTGGAATTTTTTGGGGTCACTTATATATACTATCATATCATCTGCAAATAGTGATATTTTGACTTCTTCCTTTCCAATTTGTCTCCCCTTGATGTCCTTTTGTTGTCTAATTGCTCTGGCTAGAACTTCAAGTACTATATTGAATAGATAGAGAGAAAGTGGGCAGCCTTTTCTAGTCCCTGATTTTAGTGGGATTGCTTCGAGTTTCTTTCCATTTAGTTTGATGTTCACTACTGGTTTGCTGTAGATTGCTTTTATTATGTTTAGGTATGGGTCTTGAATTCCTGATCTTTCCAAAACTTTTATCATGAAGGGGTGTTGGATTTTGTCAAATGTTTTCTCAGCATCTAACGAGATGATCATGTGGTTTTTTTTTTTTTTGAGTTTGTTTATATAGTGGATTACATTGATGGATTTCCATATATTAAACCATCCCCGCATCCCTGGGATGAAGCCTACTTCGTCATGATGGATGATCATTTTGATGTGTTCTTGGATTCGTTTTGCGAGGATTTTATTGAGTATTTTTGCATCGATATTCATAAGGGAAATTGGTCTGAAGTTCTCTTTCTTTGTTGGATCTTTGTGTGGTTTAGGTATCAGAGTAATTGTGGCTTCATAGAATGAATTGGGTAGAGTACCTTCTGTTTTTATTTTGTAGAATAGTTTGAGAAGAGTTGGAATTAGGTCTTCTTTGAAGGTCTGATAGAATTCTACACTAAACCCATCTGGTCCTGGCTTTTTTTTTTTTTTTTTTTTTTTTGGTTTGGAGACTATTGATGATTGCTTCTATTTCTTTAGGGGAAATGCGACTGTTTAGATCGTTAATCTGATCCTGATTTAACTTTGGTACCTGGTATCTGTCTAGGAAGTTGTCCATTTCATCCAGGTTTTCTAGTTTTGTTGAGTATAGCCTTTTGTAGAAGGATCTGATGGTGTTTTGGATTTCCTCAGGTTCTGTTGTTATGTATCCTTATTCGTTTTTGATTTTGTTAATTAGGATACTGTCCTTGTGCCCTCTAGTTAGTCTGGCTAAGGGTTTATCTATCTTATTGATATTCTCAAAGCACCAGCTCCTGGTTTGGTTGATTCTTTGAATAGTTCTTTTTGTTTCCACTTGGTTTATTTTGCCCCAGAGTTTGATTATTTCCTGCCGTCTACTCCTCTTGGGTGAATTTGCTTCCTTTAGTTCTAGAGCTTCTAGGTGTGCTGTCAGGCTGTTAGTGTATGCTCTCTCTAGTTTATTTTTATAGGCACTCCGGGCTATGAGTTTTCCTCTTAGGACTGCCTTCGTTGTGTTCCATAAGTTTGGGTATGTTGTGGCTTCATTTTCATTAAACTCTGAAAAGTCTTTAATTTCTTTCTTTATTTCATTCTTTTTTTTTATTGCGTATTTTCTTCAATTACTTTTCCAATGCTATCCCAAAAGCCCCCCCCCCCCCCACACACACACACTCCCCTACCCACCCATTCCCATGTTTTGGCCCTGGCGTTCCCCTGTACTGGGGCATATAAAGTTTGCCTGACCAATGGGCCTCTCTTTCTCGTGATGGCCAACTAGGTCATCTTTTGATACATATGCAGATAGAGTCAAGAGCTCTGGGGTACTGTTTAGTTCATAATGTTGTTCCACTGATAGGTCTCTTTAGCTCCTTGGATACTTTCTCTAGCTCCTCCATTGGGGGCCCTGTGATCCATCCAATAGTTGACTGTGAGCATCCACTTCTGTGTTTGCTAGGCCCCGGCCTAGTCTCACAAGGGACAGCTATATCACTGTCCTTGCAACAAAGGCTTGCTAGTGTATGCAATGGTGTCATCGATTGGAGGCTAATTATGGGATGGATCCCTGGATATGGCAGTCTCTAGATGGATCCTTTTGTCTCAGCTCCAAACTTTGTCTCTGTAACTCCTTCCATGGGTGATTGTTTCCAATTCTAAGAATGAGCAAAGTGTCCACACTTTGGTCTTCGTTATTCTACAGTTTCATATGTTTTACATATTGAACCTTATATCTCGCTATACTAAGTTTCTGGGTTAATATCCACTTATCAGTGAGTACATTTCATTTGAGTTCTTTTGTGATTGGGTTACCTAACTCAGGATGATGCCCTCCAGGTCCAACCATTTGCCTAGGAATTTCGTGAATTCATTTTTTTAATAGCTGAGTAGTACTCCATTGTGTAAATGTACCCCATTTTTTGTATCCATTTCTCTGTTGAGGGACATCTGGGTTCTTTCCAGCTTCTGGCTATTATAAATAAGGCTGCTATAAACATAGTGGAGCATGTGTCCTTCTTACCGGTTGGGACATCTTCTGGATATATGCCCAGGAGAGGTATTGCGGGATCCTCCCGTAGTACTATGTCCAATTTTCTGAGGAACCGCCAGACTGATTTCCAGAGTGGTTGTACAAGCTTGCAATCCCACCAACAATGGAGGAGTGTTCCTCTTTCTCCACATCCTCGCCAGCATCTGTTTACACCTGAATTTTTTATCTTAGCCATTCTGACTGTTGTGAGGTGGAATCTCAGGGTTGTTTTGATTTGCATTTCTCTGATGATTAAGGATGTTGAACATTTTTTCAGGTGTTTCTCAGCCTTTCGGTATTCCTCAGGTGAGAATTCTTTTTTCAGCTCTGAGCCCCATTTTTAAGGGGGCTATTTGATTTTCTGGAGTCCACCCTCTTGAGTTCTTTATATATATTGGATATCAGTCCCCTATCTGATTTAGGATAGGTAAAGATCCTTTCCCAATCTGTTGGTGGTCTTTTTGTCTTATTGACGGTGTCTTTTGCCTTGCAGAAGCTTTGCAGTTTCATGAGGTCCCATTTGTCAATCCTCGATCTTACAGCACAAGCCATTGCTGTTCTATTCAGGAATTTTTTTCCCTGTGCCCATAAATTCGAGACTTTTCCCCACTTTCTCCTCTATAAGTTTCAGTGTCTCTGGTTTTATGTGAAGTTCCTTGATCCACTTAGGTTTGACCTTAGTACAAGGAGAGAGGAATGGGTCGATTCACATTCTTCCTCATGATAGCAACCAGTTGTGCCAGCACCATTTGTTGAAAATGCTGTCTTTTTTCCACTGGATGGTTTTTAGCTCCCTTGTCAAAGATCGAGTGACCATAGGTGTATGGGTTCATTTCTGGGTCTTCAATTCTATTCCATTGGTCTACTTGTCTGTCACTATACCAGTACCATGCAGTTTTTATAACAATTGCTCTGTAGTAAAGCTTTAGGTCAGGCATGGTGATTCCACCAGAGGTACTTTTATCCTTGAGAAGAGCTTTTGCTATCCTAGGTTTTTTGTTATTCCAGATGAACTTGCAGATTGCTCTTTCTAATTCGTTGAAGAATTGAGTTGGAAGTTTGATGGGGATTGCATTGAATCTGTAGATTGCTTTTGGCAAGATAGCCATTTTTACAATGTTGATCCTGCCAATCCATGAGCATGGGAGATCTTTCCATCTTCTGAGATCTTCTTTAATTTCTTTCTTCAGGGACTTGAAGTTTTTATCATACAGATCTTTTACTTCCTTAGTTAGAGTCACGCCAAGATATTTTATATTATTTGTGACTATTGAGAAGGGTGTTGTTTCCCTAATTTCTTTCTCAGCCTCTTTATTCTTTGTGTAGAGAAAGGCCATTGACTTGTTTGAGTTAATTTTATATCCAGCTACTTCACTGAAGCTGTTTATCAGGTTTAGGAGTTCTCTGGTGGAATTTTTAGGGTCACTTATATATACTATCATATCATCTGCAAATAGTGATATTTTGACTTCATCTTTTCCAATTTGTATTCCCTTGATCTCCTTTTGTTGTCGAATTGCTCTGGCTAGGACTTCAAGTGCTATGTTGAAGAAGTAGGGAGAAAGTGGACAACCTTGTCTAGTCCCTGATTTTAGTGGGATTGCTTCCAGCTTCTCACCATTTACTTTGATGTTGGCTACTGGTTTGCTGTAGATTGCTTTTATCATGTTTAGGTTTGGGCCTTGAATTCCTGATCTTTCCAAGACTTTTATCATGAATGGGTGTTGGATCTTGTCGAATGCTTTTTCCGCATCTAAGGAAATGATCATGTGGTTTTTGTCTTTGAGTTTGTTTATATAATGGATTACATTGCTGGATTTTCGTATATTAAACCATTAGTTAGTTTCACTGTGTCCCTGTTTAGTTTCTGTTTCCACGATCTGTCCATTGATGAAAGTGTTGTGTTGAAGTCTCCCACTATTATTGTGTGAGGTGCAATGTGTGCTTTGAGCTTTACTAAAGTGTCTTTAATGAATGTGGCTGCCCTTGCATTTGGAGCATAGATATTCAGAATTTAGAGTTCCTCTTGGAGGATTTTACCTTTGATGAGTATGAAGTGTCCCTCCTTGTCTTTTTTGATAACTTTGGGTTGGAATTCGATTTTATCTGATATTAGAATGGCTACTCCAGCTTGTTTCTTCAGACCATTGCTTGGAAATTTGTTTTCCAGCCTTTCACTCTGAGGTAGTGTCTGTCTTTTTCCCTGAGATGGGTTTCCTGTAAGCAGCAGAATGTTGGGTCCTGTTTGTGTAGCCATTCTGTTAGTCTATGTCTTTTTATTGGGGAATTGAGTCCATTGATATTAAGAGATATTAAGGAAAAGTAATTGTTGCTTCCTTTTATTTTTGTTGTTAGAGTTGGCATTCTGTTCTTGTGGCTGTCTTCTTTTTGGTTTGTTGAGGGATTACTTTCTTGCTTGTTCTAGGGCGTGATTTCCGTCCTTGTATTGCTTCTTTTCTGTTATTATCCTTTGAAGGGCTGGATTCATGGAAAGATATTGTGTGAATTTGGTTTTGTCGTGGAATACTTTGGTTTCTCCATCTATGGTAATTGAGAGTTTGGCCGGGTATAGTAGCCTGGGCTGGCATTTGTGTTCTCTTAGTGTCTGTATAACATCTGTCCAGGCTCTTCTGGCTTTCATAGTCTCTGGTGAAAAGTCTGGTGTAATTCTGATAGGCCTTCCTTTATATGTTACTTGACCTTTCTCCCTTACTGCTTTTAATATTCTATCTTTATTTAGTGCATTTGTTGTTCTGATTATTATGTGTCGGGAGGAATTTCTTTTCTGGTCCAGTCTACTTGGAGTTCTGTAGGTTTCTTGTACGTTCATGGGTATGTCATTCTTTAGGTTTGGGAAGTTTTCTTCTATAATTTTGTTGAATATATTTGCTGGCCCTTTAAGTTGAAAATCTTCATTCTCATCAACTCCTATTATCCGTAGGTTTGGTCTTCTCATTGTGTCCTGGATTTCCTGGATGTTTTGAGTTAGGATCCTTTTGCATTTTGTATTTTCTTTGACTGTTGTGTCGATGTTCTCTATGGAATCTTCTGCACCTGAGATTCTCTCTTCCATTTCTTGTATCTTGGTCATTTGGGATTAGCAGTCCTTTCTGAAGCTGTTCTAGAAGAATGTCTCTGGACACAGTATCAGTTTGAGGCAGGATTTATCAGGGAGCTAGATCAACAGGTTTCAGTATTTCAGCATCCTTGAGGGTGAATTTTTTTCAGGGCTGTATTCTTGGTTTTTGTTTTCTAATGAACATAAAAGTTTTAGAGATAATATATATATATCTATATTAACATAATGTTTGGAACATACAATGTGCATAGATCAGGTAAAGATGAATATTTGCTCCTTATTTGAGCAGGTGAAAGACAAGTGTCTTTCTTTATAAATTAGTTTGAACATGTAACCAAACTTTCTATACATCTGCTAATTGGTTCATTTTGCAAGATGGCAACATACATCT
Organism: Mus musculus; assembly: GCF_000001635.26. Taxonomy (NCBI): domain Eukaryota; kingdom Metazoa; phylum Chordata; class Mammalia; order Rodentia; family Muridae; genus Mus; species Mus musculus. Next base: position 16,407,012 of record NC_000082.6, read on the forward strand.
TAAATGTGTCTTAAACAACATACATTAATTTTTCTGTTGGTCTAAGACATGTAGTTCAAGATCAGTTGCCAACAGTCTTGATTGATGGTGAGGCCTCTTCCTGGTTAACAGATGGCCGACTTGACTTGCATTCCTTTGCATGCACAAAGTCATAACAAGTGACTACAGATGTCACCTCTTATTTTTAAGAATTAACTCTATCTAGAGCCCATTCTCATGATTTTATTTAACTATCATTACCTTCTTAATAAAGTAGTCAATATTAGGACCAACTTTAGAACTAAATTTGGTTTGGAGGATACCACAGCATTAGATCTATAACATTGTTAAGTGAATAATATAATGAAAAGCTCTTTAGCTCTAATTACATTTTCCAAATGGGAAATATTGTTGATATTTTACACTTTTCATTGTTCACATAAATATGAGACTATTGTATAAGTCTTTTTTTTAACTCATAATCGAAGTCCTTTTAATGTAGGGGTTCAATTATCTATTACTAGATATCTTCCATATTAATAAACAAAAACCCCAAATACTCTAGTGTTTTGCTATATTTTCTAAGGGATTATAATAATCTAATGGTTCTCTAAGTACAAGGTAGATAAGTGGGTTTCTTATATACAGTGATACAAAAATTTTCCTTGTGTATATTTTTGTATGTTTCTATTGGCTTAATAGTTTTTCACATATTGTAATTTGATCATATTATTCTCCTTTCTCAACTCCTCCAAGATCCTCTTCACCTTACCCATCTAAATTTATACTCTTCCTCCCCTCTCTAAAAAAAAATCACAAAATTAAATAAAATAAATACCTAAAAAGACAGGACATATCAAACAAAAATGAAAAAAAAAAGCACACAGAAAAAATAGAGGATTCAGTTAGTGTTGGCCAAAAACTCCTGAGCATGGGGTGTGGTTGATATACTCAATGTCACTACATGGGAGAAAGCTGATTTTAATTCTCCCAGCCAGTATCAATTGTAAAATTATTTTTGGCTAAGTATGGGACTTTGTACATACTTCTCCATCTCTGTACTGGAATTTTTGTCTAGCTCATGCAGGTTTTGTGTGTTCTTTCAAAGTCCCTGTAACTTCATATGGCATTAGTCCTGTTGTGTCTGGAATGCAGTTTTCTTGGAGTCATGGTTAAAAAAGAAATCACATTTGGGAATGTGTGCTCCAAAGTCTTTTATTCTCTGTCTAGTTATGAGTCTTTGTGTTAATCATCACATCATGCAAGAAACAGTGTCTCTAGTGAGGGTGATGCAGTTCCCAGTTTACTGATTTATGGGATATATAAATATATCATAGGAGTAATTTTATTACTATGTTCGTTCATTTAGCACAATAATAGTAGTACTTTTCCCCTCTATGACACATGAACCATCTAGTCTTGGGCCCAAAACCACTTTAGCAGTGTCAGGAATGGGTTACATCTTAAGTTGAATTGTAAAAAGGTGATAGTTACTCCCATAACATTTCTGCCATTATTGCAACAGGACATCTTACAGGCAGGTCGCTAGTGTAGGTCACAGGGTTCACTTCTCAGTAATATTGATAAAAACTTTTTCCTTCGGTAGTGATTATAGTAAGAGTACTTTGAAGAGTCCATAATGGAAGATGAAAGAGGGCACAGGTAACCTGCCTGGTGTGTGGCAGCTGTCAGGCCCTCATTAGAAAAAGGCTCTGTGAGGCAGTAGGAATTCATGAGGATTAGATGGGATGAGAGGTTTGGTTAAAGAGGCCTCTGAGATAGAACTAGAGGTTCTCTGAGTCTTCACATAGTCTGAAGGGAATGGTTGTGGGCTGGGAAGCAGATCTCAGGGTAGCATGGGAGGTGGAGGGCACAGCAAGGTTATGAATACTCCAAAGAATCCAGAATGAAGAGAGAAAGAAGTGATTTTTAAAGATATGAGTAGTTATCCGAATTGCCTTCACATGACATAAATGTCCTTTTTGTCATAACTTTCTAGGGGGTGGCACTCTTTTTTTTCCATGCTAAGGATTAGGATCATATTATATTTCATATTAAATTATAGAAAATATTTTACCACAAATCTACTTCACCATTTTATTTTTACTAACTTATAGCTTATAACATAGTGGCATGAACTTGCTGTTTTACCCTTGACTACTTCGAAGGCTGACATATGAGAATTGCTTAAAGCTAGGTATTAGGAGGAAAACAGAAATCTGAGTTCTTTAAAAATATAAATTTCCTGTCTAATTTTCCAAATCTTATGTGAAAACATTAGCATGTTGACAACTCAATTATCTTTAGATTGAAACTTGTTGAAGCTTTTTTTTTTTAACCTCAAAGAAAGGGCAAGAATGAGTTAAAAGTACTAATGGGGGCAATACGGGGAGGTAAAAGATACCTGAACTATTATTGGAAATTTCATTTCTGCATGTAGGGTTTTGAATAAATCCACATCCCCCATTGTCTCACCACCACTTGCCCTTCACAACTGTCATTTTAAACTCACTGGGTGTACTTAGTGCTTCCAGCATGTGAATGGATGTAGTGCCAGCCCTTAGAACATGTTGCAGCCCTCAAAAAAATTAGTGTGTTCCTTTCACCAGCAGCCATGAATTGCTAATAGTTCTCAGCTAGGGATGTGACCTCATGGCCTTCTTCTACCCTTGTGCTGGAATTGTAGTTGCTTTTATCTTGAGGAAGTTTTGTATCTGCAGTCACAACTGCTCTGAGTTCCTGTGTGTGCAATGGCCCTCTCATGTCCAGAAGTCACTGTTTTACAGCTGGTGTCTACTAGACTGCTCCTAAGGCCTGTTTCAAAAGATGAAACTTATACCCAGCACTGTCAACTGGGCCAAGAACATGTGGTGGGTAGATAATAGGCCCTCGGGAAGAACTTACTACTATCATTCCACTAAATTGCATTAAACTGTCCCCTAATCATCTTTATACCCAGAGATTGGTGTTTGTTTCATCTCTCATCAGGCCTTAGGAACCTTCAGTGGATCTAAGACTTCAGTCTGTTTGAATGATGTCGAGGTGATCACATATCATACTGTCAAGGCCTGAAAACTTCTGTATTAAGTGATCTCTAATACCAGTAATAAGAAGCCAATGCTTCATGTGGCCAGGGAATAACATTTTGTCTCATCTATGTCACACCATTCTTCAAGAAAGAGTTTATGTGTGAAGTCAGAACAGTAATTGACAGAGCAGGTTCCCAGTCAGCCTCTCTGACACAGCTCTGCTGGCTACAGGCTCATCATTCTTGCAGTGCTACTGAGGAGCAGCATCCAGATCTATGACAGTTAAAGTTCTGCCTCGGGCCACTAAGATACAGCCTCTGTTTTAACATGATAGCCTGTACAAAGTATGAGAAGTTCTTAAGTAGCATGCACTGGTGCTCTCTACAAATTCCCACCTAGGAAAAAAAACCCATGAAACCAAATGTTGATGAGCCAAGAACTATGTTTATTGTAAGTAATCCTTTACCCAAGGCCAATTGCTTTTATATAGTATTTGATAAATTGTGAATTAGTCTTTTTCCCTTCTATCCCACCCCCCTCCCCTGCTTCTATGAGGGTATTCCGCCACCCACCAACCCATTCCCACCTCCTTGGCCTCACATTCCCCTACACTGGGGTACTGAACCGTCGTGACAGGACCAAGGGCTTCTCCTCCCATTGATGATACATATGCAGCTGGAGCCATGGGTCTCTCGATGTGTACTTCTTGTTTGGTGGCTTAGTCCTTGGGAGCTCTGGGGGTCTGGTTGATTGATACTGTTGCTCTTCATATTGGGCTGCAAACCCCTTCAGCTCCTTCAGTCCTTTCTCTAACTCCTCCATTGGGGACCTTGTGTTCAGTCCAATGGTTGGCTGTGAGCATCTGCCTCTGAATTTGTCGGGCTCTGCCAGAGCCTCTTAGGAAACAGCTATATCAGGCTCCTTTCAACAAGCAATTCTGGCATCCACAATAGTGCCTGGGTTTTGTGACTGTATATAGGATGGATCCTGAGGTGGAGCAGTCTCTAGATGGCCTTCCCTTCAGTCTCTGCTCTACACTTTGTCTCAGTATTTGCTCCCCTGAGTGTTTTGTTCCCCTTTCTAAGAAGGACCAAAGCACACACTCAATGGTCTTCCTTCTTCTTGAGCTTCATGTGGTCTGTGAATTGTATATTGGGTATTGCAAGCTTTTGGACTAATATACACTTATCAGTGAGTGTTCTTCTGTGATTAGGTTACCTCACTCAGGATGATATTTTCAAGTACTATCCATTTGCCTGTGAATTCCATGAATTTTTGTTTTTAATAGCTGAGTAGTACTCCACTGTGTAAATGTACCACATTTTCTGAATCCATTCCTCTCTTGAAGGACATCTGGGTTCTTTAAAGCTTATGGCTGTTATAAATAAGGCTGCTATGAACATGTGTAATATGTTTCCTTGTTATATGTTGGAGAATCTTTTGGTATAGACCCAGGAATGGCATAGCTGGATCCTCAAGTAGTACTATGTCCAATTTTCTGGGGAACCACCAGACTGATTTCCAGAGTGGTTGTACCAGCTTGTAATTCCACCAGCAATGGAGGAGTGCTCTCTCCACATCCTTGCCAGCATCTGCTGTCATTTGAGTTTTTTACTTTAGCCATTCTGATTGGTATGAGGTGGAATCAAAGGTTTTTTTTTGATTTGCATTTCCCTGATGATTAAGGATGTTGAACATTTCTTTAGATCCTTCTCAGTCATTCAGTATTCTTTAGTTGAAAAATCTTTGTTTAGCTCTGTACCCTGTTTTTAAATTGGGTTATTTGTTTCTTTGGAGTCTTAACTTCTTGAGTTCTTTGTATATATTGGATATTCACCCTCTATTGGATGTACAATTGGTAAAGATCTTTTTCCAATCTGTTGGTTGCCATTTTATCCTATTGACAGTGTCCTTTGTTGTACAAAAGCTTTGCAATTTTATGAGATCCCATTTGTTGATTCTTGATCTTAGAGCATAAGCCACTGGTGTTCTGTTCAGGAAATTTTCCTCTGTGCCCTTATATTTGAGGCTCTTCCCTACTTTCCCTTCTATAAGTTTCAGTGTATCTGGTTTTATGTGAAGGTCCTTGATCCACTTGGACTTGAGCTTTGTACAAGGAGCTAAGAATGGGTGAATTTACCTTCTTCTACATGCTCACTGCCAGTTGAACCAGCACCATTTGTTAAAAATGCTGTCTTTTTTCCACTGGATGGTTTTATCTCCTTTGTCAAAGATCAAGTGACCATAGGTGTGTAGGTGTAATTTTGTGTCTTCAATTCTATTCCTTTCATCTACCTGTCTGTCTCTGTACTAATATCATACAGTTTTTGTTTGTTTGTTTGTTTGTTTGTTTTTTTATCACTATTGCTCTGTAGTACAGCTTGAGGTCAGGGATAGTAATTGCCCCAGAAGTTCTTTTATTGTTGAGAATAGTTTTCATTATCCTGGGTTTTTTGTTATTTCAAATAAATTTGCAAATTGCTCTAAACTCTATGAAAATTGAATTGGAATTTTTTATTGAATCTCTAGATTGCTTTCGGCAAGATGGCCATTTTTACTATATTAATCCTGCCAATCCATGATCATGGGAGATCTTTCCATCTTCTAAGATCTTTGATTTCTTTCTTCAGAGACTTGAAGTTATTGTCATACAGATCTTTCACTTGCTTGGTTAAAGTCACACCAAGGTATGTAATACTATTTTTGACTATTGTAAGGGCGTTGTTTCCCTAATTTTTTTCTCAGTCTGTTGATCCTTTGAATAAAGGAAGGCTATTGATTTATTTGAGTTAATTTTATATTCAGCCACTTTGCTGAAGTTGATTATCAACTTTAGGAGTTCTCTGGTGGAATTTTTGGGTCACTTATTTATACTATTGTATTGTCTACAAATAGTGTTATTTTGACTTCTTCCTTTCCAATTTGTATCCCTTTGACCTCCTTTTGTTGTTTGATTGTTCTAGCTAGAACTTCAAGTACTATATTGAAGAGAGAGAGAGAGAGAGAGAGAGAGAGAGAGAGAGAGAGAGAGAGAGAGAGAGAGAGAAAGACAGCCTTGTCTAGTCCCTGATTTTAGCAGGATTGCTTCAAGTTTCTCCACATTTAGATTGATGTTGGCTGCTGGTTTCTTGTATATTGCTTTTTACTATGTTTAGGTATGGGTTTTGAATTCCTGATCTTTCTAGATTTTTCCATGAAGGGATGTTGAATTTTGTCAAATGCATTTTTTCAGCATCTAGTGAAATAATCATATGTTTTTTTTTCTTTGAGTTTCTGTATGTAGTGGATTACATTGATGGATTTCTGTGTATTGAAATATCTCTGCATCCCTGGGATGAAGCCTACTTGATCATGGTGAATGATCTTTTTGATATGTTCTTGGATTTAGTTTGCAAGAATTTTATTGAGTATTTAGCATTGATGTTCATAAGGGAAAGTGGTCTGAAGTTCTGTTTCTTTTTTTGGTCTTTGTGTGGTTTAGGTATAAGCATAATTGTGAGTTCATAGAATGAATTGGGTAGTGTTCCTTCTGTTTCTATTTTGTAGAATAGTTTGAAGACTATTGATATTAGGTATTCTTTGAAGGTCTGGTAGAATTCTCCACTAAGCCCATCTGGTCCTGGGTTGTTTTTGTGGGGGTGCGTTGGGAGACTTTTAATGACTGCTTCTATTTCTTTAGGGATTATGGGACTGTTTTGTGGTTTATCTGATCCTGATATAACTTTGGCATTTGGTATCTATCTAAAGCATTGTCCATTTCTTCCAGATTTTCCAATTTTGTTGAGTATAGACTTTTGTAGTAGGAACTGATGATTTTTTGAATTTCCTTGGTTTCTATTGTTACATCTCCCCTTTTATTTCTAATTTTATTAATTTGGATACTGTCTCTGTGCCCTTTCATTATTTTGGCTAAGGGTTTATCTATCTTGCTGATTTCCTCAAAGAACCTGCTCCTGGTTTTGTTGATTCTTTCTATAGTTCTTTTTGTTTCTATTTGGTTGATTTCAGCCCTGAGTTTGATTATTACAAGCCAGCTACTCCTCTTGGGAGTATTTGCTTCTTTTTGCTCTAGGGTTTCCAGGTGGGCTGTCAAGCTGCTAGTGTATGCTTTCTCCAGTTTAGTTTTGGAGGCACTTAGAGCTATGAGTTTTCCTCTTAGCACTGCTTACATTGTGTCCCAGAAGTTTGGTTATGATGTGCCTTTATTTTCATTAAATTGTAAAAAGTCTTTAATTTCATCATTTCTTCCTTGACCACATTATCATTGTGTAGAGCATTGTTCAGCCTCCATGTGTATCTGAACTTGCTGTTGTTTTTGTTGTTATTGAAGACCAGCTGTAGTCTGTGGTGATCTGATAGGATGCATGGGATTATTTCAGTCTTCTTGTATCTGTTGAGGCCTGTTTCATGACCAATTATATGGTCAATTTTGGAGAAGGTACCATGAGGTGCTGAAAGGTATATTCTTTTGTTTTAGGATGAGATGTTCTATAAATATCTGTTAAATCCATTTGGTCCATAAGTTCTGTTAGTTTCACTGTGTCTCTGTTTAGTTTCTGTTTCCATGATCTGTCCATTGTTGAAAGTGGGGTGTTGAAGTTTCCCACTATTATTGTGTGAGGTGCAATGTGTGGTTTGAGCTTTCGTAAAGTTTTTTTTTTTTTTTTAATGTGGGTGCTCTTGCATTTGGAGCATAGATGTGCAGAATTGAGAATTCATCTTGCTAGATTTTTCCTTTGATGAGTATGAAATGTTCTTCCTTATCCTTTTTGATAAATTTTGGTTGAAAATTGATTTTATTTGATATTATAATGGCTACTCCAACTTGTTTTTTGGGGGGGGCATTTGCTTGGAATATTGTTTTCAGCCTTTTACTCTGAGGTAGTGTCTGTCTTTGTAACTGAGGTATGTTTCCTGTACACAGTAAAATGTTGGGTTCTGTTTATGTATCTAGTCTGATAGTCTATGCCTTTTCATTGGGGGTTGAGTTCATTGATGTTAAGAGATATTAAGGAAAAATGATTGTTGCTTTCTGTTATTTTTGTTGTTAGAGGTCAAATTATGTTTTTGTGGCTTTCTTTGGGTTTGTTGAAAGAAGATTACTTTCATGCTTTTTCTAGGGTGTAGTTTCCCTCCTTGTGTTGGTGTTTTCCATGTATTATCCTTTGTGGTGCTGGATTTGTGGAAAGATATTATGTAAATTTGGTTTTGTCATGGAATATCTTGTTTTCTCTATCTTTGTTAATTGAGAGTTTTGCTGGGTATAGTACCCTGGGCTGGCCTTTGTTTAATCTTAGGGTCTGTATGACATCTGCCCAGGATCTTCTGGCTTTTAGATTCTCTGGTGAGAAGTCTGTTGTAATTCTGATAAGTCTGCCTTTATATGTTACTTGACCTTTTTCCCTTACTGCTTTTAATATTCTTTGTTTTGTGCATTTGGTGTTTTGATTATTATGTGATGGGAGGAATTTCTTTTCTGGTCCAGTCTATTTGGAGTTCTGTAGGCTTCTTGTATGTTCGTGGGCTTCTCTTTCTTTAGGTTATGGAAATTTCTTCTATAATTTTGTTGAAGATATCTACTGGCCCTTTAAGTTGGGAATCTTTACTCTCTTCTATACCTATTCTTAGGTTTCATTTTATTGTGTTCTGGATTCCCTCAATGTTTTATGTTAGTAATGTTTTGCATTTTCTTTGAGTGTTGTGTCAATGTTTTCTATGGTATCTCCTGCATCTGAGATTCTCTCTTCTATCTCTTGTATTCTGTTGGTGATGCTTGCATCTATGTCTCCTGATCTTTTTCCTAGGTTTTCTAACTCCAGGGTTGTGTCTGTTTGTGATTTCTTTTTTGTTCCTATTTCCATTTTTTAGATCCTGGATGGTTTTGTTCAATTCCTTCACCTGTTTTGTTGTGTTTTCCTGTAACTCTCTAAGGGATTTTTGTGTTTCCTCTCTAAATTCTTCTACCTGTTCACCTGTGTTCTCCTGTATTTCTTTAAGGGAGTTCTTTATGTCCTTCTTAAAGTTCTTTATCATCAACATGAGAAGTGACTTTAGATCCATGTCTTGCTTTTCCAGTGTGATGATTTATCCAGAACTTGTTATGGTTGAAGAACTGGGTTCTGATGTTGCCAAGTACCCTCAGTTTCTGTTGCTTATGTTCTTGCACTTGTTGCTAATCATCTGGTTATCTCTAGTGCTACCTGCCCTCAACTGTATCTGACTGGAGCCTGTCCCTTCTCTAATCCTGGTTGTGTTAGAACTCATCAGAGTCCAGTTGTCCCTGTGATCCTGTGATTCTGTGATCCCGTGAACCTGAGGTCCTTTGTGTGTCAAAGCTCCTTGGAACCAAGCTGCTTCTGGGATTCTGAGATCCTGGTATGACCAAGCTCCTGAGATCCTGAGATCCTGTGTGTGTTAGAGCACCTAGGAGTTGAGTTTCTTCTGGGTGTTGTGGTACTGGGTGCAGAGCTAGCACCCAAGGTCTGCTCAGGGTACCTCCTCAGACCGGAAGGAACTGGTGACACTGGCCAGGTGGGATTCCTGCATCCCTGGATCCTGCTGGTTCCAGTCCCTCCCTGGTGTTGGGGCTGATGTTGTGGCCTTCTCACCTATGATCCTATGATCCTGGGCATGTTAGAGTGCCTGGGATTTGAGCTTCCTCTGGGTGTTGTGGGACTGGATGCAGAGCTAGTGTCCAAGATCTGCTCATAGTGCTGCTGGAAACATTTTTTTTACTTGTGACATTTTTTTAGGATTTTCTCAAATTTTTTTTTTTGATGACTAGAAACTAGAAGTACCAATATCCTGCTGAAATAACCTTTTTTCTGATCAGAAAATCAAAATCATGCATACTCAGTACATATAATACTGGTGGAAATAACAGCCAAGGCTCCAAAACCAATTTAAGGATGTCTTTATTTACAAGATACAAATGTTTCATATTTAACAAGAATTGAAGTGCTTAATTTTACAATGTTTTCAATTATCTGCCTTTATGATTAAATATACAGATGTTACACTATATATACAGCATATCTAAGTATTGTACATTCACACCACTGCAAAATAGGGATGTTTATATTTTCACAACTATAAAATTCTGATGTGCCCTTTGAAACTCAGTAAACATGTCAAAAGAAAAATCAAAATAATTCTTAGTTTTTTAAATAACAATTAGCACTGGGTGTGGTGGCACACACCTTTAATCCCAGCACTCGAGGCAGAGGCAGGTGGATTTCTGAGTTCGAGGCCAGCCTGGTCAACAAAGTGAGTTCCAGGACAGCTATACAGAGAAACCTTGTCTCGAAAAACCAAAAAACCAAAACCAAAACAAAACAATTAATTGTCTCTTAAAATATGAAATGGCAGTTTGGTTTTATATATGAATGATTAAATGTTAAATAATATATAGTATATATTTGAGTCTTCATATTTCATAATACACAATTCAATTTTCTCATCATAATGGGCTATAAGGTCTGTATTTACTTGATGCATTTAGTATTCACTTATTAAAATATACTAAAATTTGATTTAATTTTTTTTATCAAATTGATCACAATGAATTTTAGGGCAAAGTATGATCTTTATGTAACTTTCAGTGACCCCCACTTCCAACAAATAAACTATCTTGTAGAAGCCATGTGTTATTTTATCTTGAAATACAGAAAAGACACAGCATTTAGCCATTCCCTTCTCTTAGAAAGTTGACTTTAGAGTGAAAAATAGCAGAAAAATGGCTTATAGAATGAGATTACTTTGTAAAAGCTTAAAGAAGAAATAAAGTAATGATAAGATAATATCATGTATAATTTAGATGCCAAGGTCAAATCCTGAGCACAAGGATTTCATCCACCAACAAGTACATAGGCATCTTCTAACTTATTTCTCTCGAGCAGTTCACATGGATACAAGTAGTCAGCCCATTTATCCAGCTCCATTCATTCCTTTCATGTGCTAAGGTAGGTGCTCTCTCTATACCTGCAACAAAAGCAACATTGCCTCTTCCTGTAACCTAGCAAGACTGATGGGCTTGGGTAAAGATGAATTATAACATTAAAAACACATGTGAATAATTTTGTTAAAATACTTAAATTAAATTTTACATAACATTTTGTTCTTTGGTGAGAATTGAAGATTTATAATTTGTACATTTATACATATAAAGTCACAGAGAGTATTTAGATAGATCTAGTAGTCTAATGCTTTTCTTTTAAAATCTAGGGAACCTATAGTTTGATAGTTATATGAAAATAAAAAACTTGATTCTAATTAAACTTAGAATGAAAAAGTGACAGGATCCACTACAAATGTGAATGTAACTCTAATAAGAGGAACTCTTTAGCCTCAGTTCTTATATTCATACATTCTTGAAGATCACAACATTAAATAAAACACTAAGATTGTTCTGTCTTTCAAATTTTAGATTATACATACCATGTGCTTATCATGTGATGTAGGAAAGCTAAGTTACCTTCTACTCTTAAAACAACAGAGATAAATAAGACCTGTGCTTTCTGGGAATTGATTTACTCTTATTCATGCTCATTTGCCATGACAACACACTGACAGATATGAGGATTAAGAATCCATTTCAGACAATACACTCTGAATAAGTTAAAGCTTTAGAAATAAACAAATGATATCTGAAAATAACTGAAGGAGGGAAAACCCTTCCACCTCAACCAAAAGGAGGAAAACAATCAATCTCCCCAAATACCCCAAAAAACAGAATCATGAACTCCAGAAGTATTTTTGAGTAGAGGATTTTAGAAGGCATCAGTGGCTCTTCAACAACCCTGAAGTACCATGGAATTATAGTTAAACAGTTCTGATGGCAACATATACTCTTGTTTAGAAAATTCAGCAGGGAACATTTACAAGGTTAATTCCTATATTTAAAAAATGGTGTAGGTAATCCAGTGAAGACAGTATGGCAACCTTTATGTTGAATTCAATTCACAGAAATGTACAACACAGCTGATAAAACAGAGCAGAGCAAACAAACTGCTTCATTATACATAGCCTTTGTAGAAATTAAACACAAGGCTAGAGTGATGGCTCAGCAATTAAGAGGTCCTGAGTTCAATTCCCAGCAACCGCATGGTGGTTCACAACCATCTGCAATGGGATCTGATGCCTTCTTCGGGTGTGTCTAAAGATAGTGACAGTGTACTCATATACATAAAATAAATAAATCTAAAAAAAAAAGAAATTAAACACAGTTGATATGCCTGAAGCCATGGAACGATGCCTTCCTTCTTTCCCCTGTGCTCAGCAATTTGGACTATCATATCACTTCTCAGAAGTTGATTCTCTATATGCTGTAGCTTAGGGCCTTCATGTTAAACTTTTGGTATAAACTCATACTGGAGAGTTTTATTGCTTGGTATTATTACAAAAGTGGCTAGTGGCATTTTTCATTATTGAACTCCACATAAAAGTTTAGATAAAAGCATGTACCACATCTCACCTTTTCCAAATGGTAGACTTTCAACAAAAGCAACAATTATGTTGAAAGTTGAAATGCTTTGAATGAATAACAATTTTACCAAAGAAATATTTTCTTAAATTTGAAGGAAGGACATTTTTCTTAAAGATTACTTTTGAACACACTAAGCTAGAGAAAATAACAAATTAAGAACCATATGAAACATTTATTTGATCAGGAAAGGAACTGATACTATGTTCAGGCTCAGTTTATCATGAAACCCTACTTATCTCAAAAAGAGGTTAGTTATTCTAACAACCTCTTGGATTGGAGTTTATTTGAATTAGATTTTTTAATGTGTATGTGCATGCACACTGTCCATGCATGTGTGTTCACATATATTTAGGGAACTGTGCAAATGTGGAGAGATCTGAGGCTATGTCAGGTGACTTCCTTGGTGCCTCTCTACCTCATCATTGAGGCAAGGTTACTTACTGTTCCTGCACTCGCTGCTCTGACTTGCCTGGATAGAGCACCTTCACCAAAACTTCCTGGCCCCACCTCTGTTGCCCTTGCTTGCCTGGCCTTTATGTGGTCTCCGGAGACCTGTCTGAACTGTTTCTCATCCTTGCATAGAATTCTCCTTAGCCCCAGAGTTGAGTTCTTAATAAGTAACTAATATTATTCTATTACTTTTTTCTCCTACTAAAAGTATTTGTGGTTATTTTGAGAGAGATGGGGAAAGTGGTTTGTGCTTGGCTCAGTGTGGGGAGAAGTAAAGGTGAGAACCAGAGAAGATCCTCTTCTGGCACTCACACTCCTTACTGAATGAACACTAGAAGCATGCTAACATTCTTTTTATGAGTATCCTTTCAATAATCTAAGTTGAACTACACTGAATATCTAATCATATTCCTTCTATTCAAGAATTTGCTGGTAGGCAAACATGTACTCTTCTTGCTGATCAAATAGTTTTTTTTTTAAATATTATCTGACATAAATCTTCTAAGTGAGACAGTTCACTCATTATTCTGCTTATATTTACAGAAGTCATCCTTATTCTGATAGTCATTCTACATATTTACTGCTTTTCTTTTCTTGAAATATGAAAAATAAAGTAAGATGTATAGTTATTGTTTAATTTTATCAATAGGTACCCTTCACACCTGGTTTCTTTCCTCCCACTCAAACACAGCATCAATGCTGACAACTAGAAAAGAGAAACAATGTACAATTTCTTTCTATATGACTCTCATTTAGTAGGGAATAAGGAGATAGCTTTGTGTTTTGCCCATTAGTGATTCTAAATAGATGGTTTAATGTTAATGTTCATGTCTGGTATTTCATGGAGGAAAGCAACCTAATTGGTTCCCTTGCTCCTTTGGAGTAGAAAAAAAATGAGACGTTTCTTGTGCAACATGAGGTGTATAAATGTATGGTGGTCTCAATTTCTGATAAATTGTACTCTACATCTCAAGTGTAGCCCTTAAAGATTGTGTGTAGTGAAGACATTCTATGGATTCCTAGTAAACAGTACAGTAAAAGTGGTAATGTTTGGAGAATGGAAAAGAAAGGAAAAAAGTCTAATATGAGAAAAGTATTAACTTAAACAGTAAACTCAACATAAGATTTTAGTCACAAGCACAACCTAATAGACAGCCATAGTTCATCTGAGAGTCCATGGGATAAAAAGGGAGAATTCTGCAGTTTCTTTAGTGCTTCCCATCTCATAGAAATCTGCCATTATTGATTCTGAAATCCTGGTTTCATCTATCTTTTCTAGTGAATGATTAAGCATAAATTTCCTTTACTAATAACTCTCTTCTCCCAGATAAGCTGGCACACGCATGAGCTCCGCTTTGTAGCTGACAGAAGGAAAGCTCACCCAGCCACCTTGTGTTTATTAGATGTTGTCCTCATTTACCCGTCCATAACAGTCCAATGGAAAGGAGGACAGTAAACAGTAAACCAGCGTCTTCCATATATCCCAGGGCTCTATAAGGTCAGATGTCTTATATAGTTTTAGGAAGTTTTTGCATATGTTGACATTAAATTACCATGACAATTATGTTAATATAAAATGTAAAGTAAGCCATACATTTTAATCTCTGTGACCAAAGTGCACTTAAGTTGAGAATAAGCAGAGTAGTTAAAAATAATAATGTTTAGTTACTATTTACTAAACCCTCATCTTTTATCTAAATAAGAATTAATAGCACCTTCTAAGAGAGGCACTGTTTTAAATAGGTACAGAACAAAAGAAAAATAGTACTCTAAAAATACTGTTGAAATTCACACTATATCTGACACCACATAAATTACTCTTTTTTACTATAAAAATATCAATACACTTAGATTCTAATCAGTTCAACATAACTTACCAATTTTTCTTAAATTTAGAACACTGCTAAGTTTAGAAATAAAATAGGTTTTATATTTAAAGAATTAACCAGAGTGAAAACAAAACTAAAGCTGAAGAGAAAGCTGACATATTCATACTTATTTTCAATATTATATACAGGCAAATTGATTTGTATTTTAGATATTTTATTATTAGGAGTAATTCTACAAAACAAGTATTATATTAAGTCAAAAAGTATCAACATCAGGAACCTATAATTTTTTGTGTTGTATAAGAACAGAAACTATTTACATAGCATGAGACTTACAAACTAGACAAGTTCATACAATACTCTAAACTGTCCCTGTACTTTTTACCATAGATCTATTTTGGTTACATGGAGGTATATTTTTCACACTCTTACAAGTTCTACATGTGAACAAGACAATGAAGGATTTCTTAAATGAAAGGCCCATTATAACCAGGTAGTGATTCGACAGTTAACATTTTTTAACCCACTCAAGGCAAACATACACAGTTAAGGAATAGCTTATCAAAAAGGTTCCATTTTCCACATTATTTTAGAACTTCAACAGAAGAATGGCTCTGCATACTGATTTTATTATATATAAACATATGAAAGAAGTCCCCAAAAGATGTGTTTATGAAACCATATTTCTCAATGCAAAGTGCTAAGAGACAAGGAAGGAGAGCTGGGGATGTCTTGAGCTATGTGTATTACTGGAAACTCCACACTAGCAGCTGCTGAAGTTTAGCATTCTGACTTTTTCTTGGGTCCAGGGAGATTGTTCAAGGTGGCTAGATGCTCACTTGGGCCATCTGGTGTCTCACCTGTGACAGCTAGAAGGATGATTTTCAGCCATTTCTGTTTCAGTTCCTCATTGTCTGCAGCAAAGCTATGCACAGACTTGGACTGGGTCAGCTTGAAACTATGTGGCAGATCTGCACTCTTAGGCATATCATCCACAACGTAGCCCAGGAGGGGTATGGTCGCTTGGGCTCTGACATCCTAAGGAAAGGACATTGTACATATAAGACATATTATTACATAGGTGTATGTGGTCCTTACTCCTACAAACTCTTCCCTGCCTACTGTCCCACACATCCTCGCTCAGGAACTCTCTTTGGATGGAGGCTGATTTTAGTGTCTGTCGATGGGGTCAACAATGGTGTTGGCTGAAGAAGATAAAGGAAGTAGAGCTGACACCAGATGAGCAAAATCGTCCTGGTGCAAAGCTTGCTCCTGTGGGAAGCTCATTCAAAGCCCGTGCTTTCTCCACTCAGTGAAAAGCCAAGATGGAGGGTGAATAACAGCAATCTTAAAGTTTAAAACCAGCATTACTAAGAATTAAAAATAATATTTTTTTTAATGATTCATTCTTCTTAATTATTGTCAGGGAAAACAGAAAAGTAGAATAGTTTTAGACAGTTCTAGGGATTTTTCTTAAAATGTTTTCTAGATCTTGATGTAGGATGAGGCTAAATAAAGTCTGACAAATTTAAAACAATATGTTTCTAAAGTGCAGGAATATATAATTGCTTTAAGTGTTGTTCACTTTCAAAGCAAAACAATCTACATACCATGTTCTGGCTTATACTAGAAGATAAGCCAGCATTAGAGCTGACCCCAGGTCTCTAGCTTAGCTGTACATATGGGTCACGAGAACTTATTGCTGAGTATTATTACCCCAGGACTTATGGTGACTCCTTTCTTTCAATGATTTTGTTCTTACATCTCTAGTACTGTCAACAAATAAAACCAAACACAAAATGACCAAGTATTTCCACTCTCTACAAACCGTTTGCTCCCCCTCTTTACCTCCCCTTTCTTCATCTCCTTTCTACTCACTCCTACGCTCCTTATTCAACTTGCCTTTTCTCACATCTACTAAATAAGAATAAAAGATGAACAGGGATATGACTTATCAAATGCATATTAAGCAGCTATAAGAAGAATATCAGTTTAAATCAACAAAATCAACTTTTCCTTATTTTAAGATAGGCCACAGTGACACTGCCTGAGCTCTTTGTTCTCCTGAGGGTTGGCTTCCACACGTGTCCCTCTGTCCTGGCCACACCATTCAAATACACATGGCTTAGTTACCTGAGGAGCGCCATACATGTACAGCACAAGGGGGTCTTGCTTGGGGATCACACACCAGATTTTCTGCCAAGGCTTTGACTTTTCCATGTACTGAAGGAAACTGCACACCTCACTATTTCCTGATACTTCTGCTGATTCAATCTAGAAAATACAATGGAGAAAAAGAATAAACACAATGAATCAAATGGGGATGAAACATGCCTTAAGGGAAGTATTTATAAAGTACAGTATATGTATATAGCATGTCTCCTTTGGTTGTCTTTTAAAAAGGTATATTATATTTACTAGTTTTTCTTTATCGGGATGATGGATAAAACTACTCTGAGGTCATATTTAACTCTTTATTATTAGACTCAGTACATAAATGGTCAACATTTATTGACTGTTCACTATATAGATTTGATTTTGCTTGAGATGTATATTTTCACACCAGCATTGACAAGGTAAGTGCTTTCATTGTTTCTAAAGCTCAGAGTTTTTAATGAGATTCTTAAAGAGTACATACTTAGAATTTGATGTGCTAGAATTTGAGCTCAGTCAGCCGGAATCAACACACTCAACCTATGAATCTAATATTCCAATAATGTAAGAATATAAAGTCAAAAAGGCAAGATGTGACCATCAGTTACCTTTAGTATTAAGGTAATTAGAAGAGTCTCACTAGAGCAAACTTCGCTTACTAATATATTAAGTACTGGATGATGGGAAACAGAAACATTTGGCTAAGGAGCTTTATTAGAAATAAACTGTTTTGCTTCTTTTCCTATGAAGGGTATTGCTACTCAGTGTTGTCCACATGATGTAAGGGGGATAATGGTGTGGCCTTACTTTGTGCCAATTGATACTGGCTCACATTAGCAGTCAGCAAACAGTTCTAAAAAAGGTCAGAGTCCAAATCAAGGCCACCATATAGGTACTTACACATGAAGAAAGCAAACATATCCTAACTGATTAATATTTATAAAATTAAAAATAAAATTTAAATATGTAGACTTTTATATAATATAGATCTAGTAGTAAAAATATGTCACTGCCAGAAGGCAACATTTTCTTTTCAAACTCTTCAAACTACAAAACACAAATCAGCCATGGAGCTGCATGCCTATACCCCAGTAATTGGGAGGTGGAGGGAGAAAGCTCAGGGTCACATTTGGCTAAAATCAAGGCCAGTTTAGGTGACCCCTGTGAAAGGATCATTTGACACCCTAATGGGTCATGCCCCCACAGGTTGAGAACTCCTTTCTAGAGGACCAGAACTTTGTGAGACACTGTCTCAAGACAACAGCAGCAGCAGCAACAACAACAAAAACCAACAAACAAAACAACAATGGAAAACTTCAAAGCAATTTGATTTTTTTATGGTACTTGTGGTAGTTGATCTTGACTGTTAACCCAAACGGATCTGGTATTAATTGAGGCAGATTGGCAGCAGCTTAGACTACTAAGAGTCAGAGGGAAAGCAGTGCTTAGCTTCTTGCTGGGAAGATGCCTTCTCCATTGTTGCTGCTGTTGCCATTTCTTGCTGCTTGGCTTCCAACCTGGGCTGAAAATCAGCAACTTTCTAAGAACTGTGCAGGCCTTCAGTGCCAGACTGGTCTATGAGGTACTGAACTGAAGAGCTATCAGGTCCTCTGTCATACATACTCATTCTGCCAGTTCTGTTCCTCTAGAGAATGAGTTCTCAACCTGTGGGGCATGACCCATTAGGGTGTCAACAAACTAAAATAAAAGTATGTGTCCTGCTCACAGTTATCCTGAATGTGAATGCAAAAACAAGTAAGGCACATTATTTGCATCCTTATGACTAAGAGAGTTTGTCATCTAAGAATATGAAGAGTTCACTATTTTTACCTCTAAAATGCCCCTTCTTTTCTTTTCTTCACTGTCTGTGAATCCACTTATTATCTGGTAACAGTCTTTACAAACCTTGTTCAATCTTCCACCATCATACTCAAGCTGAGCTTTGTAGTCAGAACATTTCCAACAAACCACCTTTAATTTTAAAAAGGATATTTAAAATGAATAATTAGGTCTAGGAATAATTAAGACAATTAGATTTAGGAAATATTCATACATACAAGAGAAGGTTAAATATAAAAGTTATGTTTTTTTAGTCTAAGAACATTTCAAAAGATACTGAATACATCAGAGTATTTTAATAATGTCTGTGACAATCTGAGCACCACTTTCACCTCTAAAGGCCCTTTGCCCTGGATGTACCATACCATCCATCTCCTCTCCTAGTTCCACATCTCAGAGGAAATAGTACAGTCATATAACAGCAGGTAATTTCTGATGACTACTTACCTACCTTCATAGATGCAGCACATTATGTCCTCTTGACTTTAATTTCTAAAGGTCTTCAATCTTTTAAGTTATTAGCACTCACATTTGGACTCTCAGAGCCTGAGTGGTCCTTTCCACATCCTTAAGTTCTACCTAACATTATACAAGAACAAAATTTTCAAGTCTAGGCTAGAAGTCTTATAAGTTTGGTATGTTCCTCTTATACTTAAATATCCTTTGATCTAAAACCATGCATTGTGATACATGCTTTTAGTCCCAACACAATATGAGTAGATACAGAGGCAAGAAGATCTCTGTGAGTTCAAGGCCAGTTCAGTCTACATAGAATAGAGCATTCCAGGCCAGTAAGGGCTAGACAGTAAGACCTTGTCTAAAATATACCAAACCAAACCAAACCAAACCAAAAAAAAAAAAGCCAAACCAAAACTAACAAGTAAAAAACAATTCTTCAGTCATTCCTTTGTTTCTGGTTAAAGAAAAAAAGTATTAGCTATATTATATATTAATAGTAATACATATTATATTTGATTGGCCTATCTTCAATGGCACTGACTTCCTACATCCCCAAAATGCCATGCTCCCCTCTTCTTCCACCTCTTATAGTCCTTGAAGTCTCAAATTCTCTTCTTCTTCCTTTAGTGTTTAGAACAGAGCCTGGCGATGGTGAAGTTTTAACTATAGACTTGTGTATTACTTGCCCATCTCCTATGAAGTTCTACAGGAGGTTGCTTTAAAATATTTTTTTCACCACACACAACAGCTACAGAACGTCAATGTAGATGAGCATAATGCAAATGCATGAGTAAATGGTGCTTTTCAAATTATTACTATTGTCTAGAACTTCTTTTTTAGGTTTAAATCATTACTTTCTTGCTTAGGAAAGTACTTTTTGCCTCAACCTTATAGTAGGTAAAGTTCATTTAAAAATGTATGAGCTTTTAAGTAAACAATTTGGAGTATGTTCATAGCAGTTGAAATACAGAAAAACAATGGTCAAAGGCTCAGTAGTAGAACACAGCCTTGGTGTTCAAAGCCTTGGGTTCAATTTCTACCCAACCTTGATATGTACCATAGTATTCTGATTATAACAACAAAATTACTTTGGAGGTTTAATGGTAGACATACATATATCTGTAAACTCAATTCAACTAATCTATTTTCAAATCATATCATTTGGTAATCTATATACAAACACGTTTTATCTTTTGACCAAAGTACAAGTATGTCAGTACCAGAAATCATTTTAAACAAACCTAAAGATCAATTTAAAGTTTATTCTGAGGTAGTTGTTTCTTTATTATTTAATTTTGATTATAAACGGCCTCACTACATTTAATCTCAGTGTCAGGAAAAGAAATTCAGGAAACTTTAAGTATGAAGGAGAACAACCTTAGACTTATGCTGTCTGATAGGATGCCATGATACCAGAGTAGGAAGCTGGAATCACATTACCAGGTCTGCTTACCCATTCTTATCTCAGAGACAGAATTAATCCCATTGTACCTCAATTTCTGCCCCAGGGTTTCTGCCTATTTTCCAAGGCCTATCAAGGTCCCAGTAGCTCTCAGGAATAGGCCTTGAGAGCACTTGAGATGACAGCATCAGTGATCTAATGTGGTAGAATGAGCGTATCATTAGCTCACTCCAGTGCCTGGTGTTTTAGCATTCATGTGACTACCTTATTGACTCAGACTTTAGGTGTCTGCAGCTGGTGCTATTCTCAGGCAGTCTGCTCTAGCTTTTTGTTCTTAGGGTTACCCACTGAAAAATGTATTATCACCAGGGACTCATTGTCAACCTGGAATACCTGTTCTTCATTTCCCAACATGCCTCATTTTTCCAACTTGTTCCAGCTGTCCATTACTATGCAGCATTGAACTACAGAAATCTTTGTTTCCAATATTTTGTCACGACTTCCATTATTTACCCAAGGCAAACATCTACAATCCTCCTTTGTGATTTCATTACACTTATTCATGAACCTGGTCTTCTACCTTCTGTGGCCTGCATTGCTGAATTCTGCTATGGAAAAAAAATCATTGCTGTTAAGCTGCCTGGCATCTGTCTGGATTTCTAACTAGAAATTTCTAAAGAGGAATGAGTCCACCTGTGTCAGTGCAACATTCACTTTCTCTCCTCTTATATACACATCCCTTTTCCCTTACTTTCAGCTGACCATTCTGTCCAATTCAATAAAAATATAACACTGACCTTAAACACCCCCATTTCTCACTACTAACATGCCCAAATAGTAAAATTCCCTCCAATTCATTTATCATACTTGCATCTGTCTTTCTCCCTTCTTTTCAAAGAGAGGACTTTGCCCTACCCTGCAAAAGCTGTAACTTTTACCTGTACTGCAGTTTCTTTCTTTAAAAAATTTTTTTATTAGGTATTTTCTTCATTTACATTTCCAGTGCTATCCCAAAAGTCCCCCATACCCTCCCCCGCTACTTCCCGACTCAGAGCATTTCTCCCTGGAACGTTTAGCCCCTGGACATTCCCCAAGCTTGTTTTCCCTGATCTCTAAAACTACAGCCAGAAAGAAGCTCTTTGTTCTCTATAGCCAGCAAAAAGCCTTTTTGTTTCTATACTTTACAACCAGAGATGCCTGCCTTCCTGTGCCGAGGACACGGAGATAAAAATTCAGAAAGAACTCACTCTCCACTCCTGCCTTGTAAATTTCACCAAGGACACCCAGAAGAGAAGAATTCTCCTCCCAACTCCTCCCAACTCTTCCCAACTCCTCCCAACTCTCCTCCCAACTCCTCCCAATTCCTCAGTAGGCTGTTAAAAGCCCACTACTGTCACCATTCAGGGTAGAACTCCCATGCCCTGTACAGTGAAGGGACTTCGTCCTCAGCTAGCTGATAAAATAACCTCTTGCAGTTTGCATCAGGTGTGGTTTTCTCTCAGGTCACTGGGGTGCTGACCAGCTCATCCCAGGACTTGAGTGGAGACCCAGCTTTGGGGGGTCTTACACCCTGACTCCCACTTCTTGGCCCTGGCGTTCCCCTGTACCGAGGCATATAAAGTTTGCACAACCAATAGGCCTCTCTTTCCACTGATGGCCGACTAGGCCATCTTCTGATAAATATGCAGTTAGAGACACGAGCTCTGGGGAGTACTGGGTAGTTCATATTATTGTTCCACCTATAGGGTTGCAGATCTCTTTAGCTCCTTGGGTACTTTCTCTAGCTCCTCCACTGGGGGCCCTGTGATCCATCCAATAGCTGACTGTGAGCATCCACTTATGTGTTTGCTAGGCCCCGACATAGTCTCACAGGAGACAGCTATATCAGGGTCCTTTCAGCAAAATCTTGCTTGTGTAGGCAATGGTGTCAGCGTTTGGAGGCTGATTGTGGGATGGATCCCCGGATATGGCAGTCTCTAGATGGTCCGTCCTTTCATCTCAGCTCCAAACTTTGTCTCTGTAACTCCTTCCATGGGTGTTTTGTTCCCAATTCTAAGAAGGGGCAAAGTGTCTACACTTTGGTCTTCGTTCTTTTTGAGTTTCATGTGTTTTGCAAATTCTATCTTATATCTTGGGTATTCTAAGTTTCTGGGCTAATATCCACTTATCAGTGAGTACATATCATGTGAGTTCTTTTGTGATTGGGTTACCTCACTCAGGATGATACCCTCCAGGTCCATCCTTTTGCCTAGGAATTTCATAAATTCATTCTTTTTAATAGCTGAGTAGTACTCCATTGTGTAAATGTACCACATTTTCTGTATCCATTCCTCTATGAGGGACATCTGGGTTCTTTCCAGCTTCTGGCTATTATAAATAAGGCTTCGATGACATAGTGGAGCATGTGTCCTTCTGACCGGTTTGAACATCTTCTGGATATATGCCCAGGAGAGGTATTGCGGGATCCTCTGGTACTATGTCCAATTTTCTGAGCAACCACCAGACTGATTTCCAGAGTGGTTGTACAAGCTTGCAATCCCACCAACAATGGAGGAGTGTTCCTCTTTCTCCACATCCTCACCAGGATCTGCTGTCACCTGAATTTTTGATCTTAGCTATTCTGACTAGTGTGAGGTAGAATCAAAGGGTTGTTTTGATTTGAATTTCCCTGATGATTAAGGATGCTTACCATTTTTTTCAGGTGCTTCTCAGGTGAGAATTCTTTGTTTAGCTCTGAGCCCCATTTTTTAAATGGGGTTATTTGATTTTCTGGATTCCACCTTCTTGAGTTCTTTATATATATTGGATATTGGTCCCCTATCAGATTTAGGATAGGTAAAGATCCTTTCCCAATGTGTTGGTGGCCTTTTTGTCTTATTGATGGTGTCTTTTGCCTTACAGAAGCTTTGCAATTTTATGAGGTCCCATTTGTCAATTCTCGATCTTACAGCACAAGCCATTGCTGTTCTATTCAGGAAAATTTCCCCTGTGCCCATATCTTTGAGGCATTTCCCCACTTTCTCCTCTATAAGTTTCACTGTCTCTGATTTTATGTGTCGTTCCTTGATCCACTTAGATTTGACCATAGTACAAGTAGATAGGAATGGATCAATTCATATTCTTCTACATGTTAATTGCCAGTTGTGCCAGCACCATTTGTTGAAAATGCTGTCTTTTTTTCCACTGGATGGTTTTAGCTCCTTTGTCAAAGATCAAGTGTGTGGGTTCATTTCTGGGTCTTCAATTCTTTTCCATTGGTCTACTTTTCTGTTGCTATACCAGTACCATGCAGTTTTTATCACAATTGCTCTGTAGTACAGCTTTAGGTCAGGCATGGTGATTCCACCAGAGGTTCTTTTATCCTTGAGAAGAGTTTTTGCTATCCTAGGTTTTTTGTTATTCCAGATGAATTTGCAGATTGCACTGTCTAATTCGTTGAAGAATTGAGTTGGAATTTTGATGGGGATTGCATTGAGTCTGTAGATTTACATCTTCTGAGATCTTCTTTAATTTCTTTCTTCAGAGACTTGAAGTTCTTATCATATAGATCTTTCACTTCCTTAGTTAGAGTCACGCCAAGGTATTTTATATTATTTGTGACTATTGTTAAGGGTGTTGTTTCCCTAATTTCTTTCTCAGCCTGTTTATCCTTTGTGTTGAGAAAGGCCACTAATTTATTTGAGTTAATTTTCTGTCCAGCTACTTCACTGAAGCTGTTTATCTGGTTTAGGAGTTGTCTGGTGGATATTTTAGGGTCACTTATATATACTATCATATCATCTGCAAAAATTGATATTTTGACTTCTTACTTTCCAATCTGTATCCCCTTGATCTCCTTTTGTTGTTGAATTGCTCTGGCTAGGACTTCAAGTACAATGTTAAATAGGTAGGGAGAAAGTGGGCAGCCTTGTCTAGTCCCTGATTTTAGTGGGAATGCGTCCAACTTCTCACCATTTACTTTGATGTTGGCTACTGGTTTGCTGTAGATTGCTTTTATTATGTTAAGGTATGGGCCTTGAATTCGTGATCTTTACAAGACTTTTATCATGAATTGGTGTTGGATTTTGTTAAATGCTTCCTCTGCATCTAAGGAGATGATCATGTGGTTTTTGTCTTTGATTTTGTTTATATAGTGGATTACGTTAATGGATTTCCATATATTAAACCATCCCTGCATCACTGGAATGAAACCTACTTGGTCAGGATGGATGATTGTTTTCATATGTTCTTGGATTCGGTTAGCGAGAACTTTATTGAGGATTTTTTGCATCAATATTCAGAAGGGCAATAGTTCTGAAGTTCTCTATCTTTGTTGGGTCTGTGGTTTAGGTATCAGAGTAATTGTGGCTTCATAGAATGAATTGTGTAGAGTACCTTCTGCTTCTATTTTGTGGAATAGTTTGTGAAGAACTGGAATTAGATCTTCTTTGAAGGTCTGATAGAACTCTGCACTAAACCCATCTGGTCCTGGGCTTTTTTTGGTTGAGAGACTATTAATGACTGCTTCTATTTCTTTAGGGGATATAGGACTGTTTAGATCATTAATCTGATCCTGATTTAACTTTGGTACCTGGTATCTGTCTAGAAATTTGTCGATTTCATCCTGGTTTTCCAGTTTTGTTGAGTATAGCCTTTTGTAGAAGGATCTGATGGTGTTTTGGATTTCTTCAGGATCTGTTGTTATGTCTGCTTTCTCATTTCTGATTTTGTTAATTAGGATGCTGTCCCTGTGCCCTTTAGTGAGTCTGGCTAAGGGTTTATCTGTCTTGTTGATTTTCTCAAAGAACCAGCTCCTGGTTTGGTTGATTCTTTGAATAGTTCTTCTTGTTTACACCTGGTTGATTTCGCTCCTGAGTTTGATTATTTCCTGCTGTCTACTCCTCTTGGGTGAATTTGCTTCCTTTTGTTCTAGAGCTTTTAGGTGTGTTGTCAAGCTGCCAGTGTGTGCTCTCCCTAGTTTCTTTTTGGAGGCACTCAGATCTATGAGTTTTCAACTTAGAAATGCTTTCATTGTGTCCCATAAGTTTGGGTATGCTGTGGCTTCATTTTCATTAATTTCTTTCTTTATTCCTTCCTTGACCAAGGTATCATTGAGAAGAGTGTTGTTCAGTTTCCATGTGAATGTTGGCTTTCTATTATTTATGTTGTTATTGAAGATCAGCCTTAGTTCATGGTGATCTGATAGGATGCATGGGACAATTTCAATATTTTTGTATCAGTTGAGGTCTGTTTTGTGACCAATTATATCATCAGTTTTGGAGAAGGTACCATGAGGTGCTGAGAAGAAGGTATATCCTTTTGTTTTAGGATAAAATGTTAAATCCATTTGTTTCATAACTTCTGTTACTTTCACTGTGTCCCTGTTTAGTTTCTGTTTCCAGGATCTGTCCATTGATGAAAGTGGTGTGTTGAAATCTCCCACTATTATTGTGTGAGGTGCAATGTGTGCTTTGAGCTTTACTAAGTTTCTTTAATGAATGTGGCTGGCTTGCATTTGGAGCATAGATATTCAGAATTGAGAGTTCCTCTTGGAAAATTTTACCTTTGATGAGTATGAAGTGTCCGTCCTTGTCTTTTTGATAACTTTGGGTTGGAAGTTGATTTTATTCGATATTAGAATGGCTACTCCAACTTGTTTCTTTAGATCATTGCTTGGAAAATTGTTTTCCAGCCTTTCATTCTGAGGTAGTGTCTGTCTTTTCCCCTGAGATGGGTTTCCTGTAAGCAGCAGAATGTTGGGTCCTGTTTGTGTAGCCATTCTGTGAGTCTATGTCTTTTTATTGGGGAATTGAGTCCATTGATATTAAGAGATATTAAGGAAAAGTAATTGTTGCTTCCTTTTATTTTTGTTGTTGCAGTTGGCATTCTGTTCTTGTGGCTGTCTTCTTTTTGGTTTGTTGAGGGATTACTTTCTTGCTTGTTCTAAGGCATGATTTCCGTCCTTGTATTGCTTCTTTTCTGTTATTATCCTTTGAAGGTCTGGATTCGTGGAAAGATAATGTGTGAATTTGGTTTTGTCGTAGAATACTTTGGTTTCTCCATCTATGGTAATTGAGAGTCTGGCCGGGAATAGTAGCCTGGGCTGGCATTTGTGTTCTCTCAGTTTCCTTATAACATCTGTCCAGGATCTTCTGGCTTTCATAGTCTCTGGTGAAAAGTCTGATATCATTCTGATAGGCCTGCCTTTATATGTTACTTGACCTATTTCTCTTACTGCTTTTAATATTCTATCTTTATTTAGTGTATTTATTGTTCTGGTTATTATGTGTCAGGAGGAATTTCTTTTCTGGTCCAGTCTATTTGGCGTTCTGTAGGCTTCTTGTATGTTCATGGGCATCTCTTTCTTTAGGTTTTGGAAGTTTTCTTCTATAATTTTGTTGAAGATATTTGCTGGCACTTTAAGTTGAAAATCTTCATTCTCATCAACTCCTATTATCCGTAGGTTTGGTCTTCTCATTGTGTCCTGGATTTCCTGGATGTTTTGAGTTAGGATCTTTTTGCATTTTGTATTTTCTTTGATTGTTGTGCCGATGTTCTCTATGGAATCTTCTGTACCTGAGATTCTCTCTTCCATTTCCTGTATTCTGTTGCTGATGCTGGCATCCATGGTTCCAGATTTCATTCCTAGGGTTTCTATCTCCAGCGATGCCTCACTTTGGGTTTTCTTTATTGTGTCTACCTCCCTTTTTAGGTCTATTATGGTTTTGTTCATTTCCATCACCTGTTTGGATGTGTTTTCCTGTTTTTCTTTAAGGACTTCTACCAGTTTGGTTGTGGTTTCCTGTTTTTCTTTAAGGACTTGTAACTCTTTAGCAGTGTTCTCCTGTATTTCTTTGAGTTATTAAAGTCCCTCTTGATGTCCTCTACCATCATCATGAGATATGCTTTTAAATTCGGGTCTAGGTTTTCAGGTGTGTTGGGGTGCCCAGGACTGGGTGAGGTGGGAGTGCTGTGTTCTGATGATGGTGAGTGGTCTTGGTTTCTGTTAGTAAGATTCTTATGTTTGCCTTTTGCCATCCGGTAATCTGTGGAGTTAGTTGTTATAGTTGTCTCTGGTTAGAGCTTGTTCCTCCAGTGATTCTGTTAGCCTCTAACAGCAGACCTGGGAGAGTAGCTCTTTCCTGAGTTTCAGTGGTCTGAGCACTCTCTGCAGGCAAGCTCTCCTCTTGCAGGGAAGGTGCACAGATATCTGGGGTTCGGACCTGCTTCCTGGCAGAAGATGAAGGTCTGAAACAGGGCCTGTCCCAGAAGCTGTGTAGCTTTGGCCTGGCCCAGAAGCTGTTAGCTTCTGTAGTCCATACTCTTACCTATGCAGACTAGTCTCAGAGGGATCCAGGAGCCAAGATGATTTCCCCAGGTGCTCCAGCAAAGCCCTCCCAGGTGGGGAGGACACCTGTCCTCTGGCAGGGAAGGTGCCTGGATTTCTGGAGCCCGAAACGGGGTCTGCCTCAGTAGCTGTCCTCTAGGGACCTTGGGGGTGTCCTCCGACTCCTTGCCCAGGTGACCTGGTGCTGGCGCCGACTGGAAGGGACTTGTGACCCTGGTCAGGCTGGGTTTTCTGCTTCCCTAATGCTGGTCCTGCGAGATTGGAATGGAACAGAAGTTGTGTTCCACTCACCCGTGGTCCTAAGATCACATGGAGAGTCCTCTAGGGACCTTGGGGGGGGGGGTTTGTCCGCTGACTCTGCGCCCAAGGTGACCCAGTGCTGGTGCCAACTGGAAGCTGTACTGCAGTTTCTGTCTCTTGCCTTTTCAAACACATCGACTTCTTTGATTATTCACATTCTAACTACATCCCTGTTACTTTTTTGTTGTTGTTGATTTGTTTTTAAATGATCATGCCCAGCCACAGAATTTCCTAGCTATTTTGCTCATGGATAAAGCCTTTCCTCCTGCAGGGATATGTTCAAAGCTCCTCCTGGTTCCCCTGATAGGATGAGGACATTCTTCCATTTAGACATCTAAGCAAATATTACTCTCCTGCACATAGTCTTCTATTGTCTAATTAAATTTTGTCTGAACTCTCCAGTTCAACTTTCTGGTTCTTTCTTTCTCCATCATACTTATTTGAATTCTTATCTATTTTCTTCTTCACAATGTAATCTCCATGAAGCTAGGAGCTATTTTGTTGACCATATTCTTTCTCTTCATGGGGCAGCACAATACTTTGCATATGGTAAGCTCTAAAACATACTTCCTAACTAAGTGATTGTTAATGGTGTTTTGTTTTGTTTTGAGGCTGATGGTTTTATTTCACCTATATACCATTTCTAACAGCTGTGATAATGAGGATGCCTCACTTACATGTCCACATGCCCGGCAGTGATGCCGCCTTCTGGTCAGTGCATTGAAGGACTCTTTGCACTTCATACACATGGTCACTTCATTATCACGTATCCATCTTGGAGCTCGTTTTCCCAGCTCAGCAGTCTAAATGGGAAAGACAGGATAACTTTTAATAGAACAAAAATTATTCCTTCTTGTTGTTGTAGTTGTTGTTTTTTTGTTTTTGTTTTTGTTTTTGAGACAGTATTTCTCTGTGTAGTCTTGGCAGTACTGGAACTCACTCTGTAGACCAGGCTGGCCTTAACTCACAGAGATCTGCCTGCCTCTGCTTCCCAAGAACTGGGATTAAAGGCGTGAGCCACCACTGCCAAGCCTATCATTCCTTTTAATAGTACATTATCAATGTTGTTCAAACCATGTTCTGATCTCAAGATCTAGGAAGGGAAGTAAAAATTTCAAAGCACTTCTAGACACTTAAGAGAATGACATTATTTCTTAACAACTTATTTTGGGATTGCAAGGGAAAAGGTTTGATAATGAAATGACTAAATAGCACTTTTGAAAACACAAGAGATGAAAGATCTTTAAGTTAACTTCAGAAGTAACTTACAGAAACTTCTAGGGGAATGTCATTTTCCTTTGCGATTGCATTTCTGAAAGTTTCATGCCTTTGATGAAAAGCATCAATACTTTCTTGAAGGGCCTAAATGTAAATTAAATACAAAAATACATTATAGTACCATACACATATTAATAGATGTTTATCACATAAATAACTATAATAGGAATCATCTTTAAAGTTAAATGAACTTGTTCTTATACCATATATTAAAATATAAATATGTATATATTCCTTTTTTAAAAAATTATTTTATGAGTATTTTGCCTGGCATATGTATTTTACAACAAACATATGTCTGGTGTCCATAGAGGTGAGAAGACATTGCATCCTTGGAACTAGAATTATGGATAGTTTTGAGCTACCATGTAAGTCCTGGAAATTAAACCCAGTTATCTCTCCAGGTTCCAGTGTATACATTTCTTATGCATGTAGGTCCAAAAACCAGAAATAAAATAAAAGAGGTACCTTGATCCATTCTTCCTTGTCTTGTTCAGAACTAAAAGAAAAGAAAGCTAAAATGAGTGAAGAGAACATTAAGAATTACAACTTGTGAATGAAAGCATGATTTTAATGTTACTCTGGATTCCTAGAGAATACAGAAGTATTTTGGAATTAATTAAAGAGATTCTAGTTCTTCTTAATACAGGATGAGACTGCTGTCTAACTTTGGTACCCATACACTTGATACCTATTTTGGTACCCTTACAATTTGATGGCAAACCATGACTTAACAACCACTGTCTAGTTGTATCTACCAGATGATTCTGTGTGTTTGACATTCTATTATGATCTTCTATTAGATCAAAGATAATATTATACTTTAAAAAATATATGACAATTAAAATTCACAACATCTAATCTCAGGAAAGATTATAATTATTCTTATACTCTTAAAAATTATCTTTGTCCCTGCATATATGTAATAGATGTGCAGCTTGGTCTTCATGTGGGTCCCTAACAACAGGAGTGGGGGATATCCCAAAAGCTGCTGCCTGTATATGGGATATGTTTTCCTAGCTGGGCTGCCTTGACTGGCTTCCTCTGGGGAAGGAAGCACATAACCTTGCAGAGACTTGAAGTGCCAGGGTAGGGTGATACCCAGGGAGCCCCACCTGCTCAGAGGAGAAGAGCCACACACATCTTTCAATAATAACTCTAAACAGCCATGGTCTCAACTTTCCAACCAAAGGACTAGGTTAGCTGAATGTGTTAAGAAACAAAGTCCAATTTTATGTTGTTTATAAGAAACCCATCTAACTTTAAAGATAGGTACCACCTGAAAATAAAAAAAGGTATTTCAAGCAAATGAAATCTGGAATTAAGCAGGTATTGTCAACCTAATATTTCACAAATAGTTATAAACTAAAATTAATCAGAAAAGTCAAAGAAGGGTACTTCATTCTAATCAAGGGAACAAATTATCATTAATTATAATATTAAAGTATTAGCATATTATGCCAACTCCTGGTGTACTCAATTCCATAAAGAACCTACTATTTTACAAACCCAATGATAGTAGTCAATCTCAATGCTCCACTTTTTCCAATAAACACATCATCTGGACAGAAAAACCCCAAGATCAAATGGCATCTTACTTCAAATGGACCTAACAGATATCTACAGAATATTCCATCTAAACATCAAAGAATACACATTCTATTCAGCAGCACATGGAAGCTTCTCTAAAATAGATCACATGCTAGAATACAAAACACACCTTAACAAATACAGAAAACATTAAATAACTTCATGTATCCCAAATTTGACCACCATGCAATAAAACTTAAAATCAACACCCAGAAAAACTCTAAAAAGTACATAAACTAATGGAAATAGAAAAACTTACTGCTAAATGATTAATAAATTGAAGAAGAAACCAAAAGAAAGAAATGTAAGAAGGAACCAAACTGAATCCATTTTGAATAAAACTTCCATTTTGAATAGGGGTCAAATAAAATTTAAGTTCCCAAGTCCTCTCTGGGTAATTGACACCCTGGTTGGCAATTTGAGACGTGAATGCTAGACAAGTCACCCTGCCACAGTTAAATAACCCAACCAGTGGGAACAGGATAAGTGTACCACAAAGACATGTTCCTAAGGAAGTCCCTAAATCATGTGACTGTAACTTGGCCCAGATGTTTGTGGTTTTCAAGCTTAAAAAATCTGTAACATATTGGTTGGGGGGAAGGGGGTCAGAGTTCAGCAGCAGCAGCTAAATTACAATCAATTGTTCCCTGAACTAAATGAAAATGAAAACAAAGCTTCTGGGTCTCACATAAATGCATCTTAAATAGGGAAGTCTCTGATTGTACATTAAAAATTTACAAATAAATGATTTATTGATACAACTCAAAGAATTTGAAAGAAAAAAACAAACCCAAACTCAGTTGATAGCAAGAAATAATAAAAATCAAAGCAAAATTAATGAAATAGAAACAGAAAATAATACAAATAATATTGATTCTAAGAGCTTGTTCTTGGAGAAGATATAAAAGATCAAAGACCCTATGCACTAAAAAATTTAAGGAGAAGACTCACAATAGAATCAGAAAAGAATATGGACATATTACAATAGTCTAATAGACCAAAATAATTCAGATAAGGGAATACTTTAAAAACCTTAAAACATTAAGTTGAAAAATTTGAAGGAAATTAATGAATTTCTTTTTTTTTAAATGGTTTTAGAGGTTTATTGTAGAAGACAGGGGGAAAGAGAGAAAGTAGAAAAAGAGAGAGGCCGGCCTTGGCCACGAGGAGAGAGGGGGGAGGGAGAGAGAGAAAGAGGCCTAGAGAGTAAGACTGGATTTCTTGATTCATTAAATACTAAAGTTAAACCAAAAAGAAGTAAAAATCTAAACAGATCTACAAAAAGAAGAGATCGAAACAGTAGTATAATAGATAATAATAATAAAAAATTATAATGGTAGTAGTAGTAATAGTATTAACAACCTTCTAATTATAAACAAAGCCCAGTCCCAGGTGGATTTACAGTAGAATTCTACCAGACTTTCACAAAACTACATTTTAAAATTACATAAAGCAATAAAAATTGAAGGATCACTTTGAAACTTGTTCAATGAAGCAATTTCACTCTAAAAAAGCAAAAGAAAACCTCACCACAAAACAAAATCAAAAATCCAAAAAACAATAAGAAAAACCACAAAACAAAGGAAAAACAAGTAAAGATGAAATAAAAACCCAAACTACAGATTGATATTACTAATGAATATAGATACAAGTAGCCTCAATGTAGGCTTATATCAAGATCATCAACTATGCTCAGGTTGGTTTTATTCTAGAAGTGCAGGGATGGTTCCAATATGCACAAGTCAATAAATGTAATATATAACATAAATAGATTCCTAGGCAAAAATCACATGATCATCTCAATAGAGGTAGAAAAGGCATTTGATAAAAACCAATAAGTCCTCATAGTAAAAGTCCTAGATGGAGTAGGACTGGGGGAAACATCCTTAATATAATAAAGATATAATAAAACAAGTACACAGCCAACATTATTCTAAAAGAAGAAAAACATGAAGCAATCAAGAAATACATTGTGGAATGAAACAGGACTGTCCACTATTCCAGGTCTTTTCAGTGTAGTACTTGAAGGACTCACTGGAGCAAAAGACAAGACAAGAAAATCTAAGAAATACAAATAGGAAAGGACGTCAAATTTTTCCTGTTTTCAGATGATATGATATTGTACATAAGAGATCCCAAAAAATTCTACCGGAAAACTCCTAGCAACAATCAAAGACCTCAACCAAGTGGCAGGATATAAAATTAAGTTACAAAAACTAGTAGCTTCTCTATATACCAATTGCAAACATACTGAAAAGGAGATCACACACGCCATTAGCAGTAGCCTTAAAACAACAAATTAAAAAAAAAAACCCTCAAACCAACTCAACCCAAACAAACAAAAACAATTCAATCCACCACACCCATGAATAAGGAGTCAGAAATCTTTGCAATGAAAACTTTAAATCTCTCCAAAAAGTGACAGAGGAATACACTAGAAGATGGAAAGTCTTCTTATTTTCATGGATTGGTAGAATTAATATTGTGAAATCACCATCACATCAAAAGAATTTACAGATTCAATATAAACCTAACCAAAATACCTACAACATTCTTCACAGAAATGGACACTAAATCCTTACATTCATGAAGAACCACAAAAGATTTGTTATTACCACATTAACTATGGGCAAAAAGAACAACACTGGAGGATTTACAGTTCCAGAATTCAAGATATATTACAAAAGTATTTTAATGAAACCATCAAAATACTGAACTAAAAAATATGCAGATTAATATAACAAAATAGAAGATCCAAATGAGTGCTAATAATTACAGCTCTCATGTTTGTCAAAGATGCTGAAAATGCAATTGAAGAAAAGGCAGCATTTGCAACAAGTGTTGCTGGGAAAACTAGATATCTATATACAGAAGATTGAAATTAGAACTGTATCAATCACCTTTCACAAAAACCAACTTCAAATGGATCAAAGACCTAAATGTCAAAACTTAAACACTAAAAGTGCTAGAAGAAAACATAGGTCGTACCCTACAATATGTAGATATACTAAGTTGCTCTCAACCTGTGGGTCACGACTCCTTCGGGGATATCAGATATTCTACATGTCAGATATTTACATTAAAATTCATAATAGTAGCAAAATTACAGTTATAAAGTAGCAACAAAATAATTTTATGGTTGGGGTCATCACAACTTGAGGAAATGTATTAAAGGATTACACATTAGGAAGGTTGGGAACGACAGAAGTATAGGAAAAGACTGTTGGCATTTGCTCAGGAATTATGGCCAATAGTTGAGCAATGAGATCTCATTAAAATAAAATGCTTTTGCACTGCTAAGAAAATGATCAACTGGGTTGGAGAGATGGCTCAGGGCTTAAGAGCACTGACTGCTCTTCCAAAGAGTTCAAATCCCAGAAACCACATGGCTCACAACCATCCAAAAGGGGATCTGATGCTCTCTTCTGGAGTGTCTGAAGACAGCTACAATGTACTTACATGTAATAAACAAACAAACAAACAGTTTTTTTTTTTAAAGAAAACAATCAACTGTGTGAAGAGGAAGCTCATAAAATGGGACAGAATTTTTGCTAGGTATACTGCTGCTTGAAGACTAATATTTAGAATACTCTTAAGAATTTAGAAAGCAGGCAAAGCAGCTGAAACAAGGTCCTACAGGCCTACATCTGCACCCAGGAGGTGGGGCTGTTCTGCAGCTCTCTGTGCACCTTCCCTGCCAGGGAAGAGCTTGATTCTAGGGAGTGCTCTGACCCTGGGACTCAGGGGAGATCTCCAGTTTCTCTCTAGTGACTCTCTAAGTCTCGTCCACTCAGGAGCTCTCAGGCTGCAGAAGCAGCAGAGCAGCTAGGACAGGGTCATACAGGCCTACATCAGCAAGGAGAAGATGGGACTGTTCCACAGCCCTCTGTGCACTGGTCTTCCCTGGAGACAGCTGGTCTCCTAGGAGTGCTGCTGACTGAGACTTACAGACTCACAGGAGGAACAAGCTCCAGCCAGAGACAGCAAGAACATCTAACACTAGAGATTGCAAGATGGTGAAAGGCAAACACAAGAATCTTACCAACAGAAACCAAGACTACTTGGCATCATCAGAACCCAGTACTCCCACCACAACAATTCCTGAATACCCCAAGACACCAGAAAAACAAGATTCAGATTTAAAGTCATATCTCATGATGCTGATAGAGGATTTTAAGAAGGACATAAATTAACTCCCTTAAAGGAGAACACAGGTAAACAGGTAGAAGTCCTTAAAGAGGAAACACAAAAATCCCTTAAAGAATTACAGGAGAATACAAGTAAACAGGCAGAAGTCCTTAAAGAGGAAACACAAAAATCCTTTAAAGAATTCCAGGAATACACAGCCAAACATGTGAAGGAATTGAAAAAAAGCATCCAGGATCTAAAAATGGAAGTAGAAACAATAATGAAATCACAAAGGGAGACAACTCTGGAGATAGAAAGCCTAGGAAAGAAATCAGGAGCCATAGATGCATTACCAAGAATACAAAAGATGGAAGAGAGAATCTTGGGTGCAGAAGATTCCCTATAAAACATGTACAAAACAATAAAAGAAAATGCAAAATGCAAAAAGATCCTAACTCAAGATTCTAACTCAAAACATCCAGGAAATTCAGGACACAATGAGAAGAACAAGCCTAAGGATATTATACCTAAGGATAATAGGTAGAGATGAGAATGAAGATTGCCAAATTAAAGGGACAGTAAAATATCTTCAACAAAATTGTAGAAGAAAACTTCCCTAACCTAAAGAAAGAGATAGCCAGGAACATACAAGAATCCCACAGAACTCCAAATAGTTTGGACCAGAAAAGAAATTCCTCCCATCACATAATAATCAAAACACCAAATGCACAAAACATAGAAAGATTATTAAAAGCAGTAAGGGAAAAAAGTCAAGTCACATATAAAGGCAGACCTATTAGATTTACAAGAGACTTCTCACCAGAGACTATGGAAGCCAGAAGCCAGATGTTATACAGACCATAAAAGAACAAAAATGCCAGCCCAGGCTACTATACCAAGCAAAACTCTCAATTACTATAGAGGGAGAAACCAAACTATTCCATGACAAAACCAAATTCACACATTATCTTTCCACAAACCCAGCCCTTCAAAGGATAATAAAGTGAAAACACCAACACAGGACAGAAATTATGCCCTAGAAAAAGCAAGAAAGTAATCCTTTAAAAAATCTAAAAGAAGAGAGCCGCAAGAACAGAATCCCAACTCTAAAAACAAAAATAATAGGAAGCAAAATTACTTTTCCTTAATATCTCTTAATATCAATGGACTCAATTCCCCAATAAAAAGACATAGACTAACAGACTGGCTACATAAACAGGACCCAACATTTTGCTGCATACAGGAAACCCACCTCAGTGACAAAGATAGACACTAACTCAGAATAAAAGGCTGGAAAACAATTTTCCAAGCAAATGGTCCTAAGAAACAAGATGGAGTAGACATTCTCATATCGAATAAAATTGACTTCCAACCTAAAGTTATCAAAAAAGACAAGGAGGGGCACTTCATACTCATCAAAGGTAAAATCTACCAAGATGAACTCTCAATTCTGAACATCTATGCTCCAAATGCAAGGGCAGCCACATTCATAAAGAAACTTTAATAAAGCTCAAAGCACCAATTACATGCCACACAATAATAGTGGCAGACTTCAACACCCCACTCTCATCAATGGACAGATGATGGAGATAGAAACTAAGCAGAGACAGAGTGAAACTAACAGAAGTTATGAAACAAATGAATTTAACAGATATCTGCATAACATTTTACCCTAAAACAAAATGATATACCTTCTTCTCAGCACCTCATGGTACCTTCTCCAAAACTGACCATATAATCGGTCACAGAACTGGCCTCAACAGATACAAAAATATTGAAATTATACCATGCATCCTATCAGGTCACCACGAACTAAGGCTGATCTTCAATAACAACATAAATAATAGAAAGCCAACGTTGACGTGGAAGTTGAACAACACTCTACTCAATAATATCTTGGTCAAGGGAGAAATAAAGAAAGAAATTAAAGGCTTTTTAGAGTTTAATGAAAATGAAGCCACAACAGACCCAAACTTATGGGACACAATGTAAGCAATCCTAAGAGGAAAACTCATAGCTCTGAGTGACTCCAAAAAGAAACTGGAGAGAGCATACACCAGAAACTTGACAGTACACCTGAAAGCTCTAGAACAAAAAGAAGGAGAGTCACCCAAGGTGGGTAGATAGCAAACAATAATCAAACTCAGGGCTGAAATCAACCAAGTGGAAACAAAAAGAACTATACAAAGAATCAACCAAGACAGCATTTGGTTCTTTGAGAAAAATCAACAAAATAGATAAACCCTTAGCCAGATTAACTAGAGGTCACAGGGACAGTATCCTAATTAACAAAATCAGAAGTGAACAATTTGACGAAATCCAAAAAAATCTTCAGATCCTACTATAAAAGCCTATACTCAACAAAACTGGAAAAACTGGATGAAATGGACAATTTTCTAGATAGATACCAGGTACCAAAGTTAAATCAGGTTAAGATTAACAATTTAAACAGTTTCATATCTCCTAAAGAAATAGAAGCAGTCATTAAAAGTCTCCTAACTATCCCCCCCACAAAAAAAAAAAAACCAAGGGCCAGATGGGTTTAGTTCAGTGTTCTATCAGACCTTCAAAGAAAACTTAATACCAAAGTAGTCCACAAAATATAATTAGAATGTACTCTACCCAATGAAACCACAATTACTCTGATACCTAAAACATACAAATATTCAACAAAGAAAGAGAGCTTCAGACCATTTTCCATGAATATCAATGGAAAAATACTCAATAAAATTCCAGCAAACCGAATCCAAGAACACATCAAAACAATCGTCCATCATGATCAAGTAGGCTTCATCCTAGGGATGAAGGAATGGTTCAACATACAGAAATTCATCAACATAATCCACTATATAAAAAACTCAGAGGAAAAAACCCCACATGATCATCTCATTAGATGCTGAGAAAGCATTTGACAAAATCCAATACCCATTCATGACAAAAGTCTTGGAAAGATCAGGAATTCAAGGTCTCCATACCTAAACATAGTAAAAGCAATATAGAGCAAACCAGTAGCCAACATCAAACTGAATGGAGAGAAACTTGAATCAATCCTACTAATTGTATGCTGCCCACTTTCTCCCTACATATTCAATATAGTACTTGACGTCCTAGCCAGAACAATTAGACAACAAAAGAAGATCCATGGGATAAAATGTGGAAAGGAAGATGTCAAAATACCACGATTAGCAGATGATATGATAGTATAAATAAGGGAACCCAAAAGTTCTACCAGAGAACTCCTAAACCTGTTAAATAACTTCAGCAATCTAAAAGTCAAACAAATCAGTAACCTTTATCTACACAAAGGATAAACAGGCTAAGAAACAAATTAGGGAAACAACATGCTTCACAATAGTCACAAAATAATAAAATACCTTGGTGTGACTCTAACTAAGCAAGTGAAAGATCTGTATGATAAGAACTTCAAGTCTCTGAAGAAAGAAATTGAAGAAGAACTCAGATGGAAAGATCTCCCATGCTCATGGATTGGCAGGATTAATATAGGAAAAATGGCTATCTTGCCGAAAGCAATCTATAGATTCAATGCAATCCCCATCAAAATTTCAACTCAATTCTTCAATGAATTAGTAAGGGCAATCTGCAAATTCATCTGGAATAACAAAAAACCTAGGATAGCAAAAATTAAAAAAGACTTCTGGTGGAATCACCATGCCTGACCTCAAGCTGTACTACAGAACAATTGTGATTAAAAACTGCATGGTACCAGTACAATGCCAGACAAGTAGATCAATGGAATAGAACTGAAGACCCAGAAATGAACCCACACCTATAGTCACTTGATCTTCGACAAGGGAGCTAAAACCATCCAGTGGAAAAAAGACAGCATTTTCAACAAGTGGTGCTGGCACAACTGGCAGTCATCATGTAGAAGAATTCGAATTGATCCATTCTTATCTCCTTGTACAAAGCTAAAGTCTAAGTGAATCAAGGAACTCCACAGAAAACCTGAGACACTGAAACTTATAGAGGAGAAGGTGGGGAAAAGCCTCGAAGATATGGGCACAGGGGAATAATTTCTGAACAAAACAGCAATGGCTTGTAGTTTAAGATCAGGAATCGACAAATGGGACCTCATAAAATTGCAAAGATTCTGTAAGGCAAAAGACACTATCAAGATAAAAAAGGTCACCAACAGATTGGGAAAGGATCTTTACCTATCCTAAATCTGATAGGAGTCTAATATCTAATATATACAAAGAAATAAAGAAGCTGGACTCCAGTAAATCAAATAACCCCATTAAAAAATGTGGTACCAGCTGAGAAGTGGTGGTGCATGCCTATAATCCCAGCACCTGAGAGGCAGAGGCAGGCAGATTTCTGAGTTCAAGGCCAGTCTGGTCTACAGAGTGAGTTCTAGGACAGAGAAACCCTGTCTTGAAAAAACAAAACAAAACAAAGGGGGGGGGGTGCTGTACAGAGCTAAACAAAGAATTCTCAACTGAGGAATACTGAAGGGCTGAGAAGCACCTGAAAAAATGTTCAACATCCTTAATCATCAGGGAAATGCAAATCAAAACCACCCTGAGATTCCACCTCACACCAGTCAGAATGGCTAAGATCAGAAACTCAGGTGACAGCAGATGCTGGCGAGGAGGTGAAGAAAGAGGAACACTCCTCCATTGCTGGTGGGATTGCAAGCTTGTACAACCACTCTGGAAATCAGTCTGGTGGTTCCTCAGAAAATTGGATATAGTACTACCAGAAGATCCGGCAATACCTCTCCTGGGCATATACCCAGAAGGTGTTCCAAATGGTAAGAAGGACACATGCTCCACTATGTTCAAAGCAGCCTTATTTATAATAGCCAGAAGCTGGAAAGAACCCAGATGTCCCTCAAGAGAGGAATGGATACATAAAATGTGGTACATTTACACAATGGAGTGCTACTCAGCTATTAAAAACAATGAATTTGTGAAATTCTTAGGCAAATGGATGCATCTGGAGGGCATCATCCTGAGTGAGGTAACCTAATCGCAAAAGAACTCACTTGATATGTACTCACTGATAAGTGGATATTAGCCCAGAAACTTAGAATACCCAAGATAGAATTAGCAAAACACAAGAAAATCAAGAAGGGAGACCAACGCTTAGATACTTCATTCTTCTTTAGAATAGGGAACAAAATACCCATGGAAGGAGTTACAGAGACAAAGATTGGAGCTAAGATGAAAGGATGGACCATCCAGAGACTGCCCCACCCAGTGATCCATCCCATAATCAGCCACCAAATGCAGACACTATTGCATAGGCCAGCAAGATTTTGCTGAAAGGACCCTGATATAGCTGTCTCATGTGAGGCTAGGCCATACAAATACAGAAGTGGATGCTTATTGTCATCTATTGGATGGAACACAGGGCCCCCAATGGAGGAGCTAGAGAAAGTACCCAAGGAGCTGAAGGGGTCTGCAACTCTATAGGTAGAACAACAATATGAACTAACCAGTACCCCCAGAGCTTGTGTCTCTAGCAGCATATGTAGCAGAAGATGGCCTTGTCAGCCATTATTGGGAAGAAAGGCCCTTGGTCTTGCAAAGATTTTATGCCCCAGTACAGGGGAATGCCAGGGCCAGGAAGCAGGAGTGGGTGGGTTGGGGAGCAGGGTGGGGGGAGGGTATAGGGGACCTTTGGGATAGCATTTGAAATCTAAGTGAAGAAAATACCTAATAAAAATATTGTTTAAAAAATTTTAAAAGTTACAAGATGAAAATTAAAAAAAAATGGGTATAGAGCTAAGCAAAGAATTCTCAACTGAGGGATATCAAATGGTTAAGAAACACCTAAAAATGTTCAACATACTTGTCATCAGGGAAATGCAAATCAAAACCACCCTGTGATTCCACCTCACAACAGTCAGAATGGGTATGATCAAAAATTCAGGTGACAGCAGATGCTGGTAAGGATGTGGAGAAAGGGAAACACTCCTCCATTGCTGGTAGGATTAAAAGCTTGTACAACCACTCTGGAAATCAGTCTGGCTGTTCCTCAGAACTCAGATGTCCTTCAACAGAGGAATGATTCAGAAAATATGATACATTTACACAATGGAGCTATTAAAAACAATTAATATATGAAATTCTTAGGCAAATGGATGGATCTGGAGAAAGTATCCTGGGTGAGGTAACCCAGATATAAAAGAACACACATGATATGCACTCACGATAAGTGGATATTAGTTCAGAAGCTTTGAATACCAAAGATGTAATTTGCAAAACACATGAAATTCAAGAAGGAAGACCAAAGTGTGGATACTTGGATCCTTCTTAGAAGGAGGAACAAAATACCCATGAAAGGAGTTACAGAGATAAATGTGGAGCAAAGACTGAAGGAATGACCATTCATAGACTGCACCACCTGGGGATCCATCCCATATACAGTCATCAAATCTAGACACTATTGTGGATGCCAGCAGGAGCTTACTGACAAGAGCCTGATATAGTTGTCTCCTGAGAGGCTCTGCCAGTGCCTGACAAATACAGAAGTAGATACTCACAGCCATCCATTGGATGGAGCACAGGGTCTCCAATGAATGAGCTAGAGAAAGTACTCAAGGAACTCAAGAGGTTGGAGCCCCATAGGAGGAACAACAATATGAGCTAACCAGTACCCCCACAGTTTCCTAGGACTATACCAGCAACCAAAGAAAACACATGGTGGAACTCATAGCTCTAGCTGCCTATGCCTATTTGATCATCAATGGGAGGAGAGACCTTTGGTCCTGTGAAGGTTCTATGCCCCAGTATAGGGGAATGCCAGGGCCAGGAAGCAGGAATAGGTCGGTTGGTGAGCTGATGGATTGGTAGGGGATAGGGGGTTTTCAGAGGGGACACCAGGAAAGGGGATAACATTTGAAATATAAATAAAGAAAATATCTAAAAGAAAGAAAGAAAGAATGAAAGAAAGAAAGAAAGAAAGAAAGTAAGAAAGAAAGAAAGAAAGGAAGGAAGGAAGGAAGGAAGGAAGGAAGGAAGGAAGAAAGGGAGAAAGAAAGAAAGAAAAAAGAAAATGAAAAGAATTTAAGGAGCAAACAATAAGAATGCATGAACTTCAGGAATGGGAATGGAGAGGAGCCTAAGGAAAAGAAGGTCCAACTACAGACCCAAAGTGGAATCCAGTACATGGGGAGACCCCAAGTCCTGACACTATTACTGAGACTATGGAGTGCCCACAAAAAAGGGACTTATCATGACTGCCTTCTGAAAGACCCAAAAAGCAGCTGAAAGAGTCAGATGCAGATATTTGCACCATGCTATTGGACAGCTGCTGACCCCTGTGGTTGAATTAGGGAAAGGCTGGAAGAAGCTGAGGAGGGCAACCCTGTAGGAGGACCATTAGTTTCAATTAACTTGGACCCCAAGATCTCTCAAACAGTGGACCACCAACCAGGCAGCACACACCAGCTGATACAAGGTCCCTAACACATATACAGCAGAGGACTGCTGGGTCTGGGTTCAGTCAGAGAAGATGCACCTAACCCTCAAGATAATGGATGCCCTAGGGAGTTTAGAGGTCTGGTGGAGTGGGAGGTGGGGGACATCCTTGTGGAGACAGTCCAGTGGGGAGGAGGTATGGAATGTGGAACAGTTGGAGGGCCAACTGGGAGGGGAATGAAATCTGGAGTATAAAATAAATAAATAAGTAAAAGATTAAATTTTAAAAAAGATAAAATAGGTTATGAAATATTTTAAAAAGTATTGAACAAGTTTAGCAGTTAGGGAATACAAATTAAAACAACCAAGATTTCATCTTACCTTCATCAGAATGGATGAAAATCAAGAAAACAACTGTCAACAAACACTTGTGAGGTTGCAGGGAAAGGAGAACCTTATTCACTGCTGATGTGAGTGTAAATTGTTCTGTAACTCTGGAACATAGTTTGGAGAATTCTCAGAATGCTAAAGTAGATCTATCATAAGGCCTAGCCATGCCACTCCTTGGTAGATGTCCAAGACTATGCCACAGATACATGAGTCATGCTCACTGGTGCTTCCTTACAATAGCTAGAAAATGGAAAATACTTAAATATCCGTCAACTGATGAATGGATAACAGAAATGTGTTAATATACACAATAGAATACTATTTAGCTGCAAAAAGATCTTATAATTTTCAAGTGAACAGCTGGAGGTGGAAAATATGAACTCAAACCAGAAAGAGAAACATCACGTATCCTCTCTTATTTGTAGATCCTAGTTCTAAGCCATCAGACGTGAATATATAACCTGATGTAAGTACAAGAACCAGGAAAGTTAAAAGGGAATATAGAGTAGGGATACTGAGACACAGATATTATAAAGGAGGAAGTGGAAAAAATAGGGAGGGGGCTTTAACTGGTGAGGGTGGAAGAGACGGTAATAGAGGGAGATGGAGGGAGGAAGGATAAATAACACTAAGTATGTTTGAAAAGACCTGGGATAACATTTTTGTATAAGCCTACAAAAACATTTATGTGTATGTACATATGTGTACATATACATATATGCATACACATATATGTTTGGGTTATACAAAATCAGGGGATGATCTTCCCAAGACTTACATACTATCTAATAAAAACCCAATGCTAGTCATTGAAAATTTCCTGTTAAGTTGTTTGGAGGAATATCTGGGTCCCCAAAACAACATGGGCTACTGCTTTTGGCTTGAGTTTACTTCCAGAACTTAAAGGTAAGTTCCACTACTGAAGATAATATACTTTGAACACAGAACTTTGTTATAATTGAGCTAGATATGACCTGGAAGTCTCCTGTATAAAGACTAGCTTTCATAGTATCTGAAAGTGCTATGCCGAGCTGCCAAGCGAGCAAAGCAAAGAATAGATCTACCTATTAAGTTCTATGTACTGTAATAAAACCAAGCTGGCAAAAGATCAATAGTGGCCCAATAGGGGCTTAGGGGTAACCAACAAAGCCATTTAAGACTCATTCAATAGGAGGGAACTCATGTCTGGTACTGTAAAGCTAACCATGGCTGGAGAGGTCATAGACTGGAGAACAGAACCCAGTACTGTTATTCTCCTTAACACATATAATTTCTCATGGTATTCTAAATATTTATTTTTATGTAACTATAGCCCTCATCATTACAGAAGCTACTTTTTTTTTTTTTTGCTATGAATAGACACTACAACAGAAGTCTATATCTGGTCAAAATGCAGATAAGAAACTATGGGGTGTTCAATTCCAAAAGATATATCTGTAATGAGACCATTATACCAAGACTTGAGGAAAACTGTGGAAGAGGGGGTAGAAAGATTGTAGGAGGTAAGGGCCAGACCAACTATTATTAGTGTCCCCTAAGCATTACAGGGCAACACACCCAGGACCTCTCAACTATATGGTTGCCTGAACAAGATCAGCATAATGACAACAGCAGTTGAAACACCAACTTGGACAAGTGAAGATCTACAAGTCTTACTTCTGGAGGAGGAGCTATAGTTGGTCAGTTGCTGCTAAGAGAGGGAGAATTAGCTTCCCCCACGAATGAACTCTCACAAAAGTTGTTCAATCCTAAATAGTCATAGATACATATAGACATATACATATGTATACACATGTAACAAATAACAATTAACCATGAATTTGGGGACATGGGACACATGAGGAGCTTGACAGTGGATGGAACA
Organism: Mus musculus; assembly: GCF_000001635.26. Classification (NCBI taxonomy): domain Eukaryota; kingdom Metazoa; phylum Chordata; class Mammalia; order Rodentia; family Muridae; genus Mus; species Mus musculus. Next base: position 16,451,902 of record NC_000082.6, read on the forward strand.
GTGGGAGTGGTGTAGATACAGTGTTCATGTATGACATTTAAAACACCCCACAACAACCCAAAATCTTCTGTTTATAATTAAATTAAAGAAAATAGAAGCAAAGGATCTTTGAAAAGTTTTGGGGAAGCTACTTAATGCTTCTTCTTTTTTGATAAATGATTCTGCTTGCCTCTTTCTAAAAGGCTCAGCTAATACCATACCTAACCCATTACAAATTAAGGAGAACATCAAACATTTTAAATTAAGCAGAATGGGGGGTTTTACAGTTGAATGGACTGTGAAAATTAATAATTCTCCTTAGGGGGAAATGTGCTTGATTGTATTAAAATTGCTTTTTGCCAACTAAAGAAAAGTTGCACTTCCTCTACTTTGTAGGAAGCTTATATCAAACCTGGGAAATCTCTTTGAGTGGACTGTGAATTAAGTCAGAACTTTAAATTGAAGGATTTAATTGAGGACATCAAATAGTGGTTTTGTTTGTTTGCACCTTATGTAAGCTAGGGCCAAGTCCTCCTCCCAGCAGGTGTAAGTATGGATGTTACTAGCAGGATGGCATTGAGGTGACATGGGCAGAATAGTGAGCTTCTTATTCCAGAGAATGAAATAAGGACCAAGAATTGTCTCACTTTGCTTCCACTTGCAAAGGAAATACCGTTTTCTTCAATGGACTCTCACTGGGGATATTAGCCACACCCAAGGGTAGGCCTCATGCCTAGCAGAAGATGGCCACCACAAAGTGAATTCAATGATACTCTTATAGATTGTCATTGTCATCTCATACCACTTGGTTTGGTTTGTTTTTTTTTTTTTTTTTTTTAAGTCATATTGGTCTTTTGGTTATATATAGTTTCCAATTTTGTGGTTTTGTTTTTTTTTTTAAGATTTATTTATTTATTATATGTAAGTACACTGTAGCTGTCTTCAGACACACCAGAAGAGGGAATCAGATCTTGTTACAGATGGTTGTGAGCCACCATGTGGTTGCTGGGATTTGAACTAAGGACCTTTGGAAGAGCAGTCGGGTGCTCTTACCTGCTGAGCCATCTCACCAGTCCCTTGTTTTGTTTTTACTTCTGGCTTTCTTTGTGCTTTTTTTTCCTTTTAGTTTTAAAAATCTAGAAAGTGTGTATGTGACACATAGAGAGAGCATGGAGTTAGTAGGTGGAAAGGCAGGAAGGATCAGAAAGGAGGTGCAGAAAAGGAAACCATAGTGAGAATATATTTCATTTAAAAAGTTTCTTAAAAATTCTTTGTCTGGAAGTTATTCAAGTTGGTCTTTACTATAGGATTGCTAAATTTTGGAGGAGACATAGGAGTTGTTTGTTGGTTGAACTTTTATTTTATATATTTTTAAAGATTTATTTATTCATTATTTTGTGCATTATTTTATGCATTATTTTATGCCTGAGTATGTAAGTGATGTCTTATGTGTGGGCAGGGCCTGCAGAACCCAGTTGTGAGATGTGATGCTGGGAACCAAACTCTAGTTCTCTGGTGAAACAGCAAGTGCTCTTAACTCCTGGGTCACCTCTCCTCCCACATTTTATTGTTTTAAATTCAGGTTTTCTTTTTTTGTGTGAAATTTGTATGTAAGGTTGACCCAGCATTTTTCCTTGGTGGTGTGCTGCTGCTTCTCCTGTGGTATCTCCTGCTATCTCTTGTGTTCACAGACTTGTCTTTGTATCAGTTTGTTATCAGGGCTGAAATTTTCAGCATGGAATAATAATCGTTAAAAATTGCTCTAAGAGGAGGAGGCTCAGGAAAGAGTCTTTTCCTACAGGTCTCAAGATTAAATTGCAGCAGCTTCATTCCCTAAGTGCCTTGCCGCTCTTCAGACACTTGACTGATGCCTACTGTATGCCTCTGTCATAGGCAATACAGGGATCAGTTGAAAGACATGATAATCTCTCAATGACCCCAATTTCCACTTAGTCAGATTTTCAGAGGTTTGGGGGTATTCGCTTGTGACCAGCAGCAGCAGCAGCAGCAGCAGCAGCAGCAGCAGCAGCAGCAGCAGCAGCAGCAGCAGCAGATCATTTATGACCTATTCTGATGTTTTCAGGAAGCTTTGGCAAGACTGGCTCTCTCACCTGGCCTGCAGCTCCAGGGTTCTTTCTTTCCCAGATATCTGGAAAGTGTGTGGATATTCTTCATTGTGAGTCTCCACAATTTTCATTCCATCAATGCCAACTCTGGTTCGAACTGTGAATTTTGAGCCAACCAAGCTGAATCTGGGCACACAATATAGCAACATGTTGTTGAACTGCAGAGAAACAGAATATGAATTAATGAAAAGGAAGATTAAAGAAAACAAAGCTTGACTGATATAACTGGACAGAAATACCATTGTATTTATTTATTTATTTATTTATTTATTTATTTATTTATTTATTGTTCAGAGCATATGACCTTCCTTTTTTTCTCCATTGATATGCTATGTAGCCAGGATAGATCTTAAACTTATAGTCCTATGATAGCTTTCCAAGTGCTGGGGATATAGGCATACATCACCACCTGTCTTATTAGAATTCAATCAAATACTCATTGAACAAATTCATAATAAGTGAACTAACGGGTGACTGAGTTGTAAGATAAACAATAGCAAATATTCAGAGGTCTATCACACAATAAAAGAGGACACATTTTGCATTTCTTTATAGAGTAGAAAGTAAAACAGGGAATAAATGTAAGAATCATAAATAATTGTAGGAATCATACAAAACATATCATGTATCTGAATAGCCTCCTTATCCACATAATATACTTTGTACTTTCTCCTTCTTCCAAAATGATATAATGTATATCACTTAATAATTTCCATGAGTTTCATTTTCGTAGTAAACCCTCTTTTGCTAGGAATGGATATACTCTATCAGGAAAAAACTGCACCATCAACAGACATTGTTGCCAGTTTCAGTTGTACAGCAAAACCACATGGTAAGACCCCTTTGTTGAATACATTATACATTTTGGGTGCAGAGTATGGAGAAATTGAAAACTGAGCTGGAAGCTTCTTCTTCATAGTTAGCTCTTTGTAGTAAATGCAGAGATGCATGCCTGCTAAAGTCGCTGAAAATAAATGATTGTGTAGAGGTTAACTCTAAATAGACACCTGCATCCATCACCTACTCATGGCTGCTATCTGCATAAGACATGCAAAAAAGATGACATCTGCTAAAAAAAAAAAAAAAAAAAAAAAAAAAAAAAAACCAAAACCCTCGTCACCTATGGAAAAAGGAGTAATTTTCCTCAGTTGTATAGTATTCTATACTCTGGTATATAGCTCCACACTCAGACTTATCTAAATAACTATAATTAAAGTCATCAGGTCAGCCAAAAAAAAAAAACAGAAAGAAAGAAAGGAAAAAGAGAGAGAGGAGAGAGGAGAGGATAGGAGAGAAGAGAGAGGAGAGAGGGGAGAGAAGAGAGAAGAGAGAGAGAGGAGAGAAGAGAGAGGAGAGAGAGAGAGGAGAGAGGAGAGAGAGGAGGGAGAGGAGAGAGAGGAGAGAGAGGAGAGAGAGGAGAGAGAGGAGAGAGAAGAGAGAGAAGAGAGAGAGGAGAGAGAGAGAGAGAGAGAGAGAGAGAGAGAGAGGAGAGAAGAGAGAGAGGAGAGAGAGAGAGGAGAGAGGAGAGAGAGGAGGGAGAGGAGAGAGAGGAGAGAGAGGAGAGAGAGGAGAGAGGAGAGAGAAGAGAGAGAAGAGAGAGAGGAGAGAGAGAGAGAGAGAGAGAGAGAGAGAGGGAGAGAGGGGAGAGAGGAGAGAGGGGAGAGAGGGGAGAGAGGAGAGGGGAGAGGGGAGAGAGGGGAGAGGGGAGAGAGGGGAGAGAGGGGAGAGGGGAGAGGGGAGAGGAGAGAGAGGGGAGAGGGGAGAGAGGGGAGAGGGGAGAGGAGAGAGAGGGGAGAGGGGAGAGAGGGGAGAGGGGAGAGGGGAGAGGGGAGAGAGGGGAGAGGGGAGAGGGGAGAGGAGAGAGAGGGGAGAGGGGAGAGAGGGGAGAGGGGAGAGGGGAGAGGGGAGAGGGGAGAGAGGAGAGAGGAGAGAGGAGAGAGGAGAGAGGAGAGAGAGATGCCTAAGAAGGAGGGATTCAACTTAATAGGAGCAGCTAAGAAAGGGTAGTAGGGACTGAATATAATTGAAATACAATATCGATGTGAATGAAATAGTATTAAGAAGCTTTAAAAAAAAAACCCAAGAACCACTGTATTTGTTCCTCAGTTATCTTTCTGCATTCTATATTAGTGACTTTTTGGAAGTTAGAAGAAAAGACAGCACATTCTCCAGTGTTAGTCACAGTCCCTGAGGATACTGTTCTTCAAACTCCAGCCAGCAGTGTGGATGAGAGTGTAGTGTGTATTAGCAACTCCTCTTCTACACAAAGGAGGAGCACTAATGTTAATAATCACTAGGAAGTATAAGCTGCAATGCTGATGGAATCCAAAGTGTTAGGAAGTACAGGGACTTGTTTCAATATCTAGTCAGTATAATGTTTAAAGACATTGTACACATACCTTATTACATACTCAACACAGAATCTGGAGTTGCTTACTCTATCTAGTAAACTGAGACTAAAAACTTGAAATTTCTGTATTTGTCACTGTACAGGATTCCAAAGGTGGACCTTGAACTTGGAATGAGGTTTCCAGGAAAGGCCAGACTTGCTAACTGTTTTTTTTTTTTTCTCCATATTGGTGAAATTGGGATAGCCTTTGATACGAAAATAACCTGCTAAAGAAAACATTCAGGGCCCTTGTCTGGTTTCTGGACAGAATCATGGTATCCTTCATAGCCTCCTCTACTGACAAAGAGATGAAGAACACACCAACGTTCACAATAACCTCAAACCAACACACACACACACACACACACACACACACACACACACACACACACACACCCTTTAATCTCTGAAGAAAGAGATTGAGAAAAATACTAGGAAATAGAAAGGCCTCTTATGTATGGATTGGTAGAATTGTGAAAATGAGCACTCTCCCAAAATTCATTCACAGATTGCTTACATCATTCTTTATGGAAATAGAAAATAAATTCTAAACTTCATATGGAACTACAAAGGACCTTATATATCTGAAACAATCCTGAACCAAAAGGAGGGACTGGAGGGAAATTCCAGATTTCAAAATATATTACAGAGTTACAGTAATAAAAGCAATTCAGTACTGACATAGAGACTAAGTAAACAACATAGAAGACTCAAAACTGAGTATTCATATCATTTCACAAAGATGTCAGAAACTCAGTGAAAACAAGGCAAAACTTCAACAAAGGATGATAGGAAAAGTAGATGTCTATATAGAAGAATGAAAACAGACCCAGACCTCTCACCCTGCACAAAAATCAACTTCAAATGGATCAAAGACCTCAATGTGAAACCAGAGTCAGTGAAACTGAGAAGAAAACAAAGACTGTACCCTACATGATAGAATTATAGGAAAGGACTATTTGCATAGGACTTCAGTAGTTCAGGATCTCAAGCCAATCGTAGACAAATGGGACCTTCTCAAGCCAATAAGCTTCTATGTGGCAAAGGAAACAGGAGTGAAAGGGTAGCCCATAGCATGGAAGAGATTCCTTGCTAGATGTATGTATATCAGACAAAGGATTGATATACACAGCATTCAAAGAACTCAAAAAATGAAGAGTCATGAAAATAAATGACCCATTAAGATAAATGCACGTTTTTTTTCTTTACTTATTTGTGGATCCTAGATTAGACTCTTCAGATGTGACTTGGATGTCTTAGCCAGAGTACTATTATTGTGACAAATCACCCTGACTGTCAAGCAGGTTGGGGAGGAGAGGGATTATTTGGCTTATACTTTCAGATTATACAGTCCATCACTGGGGAAGTCAGGATAGGAACTCAAGCAGGGTAGGAACCCTGAGTCACGAGCTGATGCAGAGGCCATGGAGGAGTGCTGCTTACTGAGTTGTTTCTTATGGCTTGCTCAACTTGCTTTCTTATAGAACCCAGGACCACAAGCCTAGGGATGGGTCCACCCATTATGGGCTAGGCCCTCCTTCATTATCATTAATTGAGAAAATGCCTTGCAGCTGGATCTCATGGAGGTATTTTCTCAACTGAGGCTCCTTCTTCACCAATAACTCAAACTTGTGTCAAGTTAGCATAAAATCAGCCAGTCACTAGGGAATCCACAAAAACAAGGAAAGTACAAAGAGACCATGGTGGGAGGAAGGCACTGACTCTGAGAGTTTCTGTCCAGTAAAAAGCAGGTTTTTCTATTCCACATATTTGATGCTTTGACATCTTCATACCTCATTGACACCAAAGGGATCACTCCAGTCCACAGTGCTAAATGAAAACATGCCTTCCCATTTAGTCAACTAACCAGAGGCAATATTCAGATACTCTTTATTTATCTGAACCACCATCTCTTACCCTCATCAAGCCAAGGCTAGGTACTGGACAGTGACCCCTATGCTCCACATCCCACTGAAACTGCTCAAACCAGGAATTCTAAGCCTTCATTTGGTCCTTGTTTCATTTGTAAATCACAGAGGCTCTTGCTCACTTTTGGTGCTTTCTCTCGCTCTCTTCTCACTGATTTCATGGGCTTCTCTGTTTCTCCTCTCTATGGTAGGTATACTTCCTCCTCTTGGGATCAGTACTTTCAATGACAATCATGCTCTAAACAATAAAGAAGCCTACATTTTGCAATGGACTTCTGAATAGAACTTGGAACCCTGGCATGATTATTGTATGCTTCTGTTTCCCATTTTGCTATGTATAAAACTATAACCCAGGCAAAATAAAGCACTTCTGCCTAGAAAAAAATGAAAAAAATTTAGAGTGAATTTGGATACTATCTATAATTATTATTGAGTAACTGGTCGGGAAAAATATCTCCTATACTGCAGTAGTGATACTTTTATCTTGGAGGCAGCTAACAACTGCCTAACTCAACTCAAGGCCTACTCAGCAAGAGAGAATTCGTAACTCTGAACCTAGCCAACTACCTGAATCTGAAGAGGCCATAGACCCTACAAGACTCTACTACTATCATTTTTCTAAATAATATAATTTTTAAATGAATACTAAATAATTAGCTTTATACTCCCAGATATGTGTAGCTCTTGCCCCTTATCAAAGAAATTTCTTTCTTGAAACAGATAAGAGTCCATCACACAGATCCACAACTGCTCACAATGTAGAGAATCAGGGCCTGTGGGTGCTCAACCCAAATGGATACATTTACAACATCACCTCTACACCCATGGCTCAAGGGACACTGTGCTAGAGATGCAAAAAAGACTGTAAAAGGCAGAGAACCAGGATGCCTACTAGTAGACTTTGTCTTTACAGGGAAGCTACACCCTTGAGATCTCAATAATATGGTTACTTAAATAGAATTTGCATAATGACCACATCAGTTGACATGTCCATGTGGATAAAGAAATTTTACAAGAAAATTTTCATCCCTTGATGAAGAGCTACAGACAATCAATGGCTACTGAAAGAGAAAACTAGTTTCCTTCAGGAACAAGTTCCCTGATGGTTTATCCTATCACATGTGGGTGATCAATCCTGAACACATGTGGATACAAGCAACACTAAATAGATGCAGTAGAAGGGAAGGAAGTCATGAATTTAACCTTTGTTGATATAACAATTTCATTGCTTAGAGTATACCATACTTTGCTTCTGTATGGATATCTGATTTTTAATTTTTTGAGTTAATGATCTTAGAATGAAATAGTTGAGTAGTGTGGTAACAAACTGTTCTTTTTTTAAAAAAAGAAGAAAAACCAAAAATGTGCTGTAGGGATGGTTCTGATGCTAAGGTCCTGTTCCCTAATTGGTTCTTGATCTGTCAGTAAAGAAGCCATGGGCCAACTGTAGGGAGAAAGGGATAGGCAGGGCTCTGGATCCCTGGAGGCAAGCAGAGAGATGCAAGGAGAGGAGAAAGGGGAGTTCACAATGCTTCTGATGGAGGAAAGTTGACCAGCCATGTAAGGTCTTGAAATGGAGTGGCCTAGGTGGGTGGTCAAGGAAGTTTGGCAGAGACTAGATGTAACTGAGGAACTAAAGTTTAGGGAAGGTGGAGGTGCAGGGTAAGATTACTGATTATTGACACTAGCCTTGAGAATTTATCAGTGCCCAGAAGTTGTGCCAAGAAGACAAGTTGAAAATGAATAATGTGTGCGTCTGTGTCTTTTATCAATAGATTCAAGGGAAGCTGGGTGGGGGCTGGTAGCACAGCCCATTCCAGGAGCTCAGGCAAGGTAGCAAAAGCTACAATGTGCATCTGCTGAGAAGGCTCAGCAGGGAAAGACGCTGGACTCCAAGCCTGATGGCCTGAGCTCAATCTCCACAATACACATGGTAGAAGGAAAGAAATTACTCCTGTAAGATCTTCTCTGACTTCTACACATTGTACGGTCTGGACACACACATACATGCAAATACATGCACCACATCCCCCACTCACCCTCACCCACTCACCTAACACACACTCACCCCCCACATACACTGACCACATCCCACACAACACACCCCTCCACTCACTCACACAGCCACATATGGTCACCACCTCAACTCTTAACCTCCCACTCACTCACAAACACACTTAAACACATACACACTCATATATACACTCATATAGAGACTAACACACAAACACTTACAAATCAATAAATGTAATAAAAAATTTAAAAACACTGTAAGATATGAAAAATTTCTCGGATGATAATTTCTAGCATGTTTTTTTTTTCAAAGAAAAAGAGAAATCTTCTAGAATTTCTCAGGCCGTGAAGACAACTCATTATAAATTGTAAAATGAATGCTAGGAATCAAGGAAGCAAGTCACTGGACAGGCTCTTTACAAAGTTATCTTAATAGTCATAATGGGTGACATTTGCTGAGTTACTAGTCAGTATTAATTTATTACATGCTAGCCACTGCTTGAGTCTGTTTCATCTGTCTTAGGTATAGAATCAGAATTTATTTTAATAACAAAAAAATAAAGGTAGCCGGGCGTGGTGCCACACACCTTTAATCCCAGCACTTGGGAGGCAGAGGCTGGCGGATTTCTGAGTTCGAGGCCAGCCTGGTCTACAAAGTGAGCTCCAGGACAGCCAGAGCTACAAAGAGAAACCCTGTCTTGAAAAACCAAAAAAAAAAAAAAAAAATAAAATAAAATAAAATAAAAAAATAAAAGTAATGTGGATAGACACTGATAGAAGGATTTTGTCCATGTGTGTCCCTGTTTGAGGTGAGATGAACTGCCATTTTCAGAAAGCTAAGTATGGGGCAGGGGTGGACTGTGCTGAGGACTGTGGGGCACACACATCCTTCTACAGATACTGTAGGCTGGTGACTGTCACAGGGAACTGTGGCAACATAAAATAGAAATACTCATTAGACTATAAGGACACAAGGAAAGGTAAAACCAAAATCAAGCAAAGGAGGATTTCAGAAAGTGAACTGTGCACATGTCATGGAAGGCTTCAGCATGAACTATTGCAGTTGATTAGCTCACAGAGTGAAGGCATACTCTTTACAGTTCTGAAGATATTCTTTCACAGAAAATTTTGACAGTGTTGACCAAAGCAGGTTGGATGTAGTTATTCTGGAGGTAAGTAAGCATGTCACACCTCCATGATATGTACAGAATTCTTGTGAATGGCTGGTATGCAGTCTGCCAACACCATAGTACTCACTAAGAAGAGGTAGCGCTCTTGTGCTGATGTGTTCCGAGCTGCTAGTTTGAGGATTTGTCCTTCTTTTATTAGTTCATTTGAGGGATTTACAATATCCTCTTCTTCTCCCAACATCTCATAAATTTCTAAAAGTTTCTTCAGGTTCTCCTGGGAAGTTAGAACAAAATATAGCAAGATCAAATATAAGAAGGTAATTCAAATTTAGCTAAAATCTGAATAATTTAATAGATATTGAGAGTGCTGTTACATTTGGTATAAAGCATATCAATAAAGTGAGTCCTAAATAATAAATATTCTTTTCTGCTCATCTGCATCTGTTCATTTTGGTTTAAATCTACAACAGTGAGAGGCTATACTATCAACTATTGTCTAGCCAGAAGGTTCCTAGATCTTGAAAAGCCACTTACCATTTTTCTTATTGCACTATTAGAATGGCTTGCTGCTGTAGATATAATTTCAAGTGACTCTAAATGGAAAAAGAAAAGTAAATAAATGTTTGTCCTTCCTGTGCTACTAGAGTAAAATAAATATAGAGACAGAAAACAATGGAGGTCACAGCAGTTCCCACTACAGTCTATAACATAGTTTCCTAAGTCATTTGTTCATGGCTTATCTAAGCCTGCAGGATATTTACCTCATATATATATATATATATATAAAATGATTAGGCTTAGACTTAGAAATGGACTTGCATTTATAATGTATATTAACCAAGTTCAAGAAACCTTGCCAGGGGTAAGTTAATATTAACAGCAGTTCTGCAGCCTCAGTCAATTTGTTGTGGGTCAAAAATAGCACAAAGGGCTTTCCAGAAAAATAATTCATAAGTTTAAAATAAGTTTTATTAGAGTATAGAGTTAAAATTATTCCATTAATATCATTAATCTCAAAATTTACAAATTCAACCTTATCATAGGTATATGTAGGGAAAATATTACTATATTTATATAATTTATATTTATATAAAATTTAGTATTAATAACAATTAAAGGAGTTCCCAGATCATTCTGGAAAGTATCTCCTGAGGAGCTATTGTCTATCAGTTGGAGAGTTCTTTCATTTTTGCCTTAAGATGGAAGCGATATGACTTGGCTTGTTCCACATAGAAATGAATCCTAGATCATATGGCTCAAACTTCTAATGCTTCATTTTGCCTACTAAACAAGCACAGCTTTCTTTTCATGATAGCCTGAGTCAGATGGAGAGAGTCTGGGAGTTATTTTGCTGGAACAGGTCCTGGGATGGAAAGGAAAGGGAGGAGTGGAGTGTGGTGCTCCAGTGGCTGATGGTGAAGGACAGTAGGAGTCCTGTGTTGGCCACCCCTTGGGAGCATCTCCCAGGCCTAAGTCATGACAAGACAGCCCCATTCCTTCAGGCCTACGTTTTCTGTGTTTTTGCATTGCTGAGCAGAACATACTTTTAGTGCTTTATCTTATACTTTCTAGGATTTCTTTAGCAAAGGCAAGCCATGAATATTTATATACAGAATACTGAGTATTGAAGTAGTGCTGTACCCAGGATTTAAATCATGTGCTTGGCTTTCCTTGTGGCTGCAGCTTGGCAGCTCCATGCAAAGACTACTTTATTTTTTTCTGTAAGAATTGTCCCTTCCTGAAGGGCTGGTCTGCACCCCAGGGAGGATGGCTGAGGATGACCCCATCCACAGTCCTATGAAAATAAGCCTGGTTTGGTCCAGTGTATTTTCTGCATTTGGAGCTGGAAAGCTAGGGAGGCAGATGACAACCCACAGAGGAAAAGAAAACACATTCATCTGGATGTATATTCCTGATTGTTAAAAAGCAATCTGAAGGACTAACCCTCAGAACTTTTGGAACCAGATAAGGACAGTACCAAGAACAAAGGAAAGAGGACCAGCAGAAAGATTCTGAAGACAGTGTCCAGAAAGTCTACCAGGCTGGCCACAGCACAACTGCCATGGAGTGAGCCTTCACAAAGGAAATCTGTGTGCAACTGACATGCCACTACCAAGTTATGTTCCCCACTTTATTCAGTATTTCTGTGGGATCTCTAACAATATCTTAGGAGTGATAATGCCAGCATTTCAAAACTGGGCAGTTAACATTATTTTTGTTTGAAAGTGTTTCCAGCCTGTTGAGCTGGCGCTATAAAAACAGCTGTACATCTCTTTGTGGCTTTGCTGTGTTGAGTCCTGCATTTAATGGTAAGGAGAGTGAGTGGGGACTGTCTGGACTCCACCCCACAGTTACCTGGCAGCAACCAGGTATGCTCCTCCCCACAGTTACCTGGCAATAGCCAGGTAGGCCTGGCTCACTATAAATGGGTCTGCTTGGCCCCCCTCTCTCTCTTACACTCTGTACTCTTTCCTCTCTCTTGCCTCTTGTCCCCTCTCTCCCCATGGCCATGGCCAGTCTCTACTTCTCTATTCTCTCCTTCTCTCTGCCTTTCTCTGCCTCTATTACTCTCTTAACTCCCCTCCCCATGCCCTGAATAAACTCTATTCTATACTATACTGTTGAGTGGCTGGTTCCTCAAGGCAACCATACAAAGAATTTCAGTCTTCGGATTCTGTTTACCCTGAGCAGGTGACCTAGTTAATTTACATTATGGGTTCTGAAGATCCATTTGTCTTTCTAAACATGAATCTTCCTAAGGCAGGGTAAAAAGATAAAGTTACTTAAAAAGAAAAAGACAGAGCATCTATATTGGTGCCAGGACTATATGGGCACAGGTAGTTCTCTGTGTGTCATATCCAGGATGAGGAAAAACAAAGTCACAGAGGCTGGGGTGAATGAGAGAAGTTTACAGAGAGCTGGACAACCTTCTTCTGATTCACCAGAAGCTCAGCTGAGTTCCCAGGAAGTACCAGGTCAGGGAAATATCAAAAAGGAAAAAAGTGAGAGAGGTTTCTGTGGTCACTAAGTCATTCATTGGAATGGTGGGAAATGGACTGTATCCAAGATATCTTGGGTCTATGATCTTCATCTCAGAATAGCATCAGCTTATAAGAGAGGTCAGGAACATGTAGGGAGAAGAATAGTTTTAAGACTACATTAGAGGTGAGAGTGTGGACTACAGAAGCTAACAGCTTCTGGGATAGGTGGGAGCCACAGAGCTTCTGAGGCCGCCCTCTTTTCAGGCTCCAGACATTCGGGCACCTTTCCTGCCAGAGGATAGGTGTCTGCCCGGCCCGAGAGGGCTTTGTCTGAGCATCTGCAGGAGACCTCTTGGATCCCAGACTCCACTGAGACTACTCTGCACAGGTGAGAGTGTGGACTACAGAAGCTAACAGCTTCTGGGACAGGTCCTGTTTCCGGCCTTCATCTTCTGCCAGGTATCTGTGCACCTTCCCTGAAAGAGGAGAGCCTGCCTGCAGAGAGTGCTCTGACCACTGAAACTCAGAAGAGAGCTAGGCTCCCCGGTCTGCTGGTAGAGAATAACAGAATCACGAGAGGAACAAGCTCTAACTAGAGACAACTATAACAACTGATTCCAGAGTTTACCAGATGGTGTAAGGCAGACGTAAGAATCTTACTAACAAAAACCAAAACCACTCACCATCATCAGAACCCAGTACTCCCACCTCAGCCAGTCCAGGGGACTCCAACACACCCGAAAACATAGACCCGGATTTAAAGGCATATCTCATGATGATGGTAGAGGACATCAAGAAGGTCTTTAATAACTCACTTAAAGAAATACAGGAGAACACTGCTAAAGAGTTGCAAATCCTTATAGAAAAACAGGAAAACACATCCAAATAAATGATGGAAATGAACAAAACCATACTAGACCTAAAAAGGGAAGTAGATACAATAAAGAAAACCCAAAGTGAGGCAACACTGGAGATAGAAACCCTAGGAAAGAAATCTGGAACCATAGATGCCAGCATCAGCAACAGAATACAAGAAATGGAAGAGGGAATCTCAGGTGCAGAAGATTCCATAGAGAACATCGGCACAACAATCAAAGAAAATGCAAAATGCAAAAAGATCCTAACTCAAAACATTCAGGAAATCCAGGACACAATGAGAAGACCAAACCTATGAATAATAGGAGTACATGAGAATGAAGATTTTCAACTCAAAGTGCCAGCAAATATCTTCAACAAAATTATAGAAGAAAACTTCCCAAACATAAAGAAAGAGATGCCCATGAACATAAAAGAAGCCTACAGAACTCCAAATAGACTGGACCAGAAAAGAAATTCCTCCCGACACATAATAATCAAAACAATAAATACACTAAATAAGGATAGAATATTAAAAGCAGTAAGGGAAAAAGGTCAAGTAACATATAAAGGCAGGCCTATCAGAATACATCAGACTTTTCACCAGAGACTATGAGAGCCAGAAGATCCGGACAAATATTATACAGACACTAAGAGAACACAAATGCCAGTCCAGGCTACTATACCCAGCCAAACTTTCAATTACCATAGATGGAGAAACCAAGGTATTCCATGACAAAACCAAATTCACACATTATCTTTCCACGAATCCAGCCCTTCAAAGGATAATAACAGAAAAAAACCAATACAAGGATGGAAACCACGCCCTAGAAAAAGCAAGAAAGTAATCCTTCAGCAAACCTAAAAGAAGACAGCCACAAGAAGAGAATGCCAACTCTAACAACAAAAATAATAGGAAGGAACAATTACTTTTCCTTAATATTTCTTAATATCAATGGACTCAATTCTCCAATAAAAAGACATAGACTAACGGACTGGCTACACAAACAGGAACCAACATTTTGCTGCTTACAAGAAACCCATCTCAGGGAAAAAGACAGACACTAAATCAGAATGAGAGGCTGGAAAACAATTTTCCAAGCAAATGGTCTGAAGAAACAAGCTGGAGTAGCCATCCTAATATCAAATAAAATCAAATTCCAACCCAAAGTTATCAAAAAAGACAAAAACGGACACTTCATACTCATCAAAGGTAAAATCCTCCAAGAGGAACTCCCAATTCTGAATATCTATGCTCCAAATGCAAGCCAGCCACATTCATTAAAGAAACTTTAGTAAAGCTCAAAGCACACATTGCACCTCACACAATAATAGTGGGAGACTTCAACACATCACTTTTATCAATGAACAGATCCTGGAAACAGAAACTAAACAGGGACACAGTGAAAGTAACAGAAGTTATGAAACAAATGGATTTAACATTTTATCCTAAAACAAAAGGATATACCTTCTTCTCAGCACCTCATGGTACCTTCTCCAAAACTGACCACATAATTGGTCACAAAACAAACCTCAACAGATACAAAAATATTGAAATTGTCCCATGCATCCTATCAGATCACCATGGATTAAGGCTGATCTTCAATAACAAAATAAACAATAGAAAGCCAACATTCACGTGGAAACTGAACAACACTCTTCTCAATGATACCTTGGTCAAGGAAGGAATAAAGAAAGAAATTAAGGACTTTTTGGAGTTTAATGAAAATGAGGCCACAACATACCCAAACTTATGGGACACAATGAAAGCATTTCTAAGAGGAAAACTCATATATCTGAGTGCCTCCAAAAAGAAACTAGGGAGAGCACACACTAGCAGCTTGACAACACACCTAAAAGCTCTAGAACAAAATGAAGCGAATTCGCCCAAAAGGAGTAGACAGCAGGAAATAATCAAACTCAGGGGCGAAATCAACCAAGTGGAAACAAGAAGTATTCAAAGAATCAATCAAACGAGCAGCTGGTTTTTTGAGAAAATCAACAAGATAGATAAAAAACCCTTAGCCAGACTCACTAGAGGGCACAGGGAAAGCATCCTAATTAACAAAATCAGAAATGAAAAGGGAGACATAACAACAGATCCTGAAGAAATCCAAAACACCATCAGATCCTTCTACAAAAGGCTATACTCAACAAAACTGGAGAACCTGGATGAAACGGACAAGTTTCTAGACAGATACCAGGTACCAAAGTTAAACCAAGATCAGGTTAATGATCTAAACAGTCCTATATCCCCTAAAGAAATAGCAGCAGTCATTAATAGTCTCCCAACCAAAAAAAGCCCAGGACATAGTACTACCGGAAAATCCAGCAATATCTCTTCTGGGCATATATCCAGAAGATGCCCCAACCGGTAAGAAGGACACATGCTCCACTATGTTCATAGCAGCCTTATTTATAATAGCCAGAAGCTGGAAAGAACCCAGATGCCCCTCAACAGAGGAATGGATACAGAAAATGTGGTACATTTACACAATGGAGTACTACTCAGCTATTAAAAAGAATTAATTTATGAAATTCCTAGGCAAATGGATGGACCTGGAGGGCATCATCCTGAGTGAGATAACCCCATCACAAAAGAACTCATACAATATGTACTCACTGATAAGTGGATATTAGCCTAGAAACTTAGAATACTGAAGATATAAGATACAATTTGCTAAACACATTAAACTCAAGAAGAATGAAGACCAAAGTTTGGACACTGTGCCCCTTCTTAGAATTGGGAACAAAACACCCATGGAAGGAGTTACAGAGACATAGTTTGGAGCTGAGACGAAAGGATTGACCATCTAGAGACTGCCATATCCGGGGATCCATCCCATAATCAGCCTCCAAACGCTGACACCATTGCATACACTAGCAAGATTTTGCTGAAAGGACCCAGATATAGCTGTCTCTTGTGAGACTATGCCAGGGCCTAGCCAACACAGAAGTGGATGCCCACAGTCAGCTATTGGATGGATCACAGGGCCCCCAATGGAGGAGGTAGAGAAAGTACCCAAGGAGCTAAAGGGATCTGCAACCCTATAGGTGGAACAACATTATAAACTACCTAGTACCCACCCAGAGCTCGTGTCTCTAGTTGCATATGTATCAGAAGATGGCCTAGTCGGCCATCAGTGGAAAGAGAGGCCCATTGGTTGTATAAACTTTATCTGCCTCAGTACAGGGGAACGCCAGGGCCAAGAAGTGGGAATGGGTGGGTGGGGGAGTTGGTAGGGGAGTGGGCAGGGGAGCGGGTGGGGGACTTTTGGCATAGCATGCAAATGTAAATGAAATAAATACCTAATAAAAGAAAAAAAAGCAGACTACATTAGCATTATTAGTAATTGTTAAATATTTAGCCATGACTATTTCTTAATTTTTTAATCATTTCTAATTTTTGAGAGGTTTAAAAAACTATATTAGAGGCCTGGAGGTACAAGTGTTCTTTCCCTTTTCTTTTTTAAGACAGAGTCTTATTATTTATCCCTAAGCTGGCTTGGAATTCACAGAGATCCACCTGCCTCTGCCTCCCTATTGCAGAGATTTAAAGCAACCACACTTGGCATACCATGTACATATTATAATGTGATAAACAAATCTCTTGGCTCAATCTCTAATATTACAAAAAAATTAAAACCACATGAGAAACTAAAGAATTAATGAAACTCATTAGCCTTTAAAAACTTTCATTCTAATCTAATGAAATAATTAAGACAAGCAATACAATTGAAATAAAGTTGTACTCTTTCTTTTTCTTTTTTCAAGACAGGGGTTCTCTTTGTAGCCCTTGCTGTCTTGGGCCTCATTCCATGGACCAGGGTGGCCTTGAATTTAGAGATCTGCCTGTCTCTGACTCCTGAGTTCTGGGATTAAAGACATGCATCACCACTGCCAGGGTTCCCCCCACCCCTTCTTTTGAGGAAAATATCACTAGACAATAAAGCTCCTCATGTCTTATATATGTTAGGGAGTAAGGCTAATAAATTATATTTACATAGTAAATGTCTTCTTAGCTCTCTTGGTAGACAGCAGCACCATGGTTCCAAATACTCATGTTCTTCCTATGAGAAGGTTTATTATATTATCATTACATATTATATTATTATATATTATTATTTGTATCACTATCCAAAGATTTCTAAGCCTACAGTTTTAGGTTTCACAGTTGGTGATAACATGAATCCAGAATGGGAACCATGATTTGCATTTCTTTAAATGGGCATGATCCTGACTTAAAGTGGAGTGCTCAGTTAAGGTGCCAATAACAATTTCTAGTGAGATGATTTTCTGACAGTAACTGTTGACTAATGAAATTGTAAACCACATCTCTGGAGTCAAAGGGAAGCTTGGCTTTATCATTATGCTGCTGTTGAAGAAGAATAAAAGATTTACTTTTTGCATCATTCCAGTCTGGGGAGTCAGGAGACAACTTCTTCAGGTAGTCCTTCAGGAGCATCTCATAGCGAGGAATGCGCTGAATAGGCTCCAGCATGTGATGCTGCAGCGTTAAGCTTCCACAGATCTTCTGTTTCTGTAAGCAGCAAGATTTTTATTTTTAAATATTTCATTACATTTATTTATTTACTGTATGTGCATTTGAGTCAGAAAGCTACTTGTAGTATTCAGTTCTCTCTTTGTACCACGTGGGTCCTGGGGAGCAAACTTAGGTCATCGGGGTTGGTGGCAGGTGTCTTTACTCACTGAGCCCTCTCACTAACCCCTGTAATCAAGGTTTTTAAAAGAATATTTAAAAATTAGGTTTACTAATCTAAAACCTCAATATAGTAAGAAACTGTCATTAAAGGCAGTATTTTCCTACCAAGTGTAGCTGCATCATATACAAGGGTACTTTGAAAAACATAGGTTTCTGAGTCCTACCCAGTCTGTCAAATCACAGTGTTGGGAGAAGAAGCCAGAGAATATGAATGTTTAAATACCCCATATTGCTGCCAATATCACACAAAGATACCGAGCTTCCCTTCACAGTTACGTTCCATTCTGGCCTCCAAGGACAGTGTCTTCTTCCTGCCCCTGTGCCACCCTTTGGGACTCACTAGAAGCCAGAACCTTCTATAACAGTTACCCTTAGACATGCTTATTTGGCATACAGACATAGGTAGACCACTCACATTCAAGTTCACAGATCCCCTCCATCCTGATAGGCCCATGACTGCTTGCCAGAGATGGTCTTCTCTTTCTCCTTTGGGATTCACAAGTTCTCAGCCTGCTCTTACAAGGGACTCTCTAGGCAGCATATGTGGCTAGAAGATCCAGGCTACTTCCCCCTTTCAATGCTTCTCAGAGCTCTGCCAGCTGCCTGGCTATAACCCTCCTGGTGCTCTACCCAGTCTTGAGACCGAGGACCAGTCTATATGCTCATTGTGTTATAAGCTCCTTGTTACCAAACCACTGAAGGTACGAGGCTGCTGCTGATGAAGAGAGACCTGGGATAGAAGATGTAGCCCCAACTACTAGACAAATTGAAGAAACTAACACACCAATTTTACCTTAAATTTGCCCAGCCCAAACATTATAAGTAACCCCTAATGAAAGAAGGTGATTTGAACAAAAGAAAAAAGAGAAACACTCAATGAACACACTAACTTTAGATGCGCACATCTTAACATGTAAATAAAAACAACAAAACAACAACAACACACAACCAAAAATATCAAAAAACATGTGTTATCTCTCAAATATAAATCCAATAATAATGAGTCCTGTTGAAATGGTATGAAAGAACTCTCAGGAATTCAGAGGCGTGATTACAGCTACGGTCAAACAACTGAAGAAAAGACAAAGACAAAGACAAAGACAAAGATGAACAAAACAGAGATGAAAATCACTTGAATTTTTAAAACCAAAGCTGAACTGACACTGAAAATAAAGTCTTACAGTTTATTTTAGCTTATGACTCCATATGGTAAAGAGCTCATTACAACGTGGATACACACGGCCAGAGAAGAAAGCAACCATACCACAAAGCAGAGAGAGAGATAACTAGAAGTAGGGTGAAGCTACTTCCCCTGTGATAAATAAAACTAAATATCAACCCTGCATGATAAAAATCAGGTTAAAAGAAATTATGACTACTAGTAAGACTATAATACAGAAGCTACTAGAAGGAATTTACCCATCTGAAGAGACTGAACATACCCCAGGGAACAATTAGTGCCAGGTCAAGTAATTGAAAGAGAGCCATGAAACACAGCAAAGTCAACAAAACAGGAATTAATACACATTATTTAGCAGTGACTCTGAATATTAATGGTCCAAATTCCTCAATAAAAAGACCCAGACTAACAGATTGGATCAGAAAACAGGGCTCATCTTTTTTATTATTTCCCAGAAACATAACTCACTGTCAGTGATAAGATACAGCCTTAAAATAAAAGGATGGGAAGGTATTCCCAGCAAACGGAGCTAAGGAACAAGGAGGCATAGCTGTTCTAATATCAACAAAATATACTTCAGAGAAAAAGTAGTTAGAAGTGGCAGGGAGAAATATTCATACTTAAAAAAAAAATCTATGCCTTCTGATCTGCTTCCTGACCTGGGTCAAATCAGTGGCCTGAGACTTCCCTTACCCTGCAGCCTGACTGCCTCCCCTTCTCTCATGGTCCCTAGTAGAGAGGAGAACACTGTACCCATGTCTATAATATTTTCACAAGATGCTCTGGAGATGGAGACAAATAAGATTTGGAAGATAATTCAACACATCTCATTTTGTCTACAGGTAATAATTATCAGCAAAGTTATCCATTTTGATTTAAGAGTCCTAAGAAAGGAATCAGTCCTCTGCCATGTTGTTGTTGTGAGCAGATTTTGGCATGGTTTCAGTTAGTTTTTGTTTTGTTTGTTTGTTTGTTTCTGGGTGTGTTGCAGTTTTTATTTGTGCTTACATGGGAATTCACAGGTCCGATTCAGGTGCCTGCAGTTGTTTTTTTTTTGTTTGTTTGTTTGTTTTTTTTGACTGGTCAATAAAGAGCTAACAGCCAATGACTGCTCAAGGGGACAGAGACTGGACACTGAGGATTCCCAGCGAGGAAATGCAGAAGAGTGAGAAGGAGAATCGCCAGGACAGAAGGAAGATGATGCAAACACGAGAGCTGTGGAAGACAGAGAATCAGCCATGTAAGAATCAGGGAAAAGCGGCCCCAAGGGCCGCTCCCCTGAATGGGTCTGGGGTAGCAGAGATAAAGTATAGATTTTAGAAAGTAATAAGAATATTGGAGGGGAGTATGTTAGCCATGTGTAGGTTCAGGAGTGGCCCAGCTATTGAGCTGGTTAAGGCATATTAAAATATAAAGGTTATATGTGCATGTCTTTCATACTTGAATCCAGGGCTATTAGGGGTGGGAGGTGTGAACACACCTGCTGGGAGAATAGAGTGGACTTCAAATATTTACTGCTACAGATGACACACAACACGAGGCTTTTACTCACTATTAAAAATTAGAGGGATACCCACCCAAACACTACAGCCTGCATGCTTCCAAGGAGGTACACAGTAACCAAGGACACAGGTGAGAATTCTGCCCAAATAGCCAAGCCAGCTGGGATACCCACAGAGCCCAGCTGACATGGGACCTACCCCATGACCATCCACACTCTATCTTCCATACTACCCACTTCTACACTAGACCAGATCAACAGCCTAGGAGATACTCGTCCAAGCACTGCAGCTGGTGTGCTTCTCAGGAGGTCTGCAGTGACCAAGGACAAAGGTGAGAATTTCACCCAACCACCCATGACAAATGAGACACCAACACAGCTTGCTGACAGGAGCCTGGTATAGCTGTCCCCTGAGAGGCTCTGCCAGAGCCTGACCAATACAGATACGTATGGTCAACCATCAGATTGAGCTTGGGGACCCCAATGGAGAAGTTATAGAAAGGACTGGAGGAGATAAAGGGGTTTGCAACCCCATAGGAAGAACAACAGTATCAACCAACCAGACCTTCCCAGAGCTCCCAGGGACTAAACCACCAACCAAAGAGTACACTTGGAAGAACCCATGGCTCTCACTGCATATGTAGCAGAGGATTGCTTTATCTGGCATCAATGGGAATGGAGGCCCTTGGTCCTATAAAGGCTTGATGTGACAGCATAGGGGAATGCTAGGGTGGTGAGGGGTGAGTGGGTGGGTAGGTGGTGGAGTGTGAGGAGTGGGTGTGGCTGCCGCCCCAAGATGGTGCCTGGGATGGCTGCCAGGTCTTATGACCTGTGCCTGACTTCCTCATTATCTCAGACTTAGCCACATCCCAGCCGCCTGCACTTCGCAGATGCCATGCCTTGTCAGCTCGCCTGAGGTGTCGTCATTTGCTGTGAACCTATGGACTGCCGTTACATGACTGGGGTAATTGGAGGAATCAGTAGGGTATTTAAGGCACACCCTGGGTTGTTCGAGGGATTCCTGTTCCTGCATTGCAATGCTAAGTGTTCCTGAATAAACCTGCTTGAAGAAGGACAACGTGGTGTTGCGTCTTTCCTGCTGGTTGGGGTGGATGCGACAGTGGAGCACCCTCATAGAAGCAGGGGGCAAGGTGGATGGGATAGGTTTTGTGGAGGGGAAACTGGGAAGGGCAATAAAATTTGAAATGTAAGTAAATAAATTAACCAATAAAATAAATAAATAAATAAATAAAATTTCTTAGGGTTTTGAGCAGATTAAAAAAAAGGACATTGAAAGGCAATGCACATTGAGCATTTTCTACCACTTAGTATATGAAGTGTGCTTCACAATTTACTGCCTTAACTTTAGATACTATCTTTGCAGAATTTAGTAGGTTAGATTTCAGCTAAATTTCTTAGAAAAATACTAAATACTTATATCTCAATTTTAGATCTTGAAGAACATAGAAACTTGTCAGAAAAAAATAACTTGTGACCAGGAAAAAAAAGTGTCCTATTACCTGAATCTCTTCAGTCACTGATTTAAACTGGGGAACACGCTCTGTCATGGTTTTAACCAGTTCCACTGCATTATCAAATCCCTTCACGTATTCTCCATACATCTTAAGGAATGGCGCCAACTTTTGCAGGATATCTCCAATTCTGGGTGTAGTTTCCCTGTATTAAATATAAAAAATATCATTAAGATTTCTTACAGAATAAGGAGATCTGTAGGCTGGAAAATAGAGTACCACTCCACACCATCTGCTCTATCAGATCCACTGCTCTAACACGTGCAGGAGACAGCTTTCAAGAGTTAGCTAAGGGCTGGTGAGATGGCTCAGTGGGTAAGAGCACCCGACTGTTCTTCCGAAGGTCCAGAGTTCAAATCCCAGCAACCACATGGTGGCTCACAACCATCCGTAACAAGATCTGACTCCCTCTTCTGGTGTGTCTGAAGACAGCTACAGTGTATTTACATATAATAAATAAATAAATCTTTAAAAAAAAAAAAAAAAAAAAAAGAGTTAGCTAAGAAACTGCAGAAAGAGCCTATAGACCTCCTGGAGTTGCTGATCATGCCTGAGTTTGGTCTTCACTAGTCAGAGCTCCATTTAGAGCACAGAAGCAAATTTCATCTGGGGCAAAACATGAACATGCAGTCCCACACCTACCAGTTGCTTTTATGTAAAACTTTGGAACTATAGTTAGTATAGCTGTGGTGTGAAGTACAGCTGTTCTTTAAAAGTTAAGAAGCACCGTCCTATATGTACATCTTAGGCACAGAAGTCCCATTTCTCCCGTCTTACCATTCTTGCATTCGTTTCTCCAGCTCAGGTAATAGGAATTTACTATGGAAGGCATTTATTGATGAAATGTTAGAAAAGATTTTATTCACCATCTCTGCAGGAAATGAGCCTCGGTTTGCTTCTTCTAATAGTTTGCAATAAAATACCTGAATGAAAGAATAAAGCAAATGTCACTTTATATTTGTGGGCTAACCAGTTTTCACCATGCTGGCCTGCCCTGAGCTGGAAACATTAGCTTGATGAGTAAATGGGGAAACTTACGGCTTAGAGAATCAATGATTCTGTGAAATGTAGGAAGAACTATATGTTTTGATTTTGAAGAATTTTAAATGAGGGTTTGGAAGATTTATTTATAACTAAAACTATGCCCCTACCTGTATGAAATTTATTTACCCTTTCCTTCCAGAATGTTTAAGTAGATAGTTAATAAAGTGTTTCTGTGCAGATAATTTTCAATTGATGCGGAAGGATTTACATTTTCATTTATGGCTATAATTAAGGGTTATGAAAAGATTTCATTATGTATACAGTGTGATGTTTTTCACTTACTGTGTTTTGAATGATGTCTATAGCTATTATAAATGGCTCTCCCTGTGAGTACTGTTCAGTGTTAATTGTCAAGGAATCACCTGGGACATAGGCCTCTGGGCACCTCTGTGGGCAATTATCTTAATTGCATTGGCAGAGATGGGAAACCTGCCCACATGGGTAGCAGCACTCCTTGGCTGGGATCTTGGAATCAGCAGAGAAGGAATGCAGAGCAGAACAACACTCTAGTTGCTCTTTGCTTCTTGACTATGAATACAATGTGACGTGTTTCATCAAGATCCTGCCCTCTTGACCTTCCTGCCATGATGGACTGTATCCTTGTCTTAAACTGTTAGTCAAGTTAAGTTGTCCTTCTCAGGCTTTGCATCACAGCAACAGATGGTAACGGAGGTGGAGAAGTCTGCTGCTGTCTCCCATAGACCTATAGATACTGTATGTATCTTGAAAGGGGAGTCGCTAACTTAGTTCCCATAGAACAGAGACAATGAGTGGACAAAACCAACAAACCCCTTTAGTTCTCAGATTTTCATTTGCTTTTTAATAAATAATAATACCTGACTATGTGAATGCATTGTGTGTTCGGGGATCCTCTGCACCTGTAACATGTACCACAGAGATAAGTGGCAAAAGCAAACATCCTGAATTCTTGGCTATACTCTGCTCGGGCTACAATTCCTAACTGCCATTTTATTAAAATCAGGCAGAAATCTGTTCCTTCTCCATGTCCAAAGGACTATTAATTTTCTAAATTTACCTAACTGCACTTTACTACTGGGAGGCCATACAAAATTATATCCTTAAAGATTCTGACAGATGGTGCACTGTACTAATTAACACACTAAAACATCTAAAACATAAAAAAAGTAGTCAAATCAATTTGGCACCAGAGGGGGGAGGAGACAGAGGGAGAGAGATAGAAAGATAGAGAGAGATAGAGATGGAGAAAGGTGGGAAGTGGGGGAGGAGGAGGAGGAGGAGGAGGAGGAGGAAGAGGAGGAGGAAAGAAACAACTTGCCTATAAGAAAAGACCTCTTTTCACTATAGGAACATCTTCACATTCCAAGACTGTGTTTCTCCACAGTGATTGACTTTATTTCATGGTAAAGTTCCTTGACACAGAGAATCTGAACTACAACTTCACTGTTGCACAGATTACAAACTTTAAATTGGTTTCACAAAATCCATACAACCAGTGTAGGGTTGACCCTGGGAACCAAAATAAGATGTGTCTAGGACCATGTGTTTCCATGAAATCTCAATTTACCAGAGGCCAAACTAGAACGAGACTCACAACAAACATTGAAACATGGCAGCTTCCTCTTTGCAGCAGTGTAGGAACTCAGTGCATTTCTAAGTGATCCCATGAACTCTGAAAGTGTCTGGATGAGACCAGGCTCAAGGCTGCACCACAATTAAAATACAAAATGTGATACAGTGGAACCATGTATACAATATATACTGTCTGGATGACGAAGCCAGGTTCCATACAAGGCTAAACAAGTGATCTCTCAAAGCCCCGTGGCATGACACAGTGCAACACATCAAACAAGACAGAGTCACCAAAGTAAGCCAGCCTGTTTAGATTTTAATAGTTCACATGCCTTCCAAGAGCACAGGAAATCATCAAGAAATAAGAAGAATGTTTGACATTATGGAACACAGCTGTGCTGAGACTTTTACATAGAAACCTACACTCTTAGGAGTTGCAAACATCTTATATTCAGCAAATTTATCAGTGAGGCTGTGAACATTTCCTTAAAGCAAGTAAATTTTACTATCCCAACCACCCAGGCTTGCACTGCAGCTCCTGAAATGCTTCCATACCTAGGGCCGAACGATGAATGGCAGCAAAACGTTACCTGATCTAGGAGGTCGAGCCGGCTGACATAAGCTCTTTCTGTAAGTAAAAGTTCAGTGGCTATTTTGTGAAGTTTCTGTTCATTAGTCTCCTAAAAAAAAATCAAACATATATTTGCATATAAGAAAAGGCAGCTTAGATATTTTTCTTAAGTAACAAACACTTAATCAGAAAGCTCAATCTAAGAGGATTTTCCCAAATGTTTCAGGACCATGAAGCTGGGTGATCAGAGCTGTACAGTCTGTGCCTGGTAACATTACTGTTTACCCTTTTCTCAGAATGTTGTCTTTCTTGGTACCCAGCACTATACTTCATTTGCTCTTACCTTCTTTTTACATATAGTACCACACTGTCTTATTTACTAACTCTTTTTTTTTTTTCTGAGACAGAGTTTCTCTGTATAGCCCTGGCTGTCCTGAAACTTACTCTGTAGACCAGGCTGGCCTTGAACTCAGAAATTCACCTGCCTCTGCCTCCCAAGTGCTGGGATTAAAGAGCAAACATTTTGCCTTTAAAAATACATTGTGAAATATAGGATAATAAATATTAAGAGAGAAAACAGCAAAATGCATTAGCATGTGCCCAATAGTAAGGTACGACTATCAATTTATCCCAATCTTCTTCCAGCTATGCCTCCTCTCACCTCTCTCATACTTTTTTTTATCTTTTGGGACAGGGCATCATTGTGCTGTCCCGACTGGCCTAGAACTACCTAGCTTTGTAGATTAGGCTGACCTTGAACTCACAGAGATCTGCCTGTCTCTACTTCCCAAATGCTGAGATTAAAGTATGGCAGTAATCCAGGCCTCATCTAATCTATAATTAAATCTAATCTTACTGTTTGCTCCTTAAATAGGTACATTTATTTAACTGTCATTTTGTATAACCTTTTTTCATGATAATAGGATTTTTTTCTTGTTAGATTTCTAACTCCTTTAATCAACTAGAGTGCTTCAATAAGAATCCCAGAATTCAATAAAAGATTGCTGATACAACTAGTAGCTAGCTTCCATGTAACTACTGTTTGTAATTATAATGACTTTGACAAGATGTCAGAGTGCTGTTTTTCAAGAGCCTCTGCCTGAAGATCAAACTATAAACTCTCCCATCCTGGTACTATCCCATTTCATCTATCTGTCTATAGTCCATAAAATTTGGACAACCAAGTCCTATGAATGGTCATGCCTAAAAAAGTTAAAAGGAATGAACAAAGAATACACAACACCCACAGACATACATACATGCACACAGAAAATGACAATTAGTGAAAAACAGACCATGAATTTGAAAGAACATGATTTGAAGGAACGTGGGGCGGGGTATATGAAAAGGTGAGGAGGGAGGGAAGGGAGTATATAACTTCATTATAATCTCAAAGATAAAATAAAAAAAAAAACCAAGTTTTCCTTACTGCTACAGTGTTTTCCAACTCTTATTTCAAACTCACACCAATCAAGAGTTTCTATATCCTCTGAGTCCAATATCTTTTCACGGTGACTTACCTTACATATTGCTACACGAGGAACCTCTCTAAAACTTTGCTTTTGTACATAGGAATACGCTTTAGAGGAAGAAATGGAAATGCACTATCTTCTATATCCACAAGAAATGCTGGCCTGCATTAACACGTCACTCAGGAGGAGCTACAGGGGCTCCGTCTTCTGAGAGTAAAATACACCCTTTTGAAATTTAGAGAAATTCATATAAGCCTGCAAACACCACCACAAACAAGGCTCAGATATTCCCATCATTCCTAGATTCTACTTTTGCTCCGGCTGCTAAACTCCTCTCTACTTCTAGACTCTTTGTCCGGCTCCTGATACCACAGATCTGTGCTTCTCTAGAGCATCAGATGAAGGGGAATCACCGAGGTTCCTTTGTGACACATTCACATTATTTCTTGTATTAGAAGTTCTTAATTTTATCTCACAGTGATGCTGTACCTTTGATTTACATTCTTTTATATGGTTTACATCTAAATATTACAATCTTTTTTACTTCTTTTCACGTGTTTGTAGTACATGTGTGAGAGTCTATAAATGTGTGTGAAGGCTTGAGGTAAATGCTGGGAATCTTTCTCAGTCCTTTCCCCAATCAAACCTAGAATACATGACAGGGCTTCTGCAGCCAGCTTGCTCTGGGGACCCACCATCTATGTGCCTAAGTGTGGGATTATAGGCGGTCACCACATCCACTCCTGGCTTCTGCGGAATCTGAACCCTAGGCCCTCTGCCTGCTCAGCAGGCAGTGTTTTATCCACTAAGCCATTTCTCCCAGTCCCTGACATTAGTAATTCAGCAGATTTTTTTTTTTTTTTTTCTATAACAAAGAACTTTTCATGGGCTATAAAATACTCAGACAGGTCACACTTTTTTACTGACATACAGTGAGGTCATCACTGAGGTCACAGATCTATGGGATCTTAAGAAGGATGCTTAGAAGAAGCAATGTTTTGCTGACAAGAAGTTCCTAAGCTGAACTTGGCCAATTCTATGGTTATACTCTGCAGAACCCAACAGTGCACTCAGCAGCACTCAGCAAAGGCTCTTACACAGCCATTGCCCACATTAGGTGCCAGGCCCTGTCAAAGCTCACACACATGGAAGAAGGGAGCTCACTGGCATCCAGTGTAGTCACATACTCATATGCATTCTCAGAACAGTTGCTAGGCATCTTGTGGTGCAGATGAGGAATTACAGACTTTTGGAGCATTGGTTTGAGTTACTCCAAAGAGATGCTAACATTTAGTAGTTGCAGATTTTATGTCACATGTCAAATATAGTGATATTTTTCCATAATTTCACTCATCTTTGTTTTCTTGAGACTGAGTCCACAGTTGGCTGTTAACTCACACATATCTGCCTGCCCCTGACTGGAATTAAAGGCTCGTGCTACCACGTCTAGCTCTTGACTTATCCTTTTAACTATGAAACAGGAACAAGTTTTATTTTTGCTTTGCAGGCCTTGTACACATAACAAAAATACTGAGCTGAAGGCAGCTGGTTCACACAGTTACTAATCAATTCTACTCATAAAGGATTTTATGTAATAATTTGTTACGTAGTTTAATAGTTTCTTCTTATATATTTATGCAAAATCCCAGACTTTGATATAAGCAAAGAGCACAGACTGGAGAGGTACAGATTACTTGCTGATAAAACTGTCTCAACAGAGTGTCTGTAGCTATGGTGAATTTTAATATGTATTTAATAGGCGAGCTGCTGAAATTACACTGTGTAACTCTTCAGTACATGTGATTTCAATTCATTTTAAGCAGGAAAAAAAACCTTTGATCATTATTCAGAAATTATAAATATATTGCAGTTTCTCCTATCTCCCAAAAGCTTGTTTGGGCTTACTTAAAATGTGTCTGTTAAAGATATATATAAACCATTAGGCTTTTATGGGGACAAGTGAAATGATTCTCCATTCTAGGATATTTATATCCATATTGTTCATTGCTAATATTCTTCCACATCAAAAGCAGAAGTGGCTTTGTATACATATCACCCAGTATTTCTTGAGGCCTGTTCCCTCATAAAAATTGGCATCAACTTAGGAAATAAACATTGTGTTCTCTAATTCATAAGGTGCTTCACAGTTTGGATGCCACAGTTTTAGTGCCTTTGCCAGACATCAAAATGTAAATGTGGCTCTAGGGCAATTTTAAGTTAAACTATAGTGATATTCTGACATTATATTTGGTCTGTATTCTGAAAATCTGGCTTGTGTGTCATGCCTTAATTCTATAGTTAATATTCTAACAATACTGCATGCTAGAACTAGCTGTGTACTAACTGAACTATGTCCCCAACCCAATCCCACCTCTGATTTAGAATTTACATACACACTAAAAACAAAACAGCACATCCCACAGGATGAGTACCGCAGAACAAGAGAGACTGGAAGTCGCATATCAGATCGTTAGTGTGCTCTCTTGTCTTACACACAAAGAACGGGACTCATGGACATTTAGGCAACCCTACTCTAACTCCTGTCTGGCATGAGAAGTCTCATTTTCACAAATGCTTAAACTAAATTAAGCATTCTCTGTCATGGGACAAAAGCTATGTGTTTATATTTTAGAACTAATGTATTAGGAATAGTTACCATTCCTTAAGTACATACGCTTTAATAGATACATGTTATAAGCACATATACGTTAACGGATACAAAATCATGTGAATGAAAATCTCTCTATAGTTCCATGAGCACAGGGTAAACTCTATAGGGTTATATTAGTAGATTTTCCCTCAAATATATTGTGTTTGTCTTTTCTCGGAGTTATTCAGAGCATTTCTTTCTTCAGAGTATTGCCTAGTAACTAAAGATGTAACAAAATGTTTATGATTTAAACTTATTTTCATTTTTTAGTTTTGAGGTTTGAAAGATATTCACTTTGAGGGGTGTGGCTATATTGCAAATTATTAGCATTTCTTCATGTTGAATATGGTAGGTACTACATGTTTGTAATGCCAGCACTCCGTAGGCTGAGGTATAAGAGTGAGTTTGAGGCTAACCTGGGCAGCCTAAGGAGTACAAGATACAAGTACAAGGCAAAAATAAAGTATTTTATAGTTGTCATTTTTTGCTCAAAATATACTGTCAAATCAGTAACACAGCTTGTAGCAATCATAAAGACTCTTTTAAGTCAGTTATCAATTACCAATAATAATGACTGATGGCATATTTTAATAAAATTACAATTCTGAACTATTATACCTTTCCATATAGACTGGCCCCAACTGGTTAGTATACAATATCCTACTAATATTTTTTAAAAGGAACTTTTTTACTCCTAATTGTGATAAAATACAGTTAAGAAAGCATACTACCCCTATACCATTAATATATTGCATTTTGAGATAAGAAACACAATGTGGCAAGCTGCCGAAAGCACAGGCAGCATACTACCGCCACGCTTACGTTGGATCTTGTTTGGATCAACAGCTCATCCCTACACAGCATACACTGATTATGCGGTCAAGGCCCTGTAGTACTCTATGCTTAATTAGCTTAACAGTAGAAGTTTGTTTTGTCCTACACTGCTCTATTTGTTTTTATTTTATCTTATTATTCTATATGCCTGTTACTATTCTGGTGAGAAAGAGGAAAAGGGCATGAATTTGGCTGGATTGGGGAAATAGGGATGATCTGTGAGGTACAGAATAATCAGAATATATTATATGAAAAATATCCATTTTCAATAAAAAAGAAAGAAAAAGAAAACTGTGTTACATCTTTCTCGAGTCACGTACGATTCATCTAACAGTAGATACAACAAATAACAAAATGTGGAAAGAGGACTAGCCAGTGGCCACAGGAACCACCATCTAATGCCCTTTAATAGGACCAGCGCCTGTGGTGCCGCAGAAGCTCGCTGGGGGTACTGTCTCATGGTACACCACTGAGCCTCACTCCTATGTGTCTCTTCCCTTCACCACAGGTAAGGATGGAAGCAGTGAGCTTTATTGAGCTGTTGAGGCACAAGGAGATTCCCTTCAGAGCGCTGTTTCTTTGCTGCTCCAGACAACGTGGTGAGGCATGAGTCACTTTCTCTCTCCCATTTGCTTAAAATTATAATCTCTGTTGATTGCCCTTCAGCTAAAGTTCTTAATATAACCACCAGTCAGTCACGTTAATATTTTAGAATCTGTCCTTCACTTATGATTGTCTGACTATGCTCAGGAAAGAACTGTAAATTATCGTAAATAGATTTAAGATTTGAATTTTTTCATTTGCTGATGTTCCTACAATTGTCCAAGTTGTAATTTTATTTAGTATAATCAATGACAAAGAATGAGCAATAGAAATCTCAAGGATGGTTTCAGAGATATACACAGCATGTTAAAGATTAGGGAAATCCAGAATGAAACTGACATGACACCAAGAAATCTAAGGTATGGCATGATAGCCATGCTATTAAAACCCCAGAGTAAGATGCTGATGTAAACAAGATCAAAGCAACCTTTGGTTAGAGTCATGTAAAAAATATCTGTGAGTTAACAGATGGGCCAGAAATAGTCTCAAGAGTTTTTGGTTCTGTTTGAATAATATTTTATTTTGTCATCTTAAGAAGATTTTATAAACAGTATGACAAAATACATCTAGCAAATTTTTCTGTTTTATGTGAACTCAGCTTTACTATGCCTCCCCAAAAAGCTGAGCTATCCATTGCACAAAGGCTAAGAAACCATTTGGAAGAGCAATGCATGTGGCAGTGCACAGCCTGTAGTGGGCCAAGCCTCAGCTTCACTTCCATCTCAGGGTGCTGGTCCAGGTTCCTACAGTTCCACCCTGTCTAGAGTAATACCCCTGGGCGTGGCAGTTAGTAGCTCCTGCTTATTCCTATGGAGACTTGTGATTTGTTGCCCTAGGGAAACAAAACTGGTCCACAGAAGCAACATCTAGAGCCACAAAGAGCATCTGCCTTCCAACACAACACAGTTGCTATGGTTTTTCTACAATACAACCATCACAACAAAATAATCAAAAGAAGCTACGTAAGAAGAAAAAAGGAAGCACCTTTAAGAGGCAGTAAAACCCATTAGCCTCCAAGCTTGCAAATGGTTTCTCTGCTGGCATGAGTAACCTGAGTCATTCATCTCATGGGTGCTGTGAAGCGCTAGGTAGTGCTTGCCCTGCACTGAGATGGTTTACAGTTTACCTTCACTTCATGGTGCTGGTCCAACGTATCCAATCCCATGGTGTTCACCCCATTTTCCCTCTCTTGGAGCTCAGCGTCCATCCCTGGCTCCCCTTCTTTTGAGGGAAGCCCTAAGTCCGTCCCTGGAGTCCTGCAGCTGCTGTCAGAAGCATTTTCATCATGACTATTGGCTATGGATGATGCAGAATCTGTGATGGTTTCATTTCTTTCTCCATTCAGCACATGTGTATCAGGAGAGGCGGCAGCAGTCTGAATAGCCATCTCTGGGCTAAGAGTAGTCTCCTTCTCATCTTCACATTCCATCTGGTTTTGTGCAGCCACTACACCATTGGCCAAACAACCATGTTGCCCCTGAGTCTGATCTGGGTCGTTTTCCTGCTTCTGTGGAGAGTGCTGGGGCAGAAATTTTCGTGGAGGTGAGGAGGTTAACCCAGGCTGTCCTAGAGTTTGAGGAATATTGAGGTTCATAGTAGAATCTTTCTGCAAATCAATGTAACTTGACAAAACACTGTAAGATAAAATACAAAAAGAAACATCAGGATGAAAAGTTTTAGAATGAAGACAAGTCAATTCCAGGTGAAAAGGGACGTCATTTCTACATGATGGTTTTAGAAGCAGATTCTTGGCACACAAGCCATATTTAAACAAGCATAGAGAGGGTGAAGGTTGGAGAGATGGTTCAGCTGCCAAAGGCTAAGCTCAAACCAAAACCAGATGGATGAGCCTGAGCTTTTCCTAGCTGGCGTGTTTCCATGAGCTTCTTACTAATACAAGTTATTCAGTAAAGATAGCGATGAAAGAAATATCTGCGTTCAATGAGATTATCTTTTTCCAAGATCTTTAATTTTTAATCATTTTTAAAACAAGCATGAGTTTCTAGCTTATAAACAAGCTATAAAACCAAGTTAGTTTTATTTGAAAAGTAGGAACATTAAAAAGAAAAAAAAACCTTTATTATAAATGCTGCAGTAGCTGCTAACAGATCGCTAAGGGTTCGCTTGAATTTTGCTCTTGATCTCTCCAATCTTGTCTTCACAAATCAGATCCTCATACATGCAAGACTTTACTAATGTCTCCAGGACATCAGAAAGAATCTACCTTCCCCAGCTCCTCCATCTCCCACCTCCTGGGACTATCTTTCCCCTTACTGTAGTCTTGCATATTCCTGTAGTTTTCCATTTGTGTGCATGTTAGGGTCAGTAGCCCTGCTCTTCTCTGCCCAGCATAATCTTCCCCCTCTGTCATTCAGGTCTTTTGAGAGGCTTTTCTTGGTTGGTCTATTTAAGCATCACACTCTACCACCTTCTCTAATCTTCTTTTATTTATCTTGAAAGCCCTTACTACTGTTGATATCCTATGTAGTCTTGATAGTACTAACAGGACAATAGAACCTTACGACGTCTTTGCCTGCTCAGAAATGAGTTGCTCTATCCCAGTCATTAAAATGTTCAGACATGGCTAATAATTTATGCAGGTCCCTGTTATGAGTAAAGAAAATATATGTAGCCAGGCATCCCATAAAGGCAATTGACCTATTGCTCTGGAATGCCTGGGAAATCATAGTGGCCAGCATGTGAGACAAGAACAGGACAAGAAGCTATGAGGTATTAACAGCTACCTTTGCTTCTATAAAACCTGCTTATCTCTATGAGAAAGGGACGAAGTGGACTTTTATTACTATATAAAGGAAAGATAAGAAACTGAGGGAAGTAAAACAATTTTCCTGGCCAGCTGTGGATTCCAGGCATAGTTGTAATACACACCTTTCTGCTGTTCATTTAAAAACCCCACCTTAAACACACACACTCCCTTCCATAGGGCATGCTGTTTGGCTCTAAGGCTGCCATCTGCAAGCAGTAAAAATAACTTCATTTAATCTAAATTTGAATTGAGTCTAAGTCTTTGATCTTTCCAGGTGGATTTGAACACCACAATACAGGTACTGCCTGGATGACAGCAGACCAATAGTGTTGTTCTTACAATAGATTCCACCACAAGCACAATCCTTGCAAACGCTTGCCCAAACACAAACCGTGAATTATAGCACGCCCTTCCTTACATTAAGGACAAAACTGTACACATTTCCCCCGGAGAGATAAACTCAAACAATTTGCATTTGGGCCACAAAACTAGTAGAGACCTCAGCCTTTAGAATATGGACTCCTTTGAGGTCTCCCCAGGCCCTGGCATGACAGCACTGAGACCAGGCTCAGGTTCCCACCTCCTCATGTTCTCATGGCGGTGACTACAGAATCTGGAAACTGGAAGGCTCTCTTTTCTGTTTTTGAATCAATTAACTCTGAGAAGAAAAAAACTGAATGAAATTTAGACATTGTTTTAAATATTGCTATAATTTCAGCTCCCAAAGGCATTACAAATTCCCTTCTGAGGACTTTGAGATTTACAGAAGATCATATAAGTGCCCAGGAATTAAATACAGCTTTTAAACATATTTCTCCAAAATTTGTAACAGTATTATAGTAAGCATATTTTCTAAGTACATTGCATTTCAGTTTCTTGTTTTGTTTTGAGGAGTCTTACAATGGGGCTCAAGCTCGCCTCAAACTCTTGAACCTCTCTGCTTTGGTCCCCTGAGTACTGTGAGTATGTGCCTATGCCCCCTAGATGGTATATCCTTACATTTTTAAATTTTGAATGAGGGACACTGTAGTTTCGTGCTTGTTATGCTTCCCAGGACATCCCCCAAATATTCCTGAGCTAAGGTGTCATTACATACATAATAATAACATTTAAAAGCTCATGTAATGGCACACACAAAACACCCACAGATATCAAATAGTAAAAGGAATAATTCTTTAAAAGATTTGTGTAATGGGAAATTATCTGTCAATATTACGTTGCAATGAATGAAAATGTTTGGCTTTGTGTGTAGGTAAGTAAAATTATATACATTTTGTTTATATTTCTAGTAACATAAACAAAATCTTTTTCCTAAGATAAAACAATTTAGATAGTATAAGTAAAAAAGAATGGAACTTATAAGGATTTGTTTTGTTTTTTTTTTAATTAGGTATTTTCTTCACTTACATTTCCAATGCTATCACAAAAGTCCCCCATAACCTCCCCCCACCACTCTCCTACCCACCCGCTTCTACTTCTTGGCCCTGGTGTTCTCCTGGACTGAGGCATATAAAGTTTGCAAGACCAATGGGCCTCTCTTTCCAATGATGCCGACTAGGCCATCTTCTGATACATATGCAGCTAGAGACACAAGCTCTGGGGGGTACTGGTTAGTTCATATTGTTGTTCCACCTATAGGGTTGCAGACCCCTTTAGCTCCTTGGGTAATTTCCCTAGCTCCACAGGGGGCCCTGTGATCCATCCAATAGCTGACTGTGAGCATCCACTTCTGTGTTTGCTAGGCCCCGGCATAGCCTCACAAGAGACAGCTCTATCTGGGTCCTTTCAGCAATATCTTGTTAGTGTATGCAATGGTGTCAGCATTTGGAGGCTGATTGTGGGATGGATCCCGGGGTATGGCAGTCTCTAGATGGTCCATCCTTTCATCTCAGCTCCAAACTTTGTCTCAGTAACTCCTTCCATGGGTGTTTTGTTCCCAATTCTAAGAAGGGGCAAAGTGTCCACACTTTGGTCTTTGTTCTTCTTGAGTTTCATGTGTTTTACAAATTGTATCTTGTATATTGGGTATTCTAAGTTTCTGGGCTAATGTCCACTTATCAGTGAGTACATATCATGTGAGTTCTTTTGTGATTGGGTTACCTCACTCAGGATGATACCCTCCAGGTCCATCCATTTGCCTAGGAATTTCATAAATTCATTCTTTTTAATAGCTGAGTAGTACTCCATTGTGTAAATGTACCACATTTTCTGTATCCATTCCTCTGTTGAGGGACATCTGGGTTCTTTCCAGCTTCTGGCTATTATAAATAAGGCTGCTATGAACATGGTGGAGCATGTGTCCTTCTTACCGGTTGGGACATCTTCTGGATATATGCCCAGGAGAGAGAGGTATTGCAGGATCCTCCAGTAGTACTATGTCCAGTTGTCTGAGGAACCGCCAGACTGATTTCCAGAGTGGTTGTACAAGCTTACAATCCCACCAACAATGGAAGAGTGTTCCTCTTTCTCTACATTCTCACCAGCATCTGCTGTCACCTGAATTTTTGATCTTAGCCATTCTGACTGGTGTGAGGTGGAATCTCAGGGTTGTTTTGATTTGCATTTCCGTGATGATTAAGGATGCTAAACATTTTTTCAGGTGCTTCTCAGCCATTTGTTATTCCTCAGATGAGAATTCTTTGTTTAGCTCTGAGCCCCATTTTTTAATGGGGTTATTTGATTTTCTGGAGTCCACCTTCTTGAGTTCTTTATATATATTGGATATTAGTCCCCTATCTGATTTAGGATAGGTAAAGATCCTTTCCCAATCTGTTGGTGGCCTTTTTGTCTTATTGACCAGTGTCTTTTGCCTTACAGAAGCTTTGCAATTTTATGAGGTCCCATTTGTCGATTCTCGATCTTACAGCACAAGCCATTGCTGTTCTATTCAGGAATATTTCCCCTGTGCCCATATCTTCGAGGCTTTTCCCCACTTTCTCCTCTATAAGTTTCACTGTCTCTGGTTTTATATGGGGTTCCTTGATCCACTTAGATTTGACCTTAGTACAAGGAGATAGGAATGGATCAATTCACATTCTTCTACATGATAACTACCATTTGTGCGAGCACCATTTCTTGAAAATGCTGTCTTTTTTCCACTGGATGGTTTTAGCTCCCTTGTCGAAGATCAAGTGGCCTTAGGTGTGTGGGTTCATTTCTGGGTCTTCAATTCTATTCCATTGGTCTACTTGTCTGTCGCTATACTTGTACCATGCAGTTTTTATCACAATTGCTCTGTAGTACAGCTTTAGGTCAGGCATGGTGATTCCACCAGAGGTTCTTTTATCCTTGAGAAGAGTTTTTGCTATCCTAGGTTTTTTGTTATTCCAGATGAATTTGCAGATTGCCCTTTCTAATCGTTGAAGAATTGAGTTGGAATTTTGATGGGGATTGCATTGAATCTGTAGATTGCTTTTGGCAAGATAGCCATTTTTACTATATTGATCCTGCCAATCCATGAGCATGGGAGATCTTTCCATCTTCTGAGATCTTTAATTTCTTTCTTCAGAGAACTTGAAGTTCTTATCATACATATCTTTCACTTTCTTAGAGTCACACCAAGGTATTTTATATTATTTGTGACTATTGTAAAGGGTGTTGTTTCCCTAATTTCTTTCTCAGCCTGTTTATCCTTTGCGTAGAGAAAGGCCATTGACTTGTTTAAGTTAATTTTATATCCAGCTACTTCATTGAAGCTGTTTATCAGGTTTAGGAGTTCTCTAGTGGAATTTTTGGGGTCACTTATATATACTATCATATCATCTGCAAAAATTGATATTTTGACTTCTTCCTTTCCAATTTGTATCCCCTTGATCACCTTTTGTTGTCAAATTGTTCTGGCTAGGACTTCAAATACTATGTTGAATAGGTATGGAGAAAGTGGGCAGCCTTGTCTAGTCCCTGATTTTAGTGGGATTGCTTCCAGCTTCTCACCATTTACTTTGATGTTGGCTACTGGTTTGCTGTAGATTGCTTTTATCATGTTTAGGTATGGGCCTCGAATTCCTAATCTTTCCAAGACTTTTATCATGAAAGGGTGTTGGATTTTGTCAAATGCTTTCTCTGCATCTAACAAGATGATCATGTGGATTTTGTCTTTGAGTTTGTTTATATAGTGGATTATGTTGATGGATTTCTGTATATTAAACCATTTTTATAGCTACATAAGAAAACACATTTGCCTACACATTAGAACTAAAGAATATAAAATTCTCTTTCTGAGAATAAAATGGGTATTTACTATGAGTTTTGTGTGTTGTAATGATATCTCTTTGTAACTTACCATGAGGTAATAACAGGAAAAGGGAAACAGACTAACCTGTTATCGGGGCCTCTCATTATATGAAAAGGGTCAGAAATACTAGAGAGGCTTAGGAGGGCAAGAAGCCCCAGGAGTCAGGCCCTCAGAGAGTGAGGAAAACAGAGATAGGGATGGCACACAGCCTTCCTGACAAGCCCATTGTCCTGGACAGCAGCATGTTGACAGCAGTAACCCAGACTGACACACACACACACACACACACACACACACACACACACACACACAGGAAATAAGAAACGGCATATCCATACATAGCAAATGCTAATGTCTACTAGGCAAGACCAAATAATTTATCTTTAAAATGTAACTGTAGGATACTATGGCTTCCAAACATCCTCCTCCCACCTTCTCCCATACATAGTAACTCTTACCTGCCTCCTTCAAAGTGGCTGATGAGATCCGATACCTTACTATGCTTCCCTTTTGAGGTACAAGAAGTAGGGGCCGGATTAGACTCCTCCATCCTTGGCTTTGCACTAGGTAAAGCTTTATGCCTGGGGACTTGGGGAATATGGGATGAAGGTGAATTCTGCAGATATAATGGTTTTGGAGGCACTGTAGAAAAAGAAAAGAATTCAATATTTCACTGTTTTTTCTCTGTTACAGTGAAGATTCTGGTACCCTAGGTGCAAAAATCTTCACCATTAGTAAGCTATTGCAAAGGAGTCTGTCAAAGTGGAACTGACCTAACCAAGAAGAACTTTATTTTGCTCTTGCTATTTCTCCAGATCTCATTGTGTGTGTGTGTGTGTGTGTGTGTGTGTGTGTGTGTTTGTGTGTGTGTGTGTATGTGTGTGTGTATGTGAGTGTGTGTATGTGTTGTACTTAAAGGACCTGATAGGAATCAAGGACTTGTAATGCTGACTTCAAAGAAAAATATATCTGTATACTCTGTATTCATTTATCTAAAATACAACCAGAATTTTAGCTGGGCATGGTGCTTCTGCCAACTTTAATGCCAGCATTCAGGTGGCAGAGGTTAGGGGTATCTCTGTGAGCTCAAGTCTATCTTAGTCTACATTCAGAGTTTCAGTTTCAGGCCAGCCAGGGCTATGTACTGAGACACTATGTAAATCAAAACCAAACATAAACCAAGATCTTATGCGTCAGTTCAAAGCTCTATGTTCAAAGAAAGTAATAGCATCGGGACCAAAGAAATAACTTCAAATTACAGAATGAAATTTCTCTTTGTGGTCACATTTACTACTTCAGGGAACCCAGTGTGCTTTAGGCATTGAAGTTAGGAGTTTAGCTTTCAGGATTCATTACAGGATTCCTTCCCTGCAAGCTTGGTGTCCCTGTGAATGTTTACAGAAGAGTACTAGCTTCTTTTTAACTCATCCACATTGAAAATTTTATCATGCACCAATGCTTTCTGAGGGTGTCTCCAAGGATGATTCCCTGCACCTCCACTCCACCCGTCATCACAGCTGACCTCCTATCAGAAGGAGAGCTATAGGTTGTCAGCATTTCTAAAAGTTTCCTGCATATCTCCTTAGCATCCTAGCAGCAACTCTACTGTATTATTTCCGAAACTTAATCTACTAGGTTTTCATAAGCTAGCTTACCCACATATACTCGTTTCTATTATTGTTCACATCATTCAATCTTACGTAACTTTCCAAATGTATGATGAGCATGAGCCATTTGTAAAATAATGCTGTATGCATGTGAACATAAGCATTGCACTCATAGAAACACAACCCAGTAGATCAGTGGTTCTCAATTTTCCTAGTTCTGCAACTGTTTAATACAGTTCTTCATATTCTGATGACCATCAACTATACATTTTTTGCTACTTTACAACTATAATTTTGCTAGTTGTGAATTATAGTGTAAAAGTCTGATATGCAGGATATTTGATATGTCACTCCTGTGACAGAGTTGTTTGACACCTCCAGGGGTTAAAACCCACAGATTGAGAACTGCTGTACTACGGGAGATGCCTTCCTTTTAACAATACTCTATATAAAAGCATTTATGACTATAAATCATATGTCTAAGACTCTTATTATTGTCCATGGTCACTACTCTAAGTCTTTAATATCTTTCATATTCATAGCTTTCATTGTTTTCATTCAAACTCTTGATGCAAAAGGAACAATACAAACAAAAGGCTCCTAGTCCATGGGTGTTATATAGCTACCAAATTTTATTATCCACAAGAAAATTTTATTATCAGTCACATTGACTTTTGCTAAGAACAATAACTCTGATTGTTACTATATTTAAAAATTGAGGAAACCCAAGAGTAGAGTAAAAGTAGAATCATTTGGCAATGTCTGCCTTGAATGCAAAATGGGAAAATAGCTTTTGGTATACCCAGAGTCCAGGGTACCTCTGGTTCTTCTGCCCTGCCCCTTTCAGCCATTCCTTCTAACCATCTCCTTTCTTTATGATTCTCCACCAACCTACTGGATGGCTCTCAACTTGGAACCCAGAGTTGAGACTCAGACAGGTGATCTTTATTCACTGCCCCCCACCCCCTCTAATATAGATGCTCTAGACTTGCTCTTAAATCTGTTGCTACCTGACCACCTGAGCTCCTGCTCCCAATCCACCTTCATCATCTTGGGACGTAAGATTCTTAGGATAGACACAGAGATAAGGGAACCTCTAGATCTTCCTTTCAATGGTCTGTGCCATCATTCATTTGTGACTCTCACAGGGACTTCACATCTGTCACATTTGGATAGGACCCAGAGTAGGCAGTAGCAACCAAAGAATGGAACA
Source organism: Mus musculus (assembly GCF_000001635.26). NCBI lineage: Eukaryota > Metazoa > Chordata > Mammalia > Rodentia > Muridae > Mus > Mus musculus. The sequence continues at coordinate 16,492,785 of NC_000082.6, forward strand.
CCCAACCAACAAAGGCAACACTATATATCTACACCAAAAGTCCTAAAATTCAAATATCTTAATTCCAGATACACCAATAAAACCACAAATATGAACAACAAACACAATACTTTTCCTGTATAAACCAGCAACTCTTATTGCATTAGGCCCTGAAAGGGCAATTTAGCTGATATATAAGACAAAGTCTTGAAAACAAGGATGAAGAATGTGTTCAGGGCTGGAGAGATGGCTCAGTAGTTAAGAGCACTGACTGCTATTCTAGAGGTCATGAGTTCAATTCCCAGCAACCACATGGTGGCTCACAAACATCTGTAATGGGATCTGATGCCCTCTTCTGGTGTGCCTGAAGATAGCAACAGTATACTCATATACATAAAATAAATAAATCTTATAAAAATTAGTTCAAAGATGAATTGAATACCTTTATAACGACAATGAAAAAAATAAACAGATAAATGAAATAATGAAATAATGAAAATAGAATTTAGAAAGAAATAATCACTAATGAAAAGCCAAAGTGAAATAAAGGTGAAAATGATAAACAGGAAGTCAAATGAAAAGCTCAGAAGTAAGCATCACCAACAGACTAAGACATGGAAGAGAGACTCTCAGGTCAGAGGTAAGTGCCACCAACAGACTGAAAGACATGGAAGAGAGACTCTCAGGTCAGAGGTAAGTGCCACCAACAGACTGAAAGACATGGAAGAGAGACTCTCAGGTCAGAGGTAAGTGCCACCAACAGACTAAGACATGGTAGAGAGAATCTCAGGTCTTGAGGACAATATAGAGTAATTGACTATCAAGTCAAGAAAATATTAATTCTAAAAAAAGAAATGAGGCTGAAAAAAACCCCAAGGAAATCTGAATACTATGAAAAGAACAAACCTGTGAGTAATAGGATAATTATTGATGAAAATTTGCCAAACCTAGAGAAAGAGATGCCTATAAAACTACAAGAGGCATAAAGAACACCAAAACCATAAAAGAAATGTCAAAGACACACAATATTCAGAACACTAAATATATCCCTTTGACCTTCTTTTGTTGTCTAATTGCTCTGGCTAGGACTTCGAGTACTATATTGAATAGATAGGGAGAGAGTAGACAAGTTGTCTAGCCCCTGATTTTAGTGGGATTGCTTCAAGTTTCTCTCCATTAAGTTCGATGTTGGCTACTGGTTTGCTGTATATTGCTTTTACTATGCTTAGATATGGGCTTTGAATTCCTGATATTTCCAAGACTTTTAACATGAAGGGGTGTTGAATTTTCTCAAATGCTTCCTCAGAATCTAATGAGATGATCATGTGTTTTTTTTCCTTTTGAGTCTGTTTATATAGTGGATTTCACTGATGGTTTTCCATATATTGAACCATCCCTGCATCCCTGGGATGAAGCCTACTTGATCATGGTAGATGATGGTTTTGATGTGTTTTTGGATTGAGTTTTTAAGAATTTTATTGAATATTTCTGCATTGATATTCATAAGGGAAAATGGTCTGAAGTTCTCTTTTTTGTTGGGTCTTTGTGTGGTTTAGATATAAACATAATTGTGGCTTCATACAAAGAATTGGGTAGTGTTCGTTCTGTTTCTATTTTGTGAAATAGTTTGAAAAGTATTGGTATTAGACTTTCTTTGAAGGTCTGATAGAATTTTGCACTAAACCTATCTGGTCCTAGGTCTTTTTTGTTGTTGTTGTTGTTGTTTTTGGGTTGGGAGACTTTTAATGACTGCTTCTATTTCTTTAGGGGTTATGGGACTATTTAGATGGTTTATCTGATCCTGATTTAACTTTGGTACCTGAAATCTGTCTAGAAAATTGCCCACTCCAACCAGATTTTCCATTTTTGCTGAGTATAGGCTTTTGTAGTAGGATCTGATGATTTTTAAAGTTTTCCTTGTTTCTGTTGTTATGTCTCCCTTCTTATTTCTGAGTTTTTAAATTGAATATTGTCTCTATGCCCTCTGGTTATCTGGCTAAGGGTTTATCATCTTGTTGATTTTCTCAAAGAATTAGGTCTTGGTTTTGTTGATTCTTTATATAGTTCATTTTATTTCTACTTGGCTGATTTCAGCCCTGAGTTTGATTATTTCCTGCCGTCTTGGGTGTATTTGCTTCTTTATGCTCTAGAGCTTTAGATGTGCTGTCAAGCTGCTAGTGTATCCCTTGGTGTGACTCTAACCAAGCAAGCGAAAGATCTGTATGACAAGAACTTCAAGTCTCTGAAGAAAGAAATCAAAGAAGCTGTCAAAAGATGGAAAGATCTTCCATGCTTATGGATTTGCAGGATTAATATAGTAAAAGTGGCCATCTTGCCAAAAGCAATCTACAGATTCAATGAAATTTCCAACAAAATTCTAACTCAGTTCTTCATAGAGCTAGAGCAATCGGCAAGTTCATTTGGAATAGATTAAAAAAAAAACCACAATAGCGAAAATTATTCTCAACAATAAAAGAACTTCTGGGGGAATTACCATCCCTGACCTCAAGCTGTATTACAGAGCAATTGTGATAAAAACTGTATGGTATTGGTACAGAGACAGACAGGTAGATCAATGGAATAGAACTGAAGACCCAGAAATGAACCCACACACCTATGGTTACTTGATCTTTGACAAGAGTGCTAAAACCATCCAGTGGAAAATAGCATTTTCAATAAATGGTGTTGATTCAACTGATGGTCAGCATGTAGAAGAATGCACATCAATTCATTCCTATCTCCTTATACAAAGCTCAAGTCCAAGTGGATCAAGGACCTCCACAGAAAACCAGATACTCTAAAACTAATAGAAGATAAAGTGGGGAAGAGCCTCAAACACATGCACACAGGGGAAAATTTCCTGAACAGAATAATTTCCTAAACAGAATAACAGCCAAGTGGGACCTCATAAAATTGCAAAGCTTCTGTAAGGGAAAGGACACTGTCAATATGACAAAAATTGGGAAAAGATTTTTACCAATCCTATATCATCAAATAGAGAGCTAATATTCAAAATATACAAAGAACTTAAGAAGTTAGATTCCGCCGGGCAGTGGTGGTGCATGCCTTTAATCCCAACACGTGGGAGGCAGAGGCAGGTGGATTTCTGAGTTTGAGGCCAGCCTGGTCTACAGAGTGAGTTCCAGGACAGCCAGGGCTATACAGAGAAACCCTGTCTAAAAGAAGGAGAACCTAAAAGAAGAAGAAGAAGGAGGAGGAGGAGGAGGAGGAGGAGGGGGAGGAGGAGGAGGAGGAGGAGGAGGGAGGAGATGAAGAAAAAGAAAGAAAGAAAGAAAGAAAGAAAGAAAGAAAGAAAGAAAGAAGAAGAAGAAGAACAACAACAACAACAAGAAGCAGCAGCAGCAGCTAGACTCCAAATAATCAAATAACCATATTAAAAAATGGGGTATAAAGCTAAACAAAGAGTTCTAAACTGAGGAATATCAAATGGCTGAGAAACACCTAAAGCAATGTTTAACATGCTTAGTCATTAGGGAAATGCAAATCAAAAAAACCCTGAGATTCTACCTCACATCAGATAGAATGGCTAAAATCAAATACTTAGTTGATAACAGATGCTGACAAGGACGTGGAGACAGAGGAACACTCCTCCATCGTTGGTGGGATTACAAGCTGATACAACTACTCTGGAAAGCATTCTGGCAGTTCCTCAGAAAAGTGGACATAGTATTATCTAAGGACCCAGCTATATCACTCCTGGGCATATACCCAGAAGATGCTCCAATATATAACAAGGACACATGCTCTACTATGTTCATAGTAACCTTGTTTATAATAGCCAGAAGCTGGAAAGAACTCAGATGTCCCTCAACAGAGGAATGGATACAGAAAATGTGGTACATTTACACAATGGAGTACTACTCAGCTATTAAAAACAATGACTTCATAAAATTCCTAGGCAAATGGATGGAACTAGAAAATATCATTCTGAGTGAGGTAACCCAGTCACAAAGGAACACACATGGTATGCACTCATGGATAAGTGGATATTAGCCCAAAAGCTCAGAATACCCAAAATACAATTCAAAGATCACATGAAGCTCAAGAAGGAGGAAAACCAAAGTGTGAATGCTTCAGTCTTTCTTAGAAGGGGGAACAAATTACTCACGGGAGGAAATATGCAGACAAAGTGTGGAGCAGAGACAGAAGGAAAGGCCATCTAGAGACTGTCCCACCTAGGGATCCATCTCATATACAGTTACCAAATCCAGACACTATTGTGGATAGAGAGAAGTGCTTGCTAAAAGAAGCCTGATATAGCTGTCTCCTGAGAGGCTCTGCCAGAGCCTGACAAATACAGAAGAAAGAAAGAAAGAAAGAAAGAAAGAAAGAAAGAAAGAAAGAAAGAAAGGAAGGAAGGAAGGAAGGAAGGAAGGAAGAAAGAAAGAAAGAAAGAAAGAAAGAAAGAAAGAAAGAAAGAAAGAAAGAAAGAGAAAAGAATTATTTTAAAAACCCACTAAATGTACAGAACAAAATATATTAAAAGTTGCAAGGGGAAATATCTTGCCATTAATATAACAGAACCATTAATAATATAGCAGAGACATTAGTTTTCAATACAGATTCTAAAAGCTAGAAGGATCAGGATGAATGTTCTCAAAAGATGAAACAGAAATGACTAAGAACCACTTAATTAAAAAAAAAAAAGTTCAACATCCTTGGCCACTAGGAAAATGGAAATTAAAACTACTATTAGATTTCATGTTACTTCGGTGAGAATGGCCAAGATCAGTAAAACAAATGACAGCATTTGATGCTGAAGATGCAGGCTAAGAGAACTGGTGGGAGTGCGTACTGCTATGGCCTCTATGGAAATCAGTGTGTAGGTTCTTAAAAAAGCTGAAACTCAATTTACCTTAACATCCAGTTACACCACTCGTGGGCATATACTCCAAGGACTCTAAAATCTACTGCAGAGATACTTGCTCATCCACACTAATTGTAAACAGCCTAGATGTTCATCAAGTGATAATAGGATAATAAAAGAGTGATACACTTACTCAATCAAATATTATTCAGCTCCTTAGAAAACTAAGATTTTTGAATGGTAAGTGGATGGAACTAAAAACAACAATCCTAAGTGAGAGCAAACAAATATTACATATTTTCTCTTATAAGTTGATATCTTTTAAGCTCTAGATATGTGTGTTTCAATCAGAATAACCACAGAGCATAGACAGCTAATAAGGAATCAGTCGGAAGAAAAATCTTACGGGGAAGAGGAAATAGTATATTATATAATTTAAATTATATATAAATTTAAATACACACGCACACACACACACACACACACACACACACACACACACACACACACACACATTTTATAGAGAATCACCATATAATGGGGGAGACAGTGCCCCAAGTAGATATCCATGCTATCAAGTCAAATCTCCAATGCCAGGAATGGGTTACATCTTGTTGTGTCCTTAACCAAAGGACATGCTATTTTGTGTTTTGTTTTGGTATTTTTTTTATCTTAGTAGGTATTTTGTTTTGCCTTTCATTTTGTTTTGTTTATGAGAAAGAAAGAACATAAAGTTGGATGGGCAGGGAGATGACAAAAATACAGGAGAAGTTGGGGGAGGGGAAATAAAATATGTTGTATAAAAATTTTTAATAAAAATGGGGAATTATTTACTATTAATATCTCAAAATTATTATAGTTGCAGTGATTTTATTCAATGTGTTCCTGGCAGTATATGCAGTAGAATATTCTTGCCAAAGAATGTCCACTTTTAAGGATTATTTTGAGCAAAGACATTAGAGAAATATCTTGACCTTATCTCTTTCCCCTTTGGCGGCTGTCCTCATTACAGAAGAAAAGAAGCTCCGTTAATGGGAGGCTAAGGCTGGGAAAAACATAAGTCAACAAACCTTATTAAACTAATCGTCATCTTTCTAGTTTCTCTCAATATCCTATGGAAAAGCCCTCTAGTGTTCTTATGTTTACACAAATTATTTCTCTATATAATTTCTAGAGAAATATAAATTATTTCTCTATATAATTTAGTATATAAAAATTCAGACCAAACAGCTTTTTGAAGTCTCCTTTTGTTGTGGATTCTAATATCCATATTGTTTGAAGCCAGACTAATCCAAGACTATCTCAGAGGCTTTCATGAAAGGACAAAAGGACAACAGGCTAGTTCTGTGTCCTTTCCCAGTGTCAAACTTGGCAAGGTCTGGCCTGGGGCTGGGGCTTGGGCCAGGACTTTGGAGGCATTAAGGTTTTGGCTCCTGGGAAACCAGCTTTCTCTCTCAAGGGCTGCAGTTATCAGTGCTAAGGCAGCTGTGTTTTAGGTATTCTATACTCTCTTGCCAACACTGTCTTACTTAGCTTTTTGCTGACCATGGCCTTTCCATCTTGCAAATAATATATAAGATGCTGTATTTCTTAATAAGCTTTCTTGTAATAAGTCATCAGCTTGTGAAAACCTTCTGGTCCCATCTACTGGTCTTCTGTATTAAATGATCCCAGGTCCTCCCGCTAGAAACCTCGACATTCAGGGCCCTTACTCCTGTGAGTCTGGGTCACATATATATGCTTTTATTTGCTGTTGATCTATAATATGTCAGCTGAAGTCCTAGGCCCCACACAGACAGCACAGAGAAGAGGCATTCACTCCCCGAAACGTTTAGATGAACTAGAAATTAGCACTAAATAATGGTCCTTTCTTACTTATCAACATTCTGAAGATTAAGAATAAATCATATGCTGGTTGTGGTGGCATATACCTTTAATCCCAGAATGAGAGGCAGAGGCAGAGGCAGAGGCAGAGGCAGAGGCAGCAGATCTCTGTAAGTCTGAGTCTAGCCTGATCTACATAGTTACTCCCTTTCTCAAAAACAAAATCAAAAGAATCTATAATGTAATGAAAAAGCATCTTAGAATCCAGAGTTAAGGAACCATGACATTTTAAGACCAAAGAAAGTCTGTCATAAATTGTAGGCAGGAGCCTATGGCCAGTTTTTGACACACTATTGGTTTCTTAGTTAGGGTTTCTATTACTGTGAGAAAACACCATGACAAAAACCAATTTGTAGAAGAGAAAGCTTATCTTACAGCTTATAAGTCCATCAATGAGTCAAGGAAGGACCTCAGCAGGACCCTGGAGGCAGGAGCTGATGCAGGTCATACAGGGTGATGGCTATGCACTTTTTCCTCATGGCTTGCTCAGTTTGCTTTCTTTAGGCAGCTAGAACCACCAGCCAGGCATCATCCAAAATGGGCTGGTTCTCTCTGTCATCTTCAATGAAGAAAATGCTCTGCAGACTTGACTACAGACTAATACTTGGAAGTATTTTCTGTTACAATTCTTCTCAGATGATTCTGAAGCTTTTCTGACCAAAGTTGGGGGCAACTCAGGTCTATGGTAGTTTGACAACCTAACTAGTTAGTAAATCAGCAATAGCAAGTTGTACCCCAGGGACTATGACCTCCATAGCCACAGGTTTTTATGTAAGTTTACTGTACCAGACATGTGTTCCCTCTAGTAGTGTACCTGTGGTCTAAGTCTCAAATCAAACTTAAAAGACAGCTTGCTATTCTTTAACACTCCTATTTCTATTGCACATCTGTCTTGGCTGGTTGATAATGCATGAAGCATGTGAGGGTCCCCTCCAGGAGACACTGACCTCTTCCTCAGTAGCCTGCATGGCACATTCTGGCACAATGAAAGCCAGCCAGCTGGAAAGAAGGTTCCTAGTCAGCTTGAAACTGATTGCTCTATGTCCTTCAGCCACAGTGTGCTGTGCAGTAGCCTCCAACTAGAGCCCGTGACCTCCTCAGCTTTGACCAGGTTTACACTACCAGGCTTAACTGTGTTCCTGTGGAGCAGGCCTCACTAGTTATTCTATAACAGTTACATCTTGCTCTGGCAAGTCAGTATTATAGCATGTAGAGTCCATCACTGGGTAAGAACATTGCTGTCCTTTCCCCCAAGAAGCCTGCATAGCACCTTCAACACTACAGAAGTTGGCCAGCAGGAAGAGTTTTTTGAACAGTTACAACTTGATTTTTTATGTCCTACAAAGTGTGCAGTATCTCTAGCAATAGAATCTTAACGTTTAGTCAAGGTGAGCAACCAAGAACACTGGCAGTAACCTATGTTGTTTTGGGCCTCTCTGACCAAAAACTAATAGGGAGACATTTTGTGTCCAGACTCGGATTTTTGTTTCAGAACCTATGCCTTTTGGTCAGCATGGTCCATGTGTGTAGTATCCCTTTCTTCAAACTCCTCCCCCCTCATTATATTTTTATTAGTTTATAAGCACATGGGGTTCCTACAGCTTCTTCATAAATCCATAAATCTGCCACCACCACCCGGCCACACCTTCCATTTTGTTAATCATTTCCCTACTCTCCAATGCCCCATCCTCCTCCTCCCTGCTTAGCCCTTTCTATGTCCACTCTTCCCCACAATGCCCCTCTTCCCTGGTTAGTTCCCCTTCTCCCTGCTTAACCCTTTCTATGTCCACTCTCCCCTCTTCTAATTTCATTTTACTTATTCTCTACTATTTTTCTCCCCTTTATTACATCCTTCCAATTGCCCATTTCTAGCTTCTAGATTCTACATTTATTCCAAATTAAACAAAGATCTGAAGATAGGGTCCACATATAAGAGAGAACATGAGGTTATATTTTTTTTCTGTCTGGGTCTGAATAACCTTATACAGTATAATTTCTTTTGACATTTACCTGAATATTTCATTTTCCTTAAAAAAAAGAATAATATCCCATTATATATATGTACCACATTTTTATTATCCATTTACTGGTTGATGAACATCTGCAGGTTGATTCTATTTCCTAGCCATTGTGAAGACAGAACATTGAGTGTCTGTGCAGCAGGAGATAGCGTCCTTCAGGCACATGGGCACTGTGAGATAGCTATCTCTGGTTCTTATAGGAGCCTTCAGACTGAGTTCCACGGTGGCTATACTAGCTTACACAATGTATAAAGGTTTGCCTTTCTCCACATTTATGGCAGATGTCTATTCAATCTATTTTATGTATGGTGTCATTTAACACTACTGTTTCTGTTTCGCTTTTGTCTAGATGATCTGTCTACTGGGGAAAAAAATGAGATTGCAGTACTGAAGTCACCCACTATCACTGTGTTAGGGTCAATCCACGGCTGTACATCTAGTAGAGTTTGTTTTTTAAAAAATTGAGTTTATGTTTAGAATTAAAATATCTTCTTGGTGGATTACCCATTAACAAGTATTCTTTTCTGTTTGAAGACGATTTTGTCAGATAGTAGAATAGCTGTATTTGCTTGTTCTATTTGTTGGAATATCTACTTCAGTCCTTTTACCCTAAGTTAGTATTTACCATTGATCTTGGAGGCAGAAAAAAGCTGGATCCTGTTTTCTAATCTAATCTTAGTCCCTTGTCTTTTTAGTGAGTTGAAACATTAGCACAGGTATCATTAAAAATTAATTTTATTATTTTACTTCTCTATAAATTTTAATAGCTTTTCTGGACACAACAGGTTAGGTTGAAGTATTTCAGAAGATATCTTTCCAAGCTCTTCTGGGTTTAAAGTTTCTATGGAGCAATCAAGCATTTCTCTGGATTGCTTTGTCTTTGTAAGAATCATGGCTTTCAGTCTTGAAGTTTTCAATATCCTTTCTTTAGTCTGTGCTTTTAGTGCTTTAGCTACAACATGTTAGCAGACATCTCTCTTCTGGTCCTGTCTATTTGGCTTTCTGTAGGCTTCTACCACTACCTTTTCTCATACTGATTACAATTTCCCCTCTCTCCACTCCTCCCAGTGCCTCCCCACATCCCCTTCCATCCAGATCCACTCCCTCTCTGTCTCTCATTAGGAAACAATAGGCATCTAAGAGATAACAACCACACAAGACAAAATAAAATATAATAAGATAATATAAAAGCCAACACATCTTAGTTGGGCAAGGCAAACCATTTAGGATGCTTCTTGACCCTGAGTGCTCATCTTTGTTGGGAAATTTCCTCTATGACTTTTTTGAAAATATTTTGTCTATTTTCCTTTTTCTAGTCCTATTATTTAAAAGTTAAGGCTTCATGGTGTCTCCAAGCTGTCCCATGTTCCATTCATACATTTTGTCATTGACCTTTCTTTAGCAATTCTGTGTCATTCTCACTATAAAGTAATGGTATAAGACAGTAGAACTTTTGGAACATGTTTATAATGATTAAAGGAGGGGCATGGGGCTAGAGTTTATGAATGGAATTAAGGCACCTTAGAAAACATCCCAAAGAAATTATTGGCTTCTTCTGCCATTTGAATCAGAATGCAGGCTCTCATCACTAAGTAATCTGATCTAGGATCCTCAGCCACCCAAACTGCAAGAAGTGAACGGCTCTTGTTAAGTCGCTACCAGTTTGTGATACTTGGTTATAGAAGTACAGACAAAGACATGGGGGAGTGTAAGGGGTCATTCGGCATAAAGGATAAGTTAGAAGGTTAGCCATGAGGACCAGGGCCAATGAGGAAGACTATCCCACAAAAGCATCTGCTTCATGACTTACTTAGTAGCTGTAGTTAGAGAAAGCAGCATATAATTAGCCTGTATTTAAGTTAGGGAGTAAGTACCTACTGAAGTAACCAATATATTGACTTAGCCATTAAACTATAAAACAATGAAAATAAGGCCAAGCATTGTCTCCCCAATAACAGGAATATGTTGGAGTGTGGTAGCAAAAAGGTCACTGCACTGCTTTTCTCAGTGTTCTAACTAGAAGACAGTGTAGGAAAGTCATGCATCTCTACAAACAATGCAAAGCCATAGTGGCTTTAAAATACCAAACCTCTTTTAATAAACCAGACTTACATGAATTTCAGTTTACACTCATTTTTCATCTTTTGACTCAGGAGAAATGAGAAAAGTGTTATCTTGTGTTTCGCACATAAAATGGCTTAAATAATGGTTAAAAATTTTCTGTCTTTATATTCACTTCAGTTTTATACAGGGAAATATGGTCAGAACTAAAGGCAATAGGCTCACATTTGGTTCATTATATAAGTCAGTACTTACGGGACTTAGTTTGATAGTCATACTTCATACCACTATGAACACAGTGGCCAGAATTCCATAACCACTGGGTCTTATTTTAAACTCATTTTTAAAGGTTTCTTTCAGAAAGCCTTAGCAAAGAACTTTTAAAGCAACTCAGCAACATGCAAAGAATCATAATAAAGAAGGCACACCTTGTTTTAAGAGCAGAGCAAATACTTGTTTCTACCCGAATAGGTTATCTGCATTCACTCTTCTCTGCGGCTTCTTAAACCTGACCAATTGCAGAGCCCCAGGATACAAACCTTGTGGCTTTGCACTTGCAGTGGAGCGTTTTGCTGGTGTCCTCCCATTTATTCCCTGAGCTTCTGTGGTTGTGTTGCTTGTCGTACAAGGTGGAGTAACCTTTGCACAAGTATTGATGCCTAGAATTTAAAAGAAAAGAGAAGGTAAATACAGAGATACAGCACAATTATTTAATAATTTAACATTCTTCTGACCACATAAAAACAGTGCTCCAAGACCTTAGAAACACATGGCATCTATAACACATAAATACTCCAATACTCAAATCCCTTTAAAGTTTCACTTGCTGTGTATTTGAGGGATAGACTTTGGCTCCTTTTTAAAAAAAATATGTAAACACCCATCCATCTAATTATTGGAACATTTGGATGAGTATGGTGGCTTATGCATGCAATTCCAGGAATTAGGGGCATTTAGGTCACAGGAGTGTGTGTAGGAGGTGTCTCTATAAGTTCAAGACCAGCCTGGTCAATATAGCAAGTGTCAGACCAGCCAGGAGAGAGTTGCCTGGAAGATGGCCAGACCACCTGAACCACCTGGAGAGAGCACTCTTTAAACAGTCTGCAGTGTGCTCCAGGTTCCCAACTTTTACAAGCTGCCACCCATGCTGGAGTTGGCTTTGGTGAGTCTTTGAATCATTTCTGATCTTGTAGTAACCACTTTCCCACACTACTGTAAGTGAATCTAATAAAATGCATTGGATCACCAAGTTGAACTTTGGAAGTGTCCATACTTTAGTTTGTTGTCATTCATCTATCTGTTGTTAACAGACTTCATTCTTGTCTCCCCAGAAACAATATCATAAAATATTATATAATGAAGAAAAGGCCACATCCTGAGTTTCTGTCATCTCTAACAGCAAACAATCATGTTACTATCTCTTGAGTGTGTGGTTTATCTAGGCTGTGTTCTGACTTTCTTGATGGGCAAAGGCTTCCCAGTCCTGAGACTGCTCCTCCCCATGGCCTACTCCAGTGTGGCACTTGCATCTGTCTCCTTGCATTGCTACTAGCATAAAATTCATCTTACAATCATCACTCCCCAGAATCAACATTCTGAACACCTCATCTCATAGCTGCTCCCCCAAATGACTGTCTTGACAATTCTACCTCAAATAATGCAACTCCATCCATGCTAAGTCAAAACCCTTGGAAGCAACTGGAATCCTTTCTTATGTCATCATATATCCTGTCCATAAGAAAAGTCTGTTGACTCTGTGTATTGGTTACTTTTCTGTTGCTATGATAAAACACCCACAGCCAAGGTACATGTGTGTGTGTGTGTGTGTGTGTGTGTGTGTGTGTGTGTGTGTGTGCGCACGTGTACATTTGTGTATATGCAGTTATTGGTGATTATGCTTACAAAAGGATAAGAGTTTTTCATGGCAGGGAAACATGGCGGCAGACAGGCATGGCAGCAGGAGCTGGAAGCCGAGAACTCACAACTTCCAACACAAGCATAAATCGGAATGAACTGACAGTGGCATGAGGCTTTTACTCTGAAAGCTGCCACCACCAACACACTTCCTTCAGCAAAGTTCCATACCTAAACTTCTTCAAACCTTGCTACCAATTGGAGACCAAGTATCCAAATGCCCAATATATGGGACATTCACACTCAAATTACCCAACTCTACATTGAAATTATCTCCAGACTTTGCATGCTGATCACTACCTTTATTGTTACTCTGGATTAAAGCAAGCCATCCACAGAGTCTTCGTACTCCTTCTCTAACTTCCAATACAGTCGACAACTTGGAACTAGGTTACTGGTGATCACGTGCTTAAGCTTCCTCGGTGGCTCTACACTGTACCAGGAGGAAAGCCTCAAGGTCTTTACAGTGATCTGCAGTCACTGCACAACCCAGCCTTGGCTTCATTATCAGGGATCTCATCATTTACAACTGTTCTGTTTACATCACTCCATTAGGATTAATCTTTGTTTCACACGCTGGCCAAACACATTCTATGATCTAGCTGTTCTCTGCTGGGATACTTCTTCAGATGATTTTTGCTACCTATTTATATTTTCCAAATCTTAGTTCAAATTGCACCTTCTCAATACAGAAGACTCTGACACACTACTTTCTAGAGCTGGTCTTCCTACAATCTTTTTCAAATCATTTTCCTGCAGCTCTTGCACCATGTAATAAGTGGTACATTGTCTGCTTTCTCTCCTCAGAATCTGAGCTATAGAACTCAGTCATCTTTGGATAGATTTCTTGACCACCACCCGTCACATAGTAGTGCATGATAAACATGCCCGACAAATGAATTCTGGACACCTTTGGGGCAAGGATTTCTTTTCTTGCCTAAATATGCTTTGCTAGACAATAGCAGAATATGTAAGTGTATTATAACTCACAGTGTATTTCCACACACTTCCAATTTTTATCCCAAACCTGAAACATTAAACATTGTTTCTATACAAGTTCCAATTTTTCAGAAGTAAGGGTAAAAGGAGGAAAAGCTTCAACTTTAAGAATGTTCTTCACATTCCAGAAGCAAATTTGTAAACATCTAGAGCTATGAAACTTCCCAGATGGTCACCTTAATAACAATATCAGATGTCAGCTTGCTGCTACGAGCATTAAAAAGGCTATTGCTCCTTGCTATTATGTACAGCCATGCCCAGTCTGTGCTCTGTGAGCCCCACATAACATCATACTGTCATCAGAAGGGAAGAACAACAGTATCTGGGTTATTGTGAATGCTTTACAAGTAACTGTTTCTATTACCATTTATCTGGGTGCCCATTCTCCCCACTGTTGCCATGTCTGTTACAGATAACCTTGCTGCTGCTTAGATACTCTTTTCTCACCTCCCAGCACCTGCTCACACTCACTCATTCCTGAGCATGTGACAGTCACTTCAGTGCCCAGGCTTCTGCTGTCTGCTTCGATTAAACAAGACATCATTTTGGATAATTTCTGGTAAAAATCATAACTCTTGAAAATCAATACAGAGAGAACCTGACAGCTTCTGGAACAGGCAGAAGCACAGAGGCGCTGAGGCAGCACCCTGTGTGGGCCGGGGACAGCCGGCCACCTTCCGGACCGGAGGACAGGTGCCCACCCGGCTGGGGAGGCGGCCTAAGCCACAGCAGCAGCGTTCGCCATCTTGGTCCGGGACCCGCCGAACTTAGGAAATTAGTCTGAACAGGTGAGAGGGTGCGCCAGAGAACCTGACAGCTTCTGGAACAGGCGGAAGCACAGAGGCGCTGAGGCAGCACCCTGTGTGGGCCAGGGACAGCCAGCCACCGTCCGGACCGGAGGACAGGTGCCCGCCCGGCTGGGGAGGCGGCCTAAGCCACAGCAGCAGCGGTCGCCATCTTGGTCCGGGACCCGCCGAACTTAGGAAATTAGTCTGAACAGGTGAGAGGGTGCGCCAGAGAACCTGACAGCTTCTGGAACAGGCGGAAGCACAGAGGCGCTGAGGCAGCACCCTTTGTGGGCCGGGGACAGCCGGCCACCTTCCGGACCGGAGGACAGGTGCCCGCCCGGCTGGGGAGGCGACCTAAGCCACAGCAGCAGCGGTCGCCATCTTGGTCCGGGACCCGCCGAACTTAGGAAATTAGTCTGAACAGGTGAGAGGGTGCGCCAGAGAACCTGACAGCTTCTGGAACAGGCGGAAGCACAGAGGTGCTGAGGCAGCACCCTTTGTGGGCCGGGGACAGCCGGCCACCTTCCGGACCAGAGGACAGGTGCCCGCCCGGCTGGGGAGGCGGCCTAAGCCACAGCAGCAGCGGTCGCCATCTTGGTCCGGGACCCGCCGAACTTAGGAAATTAGTCTGAACAGGTGAGAGGGTGCGCCAGAGAACCTGACAGCTTCTGGAACAGGCGGAAGCACAGAGGCGCTGAGGCAGCACCCTTTGTGGGCCGGGGACAGCCGGCCACCTTCCGGACCGGAGGACAGGTGCCCGCCCGGCTGGGGAGGCGACCTAAGCCACAGCAGCAGCGGTCGCCATTTTGGTCCGGGACCCGCCGAACTTAGGAAATTAGTCTGAACAGGTGAGAGGGTGCGCCAGAGAACCTGACAGCTTCTGGAACAGGCGGAAGCACAGAGGTGCTGAGGCAGCACCCTTTGTGGGCCGGGGACAGCCGGCCACCGTCCGGACCGGAGGACAGGTGCCCACCCGGCTGGGGAGGCGGCCTAAGCCACAGCAGCAGCGGTCGCCATCTTGGTCCCGGGACTCCAAGGAACTTAGGAATTTAGTCTGCTTAGGTGAGAGTCTGTACCACCTGGGAACTGCCAAAGCAACACAGTGTCTGAGAAAGGTCCTGTTTTGGGCCTTCTTCTTCGGCCAGGAGGAGGTCCAAATACAAGATATCTGCGCACCTTCCCTGTAAGAGAGCTTGCCAGCAGAGAGTGCTCTGAGCACTGAAACTCAGAGGAGAGAATCTGTCTCCCAGGTCTGCTGATAGACGGTAACAGAATCACCAGAAGAACAATCTCTAAACAGAGTCAACTATAACTACTAACTCCAGAGATTACCAGATGGCGAAAGGTAAACGGAGGAATCTTACTAACAGGAACCAAGACCACTCACCATCATCAGAACCCAGCACACCCACTTCGCCCAGTCCAGGGAACCCCAACACACCTGAGAACCTAGACCTAGATTTAAAAGCATATCTCATGATGATGGTAGAGGACATCAAGAAGGACTTTAATAAATCACTTAAAGAAATACAGGAGAACACTGCTAAAGAGTTACAAGTCCTTAAAGAAAAACAGGAAAACACAATCAAACAGGTAGAAGTCCTTACAGAAAAAGAGGAAAAAACATACAAACAGGTGATGGAAATGAACAAAATCATACTAGACCTAAAAAGGGAAGTAGACACAATAAAGAAAACTCAAAGCGAGGCAACACTAGAGATAGAAACCCTAGGAAAGAAATCTGGAACCATAGATTTGAGCATCAGCAACAGAATACAAGAGATGGAAGAGAGAATCTCAGGTGCAGAAGATTCCATAGAGAACATCGGCACAACAATCAAAGAAAATGGAAAATGCAAAAAGATCCTAACTCAAAATATCCAGGAAATCCAGGACACAATAAGAAGACCAAACGTACGGATAATAGGAGTGGATGAGAATGAAGATTTTCAACTCAAAGGTCCAGCAAACATCTTCAACAAAATTATTGAAGAAAACTTCCCAAATCTAAAGAATGAGATACATATGAACATACAAGAAGCCTACAGAACTCCAAATAGACTGGACCAGAAAAGAAATTCCTCCCGACACATAATAATCAGAACATCAAATGCACTAAATAAAGATAGAATACTAAAAGCAGTAAGGGAAAAAGGTCAAGTAACATATAAAGGCAAGCCTATCAGAATTACACCAGATTTTTCACCAGAGACTATGAAAGCCAGAAGAGCCTGGACAGATGTTATACAGACACTAAGAGAACACAAACTGCAGCCCAGGCTACTATACCCAGCCAAACTCTCAATTATCATAGAGGGAGAAACCAAAGTATTCCACGACAAAACCAAATTCACGCATTATCTCTCCACGAATCCAGCCCTTCAAAGGATAATAACAGAAAAAAACCAATACAAGAACGGGAACAACGCCCTAGAAAAAACAAGAAGGTAATCCCTCAACAAACCTAAAAGAAGACAGCCACAAGAACAGAATGCCACCTTTAACAACTAAAATAACAGGAAGCAACAATTACTTTTCCTTAATATCTCTTAACATCAATGGTCTCAACTCGCCAATAAAAAGACATAGACTAACAAACTGGCTACACAAACAAGACCCAACATTTTGCTGCTTACAGGAAACTCATCTCAGAGAAAAAGATAGACACTACCTCAGAATGAAAGGCTGGAAAACAATTTTCCAAGCAAATGGTATGAAGAAACAAGCAGGAGTAGCCATCCTAATATCTGATAAGATTGACTTCCAACCCAAAGTCATCAAAAAAGACAAGGAGGGACACTTCATTCTCATCAAAGGTAAAATCCTCCAAGAGGAACTCTCAATTCTGAATATCTATGCTCCAAATACAAGAGCAGCCACATTCACTAAAGAAACTTTAGTAAAGCTCAAAGCACACATTGCGCCTCACACAATAATAGTGGGAGACTTCAACACACCACTTTCACCAATGGACAGATCATGGAAACAGAAACTAAACAGGGACACACTGAAACTAACAGAAGTGATGAAACAAATGGATCTGACAGATATCTACAGAACATTTTATCCTAAAACAAAAGGATATACCTTCTTCTCAGCACCTCATGGTACCTTCTCCAAAATTGACCACATAATAGGTCACAAATCAGGCCTCAACAGATTCAAAAATATTGAAATTGTCCCATGTATCCTATCAGATCACCATGCACTAAGGCTGATCTTCAATAACAAAATAAATAACAGAAAGCCAACATTCACATGGAAACTGAACAACACTCTTCTCAATGATACCTTGGTCAAGGAAGGAATAAAGAAAGAAATTAAAGACTTTTTAGAGTTTAATGAAAATGAAGCCACAACGTACCCAAACCTTTGGGACACAATGAAAGCATTTCTAAGAGGGAAACTCATAGCTATGAGTGCCTTCAAGAAAAAACGGGAGAGAGCACATACTAGCAGCTTGACAACACATCTAAAAGCTCTAGAAAAAAAGGAAGCAAATTCACCCAAGAGGAGTAGACGGCAGGAAATAATCAAACTCAGGGGTGAAATCAACCAAGTGGAAACAAGAAGAACTATTCAAAGAATTAACCAAACGAGGAGTTGGTTCTATGAGAAAATCAACAAGATAGATAAACCCTTAGCTAGACTTACTAAAGGGCACAGGGACAAAATCCTAATTAACAAAATCAGAAATGAAAAGGGAGACATAACAACAGATCCTGAAGAAATCCAAAACACCATCAGATCCTTCTACAAAAGGCTATACTCAACAAAACTGGAAAACCTGGACGAAATGGACAAATTTCTGGACAGATACCAGGTACCAAAGTTGAATCAGGATCAAGTTGACCTTCTAAACAGTCCCATATCCCCTAAAGAAATAGAAGCAGTTATTAATAGTCTCCCAGCCAAAAAAAGCCCAGGACCAGACGGGTTTAGTGCAGAGTTCTATCAGACCTTCAAAGAAGATCTAACTCCAGTTCTACACAAACTTTTTCACAAGATAGAAGTAGAAGGTATTTTACCCAACTCATTTTATGAAGCCACTATTACTCTGATACCTAAACCACAGAAAGATCCAACAAAGATAGAGAACTTCAGACCAATTTCTCTTATGAACATCGATGCAAAAATCCTTAATAAAATTCTCGCTAACCGAATCCAAGAACACATTAAAGCAATCATCCATCCTGACCAAGTAGGTTTTATTCCAGGGATGCAGGGATGGTTTAATATACGAAAATCCATCAATGTAATCCATTATATAAACAAACTCAAAGACAAAAACCACATGATCATCTCGTTAGATGCAGAAAAAGCATTTGACAAGATCCAACACCCATTCATGATAAAAGTTCTGGAAAGATCAGGAATTCAAGGCCAATACCTAAACATGATAAAAGCAATCTACAGCAAACCAGTAGCCAACATCAAAGTAAATGGAGAGAAGCTGGAAGCAATCCCACTAAAATCAGGGACTAGACAAGGCTGCCCACTTTCTCCCTACCTTTTCAACATAGTACTTGAAGTATTAGCCAGAGCAATTCGACAACAAAAGGAGATCAAGGGGATACAAATTGGAAAAGAGGAAGTCAAAATATCACTTTTTGCAGATGATATGATAGTATATATAAGTGACCCTAAAAATTCCAACAGAGAACTCCTAAACCTGATAAACAGCTTCGGTGAAGTAGCTGGATATAAAATTAACTCAAACAAGTCAATGGCCTTTCTCTACACAAAGAATAAACAGGCTGAGAAAGAAATTAGGGAAACAACACCCTTCTCAATAGCCACAAATAATATAAAATATCTCGGCGTGACTCTAACGAAGGAAGTGAAAGATCTGTATGATAAAAACTTCAAGTCCCTGAAGAAAGAAATTAAAGAAGATCTCAGAAGATGGAAAGATCTCCCATGCTCATGGATTGGCAGGACCAACATTGTAAAAATGGCTATCTTGCCAAAAGCAATCTACAGATTCAATGCAATCCCCATTAAAATTCCAACTCAATTCTTCAACGAATTAGAAGGAGCAATTTGCAAATTCATCTGGAATAACAAAAAACCGAGGATAGCAAAAACTCTTCTCAAGGATAAAAGAACCTCTGGTGGAATCACCATGCCTGACCTAAAGCTTTACTACAGAGCAATTGTGATAAAAACTGCATGGTACTGGTATAGAGACAGACAAGTGGACCAATGGAATAGAATTGAAGACCCAGAAATGAACCCACACACCTATGGTCACTTGATCTTCGACAAGGGAGCCAAAACCATCCAGTGGAAGAAAGACAGCATTTTCAACAATTGGTGCTGGCACAACTGGTTGTTATCATGTAAAAGAATGCGAATCGATCCATACTTATCTCCTTGTACTAAGGTCAAATCTAAGTGGATCAAGGAACTTCACATAAAACCAGAGACACTGAAACTTATAGAGGAGAAAGTGGGGAAAAGCCTTGAAGATATGGGCACAGGGGAAAAATTCCTGAACAGAACAGCAATGGCTTGTGCTGTAAGATCGAGAATTGACAAATGGGACCTAATGAAACTCCAAAGTTTCTGCAAGGCAAAAGATACTGTCTATAAGACAAAAAGACCACCAACAGACTGGGAAAGGATCTTTACCTACCCTAAATCAGATAGGGGACTAATATCCAACATATATAAAGAACTCAAGAAGGTGGACCTCAGAAAATCAAATAACCCCTTAAAAAATGGGGCTCAGAACTGAACAAAGAATTCTCACCTGAGGAATACCGAATGGCAGAGAAGCACCTGAAAAAATGTTCAACATCCTTAATCATCAGGGAAATGCAAATCAAAACAACCCTGAGATTCCACCTCACACCAGTGAGAATGGCTAAGATCAAAAATTCAGGTGACAGCAGATGCTGGCGAGGATGTGGAGAAAAAAGGAACACTCCTCCATTGTTGGTGGGATTGCAGGCTTGTACAACCACTCTGGAAATCAATCTGGCGGTTCCTCAGAAAATTGGACATAGTACTACCAGAGGATCCAGCAATACCTCTCCTGGGCATATATCCAGAAGAAGCCCCAACTGGTAAGAAGGACACATGCTCCACTATGTTCATAGCAGCCTTATTTATAATAGCCAGAAGCTGGAAAGAACCCAGATGCCCCTCAACAGAGGAATGGATACAGAAAATGTGGTACATCTACACAATGGAGTACTACTCAGCTATTAAAAAGAATGAATTTATGAAATTCCTAGCCAAATGGATGGACCTGGAGAGCATCATCCTGAGTGAGGTAACACAATCACAAAGGAACTCACACAATATGTACTCACTGATAAGTGGATACTAGCCCAAAACCTAGGATACCCACGATATAAGATACAATTTCCTAAACACATGAAACTCAAGAAAAATGAAGACTGAAGTGTGGACACTATGCCCCTCCTTAGAAGTGCGAACAAAACACCCATGGAAGGAGTTACAGAAACAAAGTATGGAGCTGAGATGAAAGGATGGACCATGTAGAGACTGCCATATCCAGGGATCCACCCCATAATCAGCTTCCAAATGCTGACACCATTGCATACACTAGCAAGATTTTACTGAAAGGACCCAGATGTAGCTGTCTCTTGTGAGACTATGCCGGGGCCTAGCAAACACAGAAGTGGATGCTCACAGTCAGCTAATGGATGGATCACAGGGCTCCCAATGGAGGAGCTAGAGAAAGTACCCAAGGAGCTAAAGGGATCTTCAACCCTATAGGTGGAACAACATTATGAACTAACCAGTACCCCTGAGCTCTTGACTCTAGCTGCATATGTATCAAAAGATGGCCTAGTCGGCCATCACTGGAAAGAGAGGCCCATTGGACACGCAGACTTTGTGTGCCCCGGTACAGGGGAACGCCAGGGCCAAAGTGGGGGAGTGGGTGGGTAGGGGAGTGGGGGTGGGTGGGTAAGGGGGACTTTTGGTATAGCATTGGAAATGTAAATGAGCTAAATACCTAATAAAAAATGGAAAAAAAAAATAAGTAAGGAGCAAGGGAAAGAACTCAGTGTATGCCATTGTGTGTGATATATTAAAGATTCATGACTCACAAAAAAAAAAAAAAAAAAGAAAATCAATACAATAATTCATTGTTTTAAAATGAACAGGCCTGGAAAAGCAAATATCTCTTATTCAGTAAGGATGATCTCAGAATTTATAATGGTGAAATAATGTCTAGTAACTGGCAAGTAAAATTTGTTACAGACAGTGTGAATCCCACTGAAAACCTCATTGCTAATCAATATTTCTATAATATTGCATTCCTGTAAATGTATAGCCTGGATTCCATAAACTTTTAAAATCTTCCCTTTATGTGAACTTCATTTGTCATTATTGTAATTGCTAGTTTTTGTTAAAATGTTTCACTTTCTAAAAGGCATATTTAAGTGGCTATGGCCACTTAAAAACCTCAAGGCTTTGAGGATTTTTTTCTTTGAGACTATCCAATGACCATCTGTAGAACAAAATCTATTATGCTTTAATTTATTCTATCCCCCTACCTATTTCTCCCACCAAGTGAAAGCCCTAAGTAAAGTGCCTGTTTTCTCAGAATCCCCAGGAATAGAAAACACCAAGTAATTTACTCTTAAGTAGCAAGGAGAGATAGATAATTCCATAAGGATGTAAGTTCCCCCTACCCTTGCTGATTAGTTATGAAGCAATATTACTGAGCTAGGATAAGACAGAGAGAGTTTGAAATGACTTCATTGGCATCTGTGGTCTCTTAGTTTTTAGTATATTTTCTGGTTACTGTCTGAATTCCTTCATCTCCCCCTTTTAGTGTCAGTGTGAGATTATGCGTGAGCAGTGTTGAAGCCACACAGAAACAGACGTACACTCAATATCAAGTTTCACCGTCCATCACTGGTGCACACTCTGATCATCTGCATGTTACAGTCATGGGTTGATAGCATAAAGTTATATTCAGGAACAAATTCAGAATTTCTACTCTGACAATCATGTTATATTCAAGGAGCATAAGTTATTGGTCTTTCAATATATGAACCTTGTATTTACATTACTGATCTTGCGACATTAGTTGGGACTTCAAGTACTATAATGAAAATCCACAATGAGAGGGAACCCTGATGTCTTGTTCCTATTTTAATGGGAAATTTCTGGTTCTTCACATTAAATGTGAGGTTAATGTTAGTTCTCTAGGCACATTGTCTTATTCTAAGGTTGGTCAGTGTCACTAACTTACTCTGAGTGCTCATGATGAATAATGGATACAGGATACCAGCAAATACTGTTTCTTCACCTCATTATGCATGTTTTAAAATTTACCTTTTTGCTTTGATGAATGATATTAATCAGTTTTTGAAGGTTGAGCAAGGTTTACATAAATAGATAAATTCCACTTCACTATCAAAATGGTTATTGTGATAAATGCACATTTAGGCACTGTTTTTATTGTGAAAACATCCCAGAATTACTAATACCCAAACCAATTAAAATACAACGAAACACAAAATGGTTGTATTTAAATATGTATGTGTATACATACATACATATGCAAAAAATCATAGAAAAAGAGTGAATAGGGAGTTGAAGGTGTTGAGGTGAAGAAAAGGAAAGGCATAAATATATAACTTAGGATATATTAAAGAAAAGACATATCCTACAATTCTTTGATAGTTTAATACTCTATAGTAAGCATAAAATAATAAAAGATGACAAAATGATGAATTTTAAGGGACTTACTTAATATCTACACATATAATATGTACCTATTATATAAGTAATTATATATATTTAATACACACATATTATATATAATAATATATATTTTACAGGTACACACATGCATGACCCCCTCCCCCAATTTATATATCTACATCTGTTATAAAAGACACAGTAGCGGATTCTTCTCAATGGTATAGTCAAAAAACAGAAGAATATTCCTAGTTAAGGCATTTGCTAAAACAACTTAGTTTCCTTCCTTCCTTCCTTCCTTCCTTCCTTCCTTCCTTCCTTCCTTCCTTAATGTTTTTCTGATAGTAGTAACTAAACCTAGGACCTCACAGAGGCTAGACCACTTAAATACTTCCCCAATATTTTTCACTCCTGCAATGTAGTCCCAAAATACATAGCTTTGAACTTGTGATCCCCCTTTCTCATTCTCCTAAATGCAGAGACTTCCTTGAAAGTCTAGCAGTTAGTTGGGTGTGCAATAAAAGACTATTCAGAATACAAGGAGATCATCCAGGATACAACCTCTGCATTGATATTTGTTTGTTTAGGTGTCCTTGAACCAAACTGGCAATTTGTCCTAATGTTTCAATTGCATTGCTTTATGTTTTGGGATATATTTACTATGATATCTTTTTTAAAATTCCATTATATGTGCATTCCTATGGAAGGGGAGATGTAGTTCATTGGTAAAGAACTTACCTCGAACTTATCTAAGCTCATACTCAGTACTGCAGGGGTCAAAGGGTAGAAAACAGTATAGAGCTGGCACAAAAACAAGACATACAATTACCTTCATGAAATTTATTAAAATTAATTTGTTATATTGGGTTGGATAGTATTATGTCCACTTTACACAAGCTATATTCACTGAAGAAGAAGCATTATTTGAGAAAATGCCTACATAGGATTGGGATATAAGCAAGTCTGCAGTGTTTTCTTAGTGAATGGCTGATAGGATCAGCCCACCATGGTTCAGATGTCTCTGAGTTCTATAAGGAAAATAGCTGAGAGTCATTAGGCAGCTATGTCTGAGCTGTTCTATGTTCTCTTTGCCAATATTATATGATATAGCTCATTCTTGATGTTGATGATCCATCAACCCATCAAAAACAGCATATATAGTACTGTACTTCTAAATAAACTTGCTTGGCAAAATATAAAGTCTGTAAAAGACCACTCGATCCCATATTTTATCTTCTAAATTGTCTGTCTTCTTTATCTTTCTTATACCCTGGCAACTCTTTTACAGATCCTTGTCGTTGAGGAGCAACCTGCTAGTCCAGGTCAACATAACCATAAAATAACTTGATAGGTCTCTCATTGGGATTATGTTGAATCAAGTTAATTTAGGAAAAAATATCATCATGAAACTGTTAATTTTTTTTCTGTCTATAAACATGGAAAAATCTAAGGAAAAAAAACAAAGATAAAAGGATCAGAGGAGAGAACCCATATCAAGGTCATGCACCTACATCCATCTGATGTTTCTGGAAAGATGCTAGAAATGCACACTGCAGGAATGATGGCCTCTTCTGCACATAATGCTGGCCAGACTGTATGTTCAGAAGGACGAAATTATAACCTTATCTCTCACTTTATATAAAAATGAACTCCAATGAAAAGACATAGATAAAACACCTCAAGATATAATAAGAATAGGCATAGACTTCTCAAATAGTACTCTAGTCTCTCAGGAAATAACATCAACAACTGACCCATGAAACATTGTGAAATTAAAAGGTGTCGTCTGCAGAGCCAAGGAAACAGTTGAAACAATGAAGAGACAGCTACAGGATGGAAGACTACATCTCACAGGACTGTGATTTAGAATATCAATTGATAAAAAAAGCCTACACAACAATAAATCAAACAACCCAATCAATCAACAGGTTGATGAATAGACAGTTCTCAAAACCAAATGAAATGTAAATGATAGTAAACATGATAAAAATGTTCAACTTTATTAGTCATTGAAGAAATGTAAACTAAAATTACACTGATACTAAGACCCTGTTTTACTCTATTCAGAACAGCGGTTGTTAAGAAAACCAACAGCACATGCTGGCAAGGACAAAGCGAACCTCATACAGTGCATGTAAACTAGTCTCGTCTGCATGGAGATCAGGATGGATGCTCTTTGAGAAGGACACGCAGATCTAGCATGTGACCTGGGTACGTCATTTCATGTCTACACTTCACAGAGGTGCATGTGCATCCATGCTTATTGCATCATTATTCACAATATTAAATTACAGACTCAACCTAAGTCCATCAACAGAAGAATCAACACACAAAATATGGCATATATGTACAATAGAAAAGATTTCAGCCACAAAGAAGTCAGTTATTTGAAAGAAAACAGATGCAAGTGGAGAGTCTCATGTCAAGAAAATTATATCAGTTTCAGAAAGACAAATGCTTTCTCATTTGTTGCTCCTAGGTCTTAACATAGATATATAAATGTATTTATATATGATATGAAAATAGCATTGAGTTTGTCTAGAAGAACAAAGGTAGCAGGAAAGATGGGGGAGACAGAACATGCTTAAAGCACAATAACAATGCATACTTAAAACTCTCCTTATGTAACCCAGTACACACAATTAATATACAGTAATGAAAAGTGTGTGTGTGTGTATTAGTTACTTTTCTACTGCTGTGGTAAAACTTCATGACCAAGCTAATCGCAGAAAGACAGTTTATTTGGGATTTATAGTTCCAGAACCTAGTATTTTATCCCTCTCATGGGAGGCAGGGTGGCAGCAGCACCAGACATGGCTACAGACAGCTGAGAGCTCAATTTCAAGACACAAGCAGTAGTACAATGGCATAGCAAATGAGTTTTGGAACCTCAAAGTCTGCCCCTAGTGACACAGTTCCTCCAATAAGGCTACATCTCCTAATCTTTTCAAACAGTTCTACCAACTAGGGACTAAGTATTCAAATATATGAAATCTATGAGGGCCATTCTCATTCAAACCATGATAACTGGTATATATGTACATGTATGTATGTATGTAATATATGTATATATGTATGTGTGTATATGGTGTGTATATGCATACATATATGTGTGTATAAATATGTATCATATATGTATATGTATGGGTACACATAGATATACTATGTTAGATGACAGGGTTCACTGTGTAGTCTAGGCTGGCCTGAAACTCACCATGTGATCAAGAATTGCCTCAAACATACTGCAATTCTCCTGCCTGTCTCCTAATGGCTGGGATAATGGCTATGCACCACCATATCCATATATACATACACAAATTTTAAAATGTGAAATGTACCTTCCAGAGCAAGAGGAGATGGAAATAGAAATTATAGTTAGAAGGGAAAAAGCAGGGGCAGTTTATTGGTGCAATTTACAACCATGTACTCAGTGACTGATATTCTAGATCACTGAGCCTTTCATTATCTATTTTGTTTTCTATTTTGTTCTCAGCAAATATGGGTTAAATCATTTGTCCATCTTCTAAGGGCTGATGTCCTTAAGTTTGCTGAAAGCAACCACAAACACCAGCCATGTAGGAAGAAACGGCATGGGATGAAAGCTCCAGAACTTCTTGGGTGTTTCCCAATTTCCTAAAGGAACTTTTGGTTCCTTAGTTGTGTGCATTTGAAAATATGCCAAATATCACAAAACTTATGACAATTAGAATTTAGAGCTGTGGTTCTCAATTTTCCTAATGCTGACACATTTTAATACAATTCTTCATGTTATAGTGATCTCCAAAAAATTATTTTGTTGCTATTTCATAACTAATTTTGCTAATGTTATGAATCATAATGGAAATATTCTTAGAGATACAAGTTTGACAAAGGGGTCATGACCCACAGGTTGAGAAACACTGACTTAGACCTTCATACTGCTTTAATACTTATATAGTCTGCTGCAAAGATTCTTGCTTTCAATACCACTAAAGTTCTTACCAAAATTAAATTATAAGAACAATGGTATCTAACTAAACTGAATGTTCATTTCTGAATCAAGCATGAAGTTTGCAAGGCACATTTTATGCCTTCTTTTATTCTCTCCCCTCTAGAATCCTACGGAATGATATAATCAGGACATTATAAAGTCCATTATAAAAATTCAACAGAGGATTAAGTGGACAGGTTGATATCAAATTTTACGTCCATGTTTGGTTTGCGGGCACTCCTGCATTTCATCTTATAAATCCTTCGGTTTTACTATGATACTCAGGTGATTACATTGATTATATTTCTGCTTACTATGATCTCAGTTTCTGCCCAGATGATATAGACAGGAGCTTCAAAGACCCAGTATCCCAGACAATGCCATTTAATAATTTAATAACAATGCATAGTAAAAAGCGTGTATTTATTTATTTATTAATAATGATTTATTAACTATTCAAGAGCAATGTATGCTGAGAACAGTCCAGTCTTGATTTGAGATAACTCAACAGATGGAAGAACAATGCAGGTCACTTCCTCTGTTGCCAGCTTTGAGCCCCTGGCTCACCTACTTTCCAGGTCCTTGGACCTTTAGCAAACTTCCTGATCCTCCTAATTCTGACCTATACTTGATTCTCAATTCTGAAGCTTACAAAATGCCCCTATTAAAGAATCCTGCAAATTCTATCTAGAATCCAGGGTCATGCTATGGCAGATTCCCCATGATTGTTAGGTCTGAGCTACATGGCTGCAGTTTCTGATAAGCTGAGTGAACGTCCAGTCACACTCTTAATACATCATAAGTGTGTGTGTGTGTGTGTGTGTGTGTGTGTGTGTGTGTGTGTGTGTGTGAGAGAGAGAGAGAGAGAGAGAGAGAGAGAGAGAGACTTCCATGTTATAGTTACATACTGACAAAGATTCTACTCATCACTTTGTAAGTAGCACAGTGATTTTGTTTTTTTTCTTTTTTAATTAGATATTTTCTTCATTTACATTTCAAATGCTATCCCCAAAGCCCCCTATACCCTCCCCCCGCCCTGCCCCCCAACCCACCCACTCCCGCTTCCTGGCCCTGGTGTTCCCCTGTACTGGGGCATATTATCTTCGCAAGACCAAGGGCCTCTCCTTCCACTGATGGCCGACTAGGCCATCCTCAGCTACATATGCAACTAGAGGCAAAACTATGAGGGGTATTGGTTAGCACAGTGATTTTAAAGAGCAAATAAAAACATTGTTTTAGACTTTAGCACCAATCACAAAAATCATTATAAACACTGTACTGTAGTATAAAACCAAATTTAAAAAGTAATTTCAGATTTTTAAATGGAGTTTTACATTTTAAAACTCAAGATAATAATGAATGTCCACAGGGTGAGTTTAGATTTCAAATTCATTTTAAGAATTCTGCTCAAGATCATTTTCTTTCTAGACATGGAATATGTGCCATTTTTTTCTCCTACCAAAGGATGAGAACTATTGGAGAAAAGGTTAATACTAGAAACAGTTCAGCAAAGAGAGGTACCAAGGAGGATCTGTAAGATCATTACCCTGTCAAGGAAATAACTTTCCAATATGTAGTCATGGGTCTGCAGTGTCCAGGCCACAGACTAGTTCTCACTAGTCACCTCTTCTGTCAGTTACTGGAGGACAGTTACATTCATCTCTTCTGTCAGTTACTGGAGGACAGTTACATTCATTTATGACACATGCGCTGTTGTTCACTCTATGGACATAGTCCTCATGATCTAACCTTTTATATAAAAATTTGCATGCAGTTCCTAATAAAAGCAACAAACTAATCCTGGTTTGTAATCCTGGTTCTGTCCCTAACTAACAGTCTGATCTTGGGCAAATAAAAGTCTTGGTTATCATGAAACTCATTAATAGCACCTAACTCACTTGAGCTTACAACCAACTCCACACACACTCAGAATAGCAGTGCTATATTTATTCTCTTATTGTCCCAAACCCTACCTGCCTTGTGTAGCTCTTTTCCAAATGTCTTTAGTGAAAAGTACCTTCCTGACATATGTACTGCATGGGAAAACTACATTTTGTGGTTCTCAGCAATGACTACCATTAGAATCACTTATAGAACCTTTAAAAAGGAAATGACTACACTTTGCCTGAGCCCCAAGTTGTTTCATCAGACTCTCAGATGGGGGTGAGATGTTTTAAACTTTCTCCTAAATTTGAATATCCTCAAGCTGAGAACTATGTTCTTGGCTTAAATCAAATTAGTATTTATAATGGAAGCTATATGACATGAATCCTATGATTTTGAACAAGTAAGCTAAAATATTGCCAATATGAGA
The DNA here is from genome assembly GCF_000001635.26 of Mus musculus. Lineage (NCBI taxonomy): Eukaryota > Metazoa > Chordata > Mammalia > Rodentia > Muridae > Mus > Mus musculus. Next base: position 16,522,234 of record NC_000082.6, read on the forward strand.
AAAGATAGGTACCACAAAGATTTGCTAACATTTTACATGAAATTATTTAGACTCATAGCACCATGTTTAAGTCACAGCCAATATTTATATGCCAAGCATGGATCCCTCTTCATGGATAGATGAGGAAAGTAAGAGTAGTTGATTTTAGAATCGATTTGTGCCACAGAAATATATAGTATTTAATCCTTGTCTCTGGATTCTGTCAAGAGCATCTCCTGAAAATTTCTTAGAAACAGTAGCATCACATACTCCTAACAGTGGGTTCCAAAAACCTTTGGAGTTTCCTGGGTGACAGGAGCCTCTTGTGTTTCCATAAAGGCAGACCCTGGATAGCTTCATGTGGGGCTCCTTGGCAGAAAGATCAATTTCAAATTTTCAAATCCCATTCCTTTATTACAATTTCTGAGAAGAAGAACTGGTATGCTACGCACAGTCCAGTGAAGTCTGCTTGGCAGGCCGAGAGGCCTGGAAGCACTCATGAGGCAAAGAGTTTCACGGAAACCCAACCTCCTGGAACCTTGGCATTCTCATAACCCTTATACTCATACCCTATCCCCGCATTAATCTGGTGTACGGATCCACGTGCTCTCTTTTAGTATTATTTTATTACAAGTGTCTTTAAAGATTGAATTCTGACATAGCTAAGCCTTCGCCAGTGTTCCATCATCCTAGAAAATCCTTGAAGTCAACAAACTTGGAATTCAGTAGGAATTCAGTGAGAAGGTTACCTATTCAGTAACATTCAAATTTACTTCTAGTAGAGACAGTGAAACTAATTAGGCATTACAAAGAACGGAGCCAGAATAGCTCAGAGCTAGACTGCAGAGTGATTACTTAGGACAGTAGCCAGTCTCATCCAAACAAGGGAATACACAATGGCCTAGCTATTAGGTGGGTTTACCATGTAAGAGTTAGGGAATCCCACTGAGACAGGGATCTTCTCTACAGCCAGGTATAGCAGGCTACATTGCACATTAGAAGCAAGTTGGTGAATTCTTCTGATAAATGATTCACCATAGATACTTAAAAGAACAGCCAAGTTACACTCATACAAGAATTTATCAAGGCCTTGGAAATAGGGGGGTTGTGGTATTGCATTATTCATGAGAAGGTCTGCTAGAGCAGAATCCCCTGGTGCTAGCTTTCACAAGGCTCAAAGGAGTAGCACAAATTATGACTAGGGTGTGAAATTCTTACCTGTCATTAGCTGACCCTAAGCAGAGCTGTTTTATCTTTACTGTAAATATTATCTGGTTCCTGTAAGTCCTTTTGAAGTCATTCCTTTGTTTTGTGTCAGGTAACTTCAATGTACTTTGCCTGCTGTGACATCCTAACCCTCTGTTTTCTGTATTATATAAGACTGGTGTACACTTTGTGAAAATACATTCAGATTCTACACAACCTCTTGTGTTGATTTTGTCTGTCATTCGCCAACTCCTTGTCCACTTGCAACTAGAGACCCATTCTATGCAGACAGGGACCAAAAGGGTCTGCAGCACTGGGAGAGGCTGAATTTATCAATTCATGTCCACATGACTGAACCTGTCAATGACAATTTCCCACAGCTTTGAGGTGACTATGCATACCCACATGTCAGGAGGTGGAGCCCGTGTCCTGACACACTTCTGTGCCTTTATTGTAACTTTGACAGTATAGAGTTTTCCTGAGTTCTGTGAGCCATTCTATCAAGTCATGGACATTAGCAAGAAACAGAACCTTCCACACAGCCAGCTGGTCAGAAGGGGAAGCAGTCTTGTGGATCTGTGTATTTAACCTCTGAGTTCTGAGGCTAACTCTAGGGGATCGTAGTATCAGAATTAAAATAGGGGACACCTGGTTAGTGTCAAAGGAAAGGCTGGAGTATTAAAGTTGGTGTTAGAGAAAGATGCTCAAGTTTGGTGTCAGAAGTGTTCTATGAATTGAAAGAGATCATAGTACTTCTGAAAAAGAAAAGCAAAACCTACGATACACCCATTTTGCAAAAAGTCATTTATTAGGAATATGTCGCTGCTTCTTTACAAAAAAAGAAAATATATATCCTTTTTTTTATGAGGAAATCTTTCCAGACTTTGTAGATTTTCATTTGTTTTATATTTAATTTTCCAGTTAGTGTTTCTGGTAAGTTTCTCCAAATTAAATTTCCAGTTGCTAAAATACTAGCCAATCAATTTCTATAAACAGGCTTCAGCTAGTCTTGTTGGCCTCCACTTCCCTGTCTTGTTTATCTGCACATTTTGTCTTTCCTTATGCACTTCTCCAAACCAAAATGAGCTGCATGGAGTAACTCACTGGTCCCATTCATGTGTGCTTGATGCATGCATGCACTTATATGTGTACACACACACAAATAAATATAATTCTTGAGATTTTGTCTTTTCCTGTCAATTGTAATGTAAAGTGCAGGCCCCCTGTGACCCTGCCTCCAAGTTCCCTTTTCCCAGGTGTGTCAAGTTAGCATCTAATCTAAGCTACAACACAGTACAAGCCTAAAGAATTGAGTTCCAGCACAGATGCCATGGTGGAAGGAGAAAACCTTCCTAAGTTGTCCACTGACACCCCTCCCCCCTTTGCATCATGGCACCTGCTGCCTGCACTCATGAACTCACATCATACTACAGGAAATAAGTGAATAAAATTAAGGTTCAAAGAAACAAGACCAGCTTACTACTACCTCTTAAGGGAACTGCACAATAGTCCTACTGCCTCACTTGCTCTCTCCTGGCCTCCTCAGGCACCAGGTATGCAAGCAAAACACCCACACACATTTAAATTATATTTTAAAAGATTAAACAAAGCCCAGAATTGCAGGTGCATTCCTATAATCTCACCAGAGGCAGGAGTATTGTGCTATAAATTTGAGGCCATCCCAGTCTCCATATCCAATTCCAAGCTAGCCAGATCTTGTCTCAAAAGTACCAAACAATGAAAACAACCCAACCAAACAAAACCAACAAGAAAGAAAGAAAGAAAGAAAGAAAGAAAGAAAGAAAGAGAGAGAGAGAGAGAGAGAGAGAGAGAGAGAGAGAAAGAAAGAAAGAAAGATAGAAAGAACTCAAACAAAATATGAGAAAAGATACACTAAATCCATATACATGTATTTACATGACTTAAAAGAAATAAAATCACCCACTGATGTATGAGGAAATGCTACTGTCTTTCGGTTAGGTTTCTTGTGAAAGGTCACCATGAAGGCCACACTGCTGCCATGCTCCTCCCCAACAGTGCTGTCAATGCTGGCATCGTTCTCAGTTCCAATACTGGTTCCCTTTGCCCCAGAACCACCTTCCAGGAGGGAACATAGATTTGTTCCAACCATAACAAACTGCTTGAAGATAGAAGTTATTTCAAGAAAAACAGAACTTAATGGATGGAATGAGAGAAGTTACTTCCCTTTTGCTGCATTTCTTCTTTTAAAATTTCACAAGTAGAGTTACTATAGCAACCAGGGAGCCCTTACAGAAGCCCTGAATGCCACACAAGAGAAGTGGAAGCAGGAGTCTGCTTTCTGCCTGGGAGGGAGAGGAGCAGGGCTTGGCATGGGGTCCTTCAGAGGTAGGGACAGCTGTGGAAGAATAGCCTCACCCGACTTCTGCAATGTGTCCTCTGACCTGGAAGGAAGGAATGAAAGTTGCCACAAGTAAGAGAATTTTGGCAACTTTGAGGACTCCCAGCTATATTTCCCATCATGTGGCATTTTTCAGGAGAATATATGGCTCTAGACACACCACAACAGAAAGAAAATAGCTGAAAAAAATAAGTTCATGTCAACCATTCTTTTAAGTTGTCTCTATTTCCTTTTCCAATTGTGTGTGTGTGTGTGTGTGTGTGTGTGTGTGTGTGTGTGTGTGTGTGTATAGGCCAGTGCAGGCGTTGGATTCTGTAGAGCTGGAGTGCAGTTACAGATAGATTTTAAAATGTTTGACATGGATCCTGAAAACTGAACTTGGGTCCTCTGGAGTAACAGTCAGCTCTCCAGCTCTCCTCCTCTGAGACAAGGCCTCATGTAACACAGGCTGGCCTTGACCTGCTGACCCTAAGGCCTCTCGCTCAAAAGTGCTGGGGTGAAAGCTTTATAAAATCACTTCTTAGCCAGATTTCAAAGTTTTGGTGTTTGGGTTTTTTTGGAGGGGTGCCACTAAGACACGTTCTTTCGCTCTATAGCTTGGGGAACCCATGGCAACCCTCCAGTCCAGCTAACAGATCCAGCTTCGCATTTCCGTTTAAAACAATATTTTTAGGAGATAACTTCCTATCACATGATTACAATTTGCTTTTGTCTTTTGAGACAGGGTTTCTTTGTCCTGAAACTAGCTCCATAGACCAGGCTGACCTTGAGCTCACAGAGAGATGCCTGCCCCTCTCTCTTAAGTGCTAGGATTAGGGGGTGCAGCACCATGCCTGGCTAACTGATTATGCTTTTACTTTACAGTGGAATTTCATTTCTGTTTAGAAGACTTAGTCTCTTCTGAATTCACTCTCTGCAATATGCATGGAAACCACAGGGACTTAACACTACCATTAACAAAGTAAAACAACAACAGCCACACCGAGTCTCTACAACATTATCTCACATGCCTAAACAAGGAACATGAAACTCCCTCAGAATTCTTTATCTAGGCAAGACTGAGGTTGTCGTAATTTGTGTGACCCACAGGCCACACGTCCTCTTTTCCATCAGAAATATTTCTAAACTTTGTTCACACCAGAAGCGGAAGCAAACGGAGAAACTGGTTTTGTCATCTGCACTCCTTCTCTTGGCAGCTGAGCAAGATTTTTAGTTGGATTCTGTTTTTTATTAACCAAACAATTTTTTATTTTCCTAAGTGCGAGAAAGCTTCCTAAAAAAGACAAATGCTGTGATGGACTAGTTATTTTAATCCTGTAGGTGAAAACAAGAAGCTGAGGCTTATTTTTAACTTTAAATAAAACCAAACTCTGGCCTGGCACATGGATTCATCAGCAGTCCACACAGTAAAAACAACACGAAAGGTACATTAGAAAATGCACCTACTTACCTCATCAGTGAACACAACTCCATGGAACAATCCACTCGGATTTAATAAGAAAATATCTGGCTTTTCTCTGCTCATGTGTTTAAAATCTCGTGACTTATTAGTGGGGAACTGGCTGGAGTTCCGCTGATGTTCTGCCGACTGCTGCATTCTTAGACCTCACTGTGTAAGGACAACCCATGTATTACTTGCTACACCTCCCTGGGGGTTGGGCTGCTGCTGTGTTGCTCAAGGGAAGGAGTAGATGAGAATGGAGAGACATCTACTTATAACAGTGAAATACGCAGTGGAGCAGCACAGAATCTTCAAGTACAATTGAGAATCTGATGCTTTGTAAGCGCAACAGTCCTTGGGACAGGCTGCAGGGACACAGCTGTTCCTCTCCCGAGTTGCTGCCCCGGACAAAAGCTGCTACAGATTTGAGATCTGGAAATGAAGATTAACATCTCCAGTTGAATGGACCTCAAGTGCCATTTTGTTACTGTAACTTTATTTTTTAGCACAGAACACTCATTTTGGAGAACAAACTGCACAGAATTACTAAATAGCACAAAACAATTTCCTGAAAAAAAAAAGTCTTATTTCAGAAGATGAACTGGTAAAAATATTTACTGCCCATCATAATATATATGTTACATAATTGGGAAAGGACTTTAATTTTTTTCTTCCAGCCTTGAAGAACTGAAAATAAATAAATAAAATACCCAAACTGTCTGAATTAAATATTAAAGTATTTATAATACCACAGAAGATGACAGATTAATTTTCCCACATTTATAATAGTCTTCACACCTTGCATGCATGAAAACTACACACACACACACACACACACACACACACACACACACACGGTTGTGCAGTGAGACAAGCCAGACTTTTTTTGTTTGAAACAGGCTCATTCTGAAGTCTCTGCTGGCCTCACCCACAGCCTCCCTGCACTGTGCGCCTCCATACCCAGCTCATTTCTAATGAACTCCCAGGTAACCCTGGTCGAGGCCTGTACTTTACTGCAGACTGCCTCAGTCCCTACAAGCTCTGAGTGCATGCTTAACTGTGCATGCAACTGCATGGCAAAGGCACTTGACAACCCAGCAGAAAAACATCAAGCATGACATTCCAGAAGTTTGCTCTCTTCTTTCAGCAGAGCTATTCATTCACAAGGGACTCTTAGTAACGGTGCCTACTTGACAGGGATTCATGGCAATCATTTTAACATGAACTATAATTGTTTATAGGTATGGTTAATATGGGTGGAGATGTGGCTTAATGGTGCAGCATATGTTTAACACCAACTGTCAGCAACACACACACACACACATGCACATACCACACATACACACACACACACACACACATACCACATACACACACACACACACACATACACACTACAGGTTGTTTGCATTTAAGAAATAACTTTTGTTTTCTGCAGATGGAAAAATTTTAATATATATTCAAATTTACACTCTTTTAAATTAAAGTATAACCATACCACTTCCTTCTCATTCTCTTCCCTCCAACCCATTCCATGTGCTAGGATTCACTGTGAGGAATAGCTGTGTGTGATAGCTGTGTGTGGTCCTTTTTCTCTTAGTATTGTACGTACAATACACAACTCATAGATATATAAGTGCCACCTGCTGCATCCTTTTAGCATTGCTTGAAGAGAAGCCAAAGAGATGTCTGAATTTCCCTTATTTTCTGTGTAAATTCTACCATGTCTATTTAAATCTCACTGCACAGGGGGAAAAAAATTAGCCCAGCTTACACCACCACTGAGCCCAGTCAAGTTTCACCACTGTTAAGGTCAAATATTTCTGTCTCCTAAATGTTGTAAGCCTCCATGGCAATATTTAAATTACAGACTCGGTTTGCTTTCCTTTTCTGTGAATAGCATTTACTTTGTGCCAGGTGCTTCTTAGGCACTTTCTTTCTATGAGACATTTCATTAAACCCTTACTATAAAAATTTATCATCATCATTTTACGGAAGAGAAAATGAGGTTTATGAGTTTTTAAAGGTTGACTATTCTTATTTATAATAGCCAGAAGCTGGAAAGAACCCAGATGCCCCTCAACAGAGGAATGGATACAGAAAATGTGGTACATTGACACAATGGAGTACTACTCAGCTATTAAAAAGAATGAATTTATGAAATTCCTAGGCAAATGGATGGACCTGGAGGGCATCATCCTAAGTGAGGTAACCCAATCACAAAAGAACTCACATGATATGTACTCACTGATAAGTCGATATTGGCCCAGAAACTTAGAATACACAAGATATAAGATACAATTTGCAAAACACATAAAACTCAAGAAGAACGAAGACCAAAGTGTGGACACTTTGCCCCCTTCTTAGAATTGGGAACAAAACACCCATGGAAGGAGTTACAGAGACAAAGTTTGGAGCTGAAACGAAAGGATGGACCATCTAGAGACTGCCATACCAGGGGATCCATCCCATAATCAGCCTCTAAATGCTGACACCATTGCATACACTAGCAAGATTTTGCTGAAGGGACCCAGATATAGCTGTCTCTTGTGAGGCTATGCTGGGGCCTAGCAGACACAGAGGTGGATGCTCACAGTCAGCTATTGGAGGGATCACAGGCCCCCCAATGGAGGAGCTAGAGAAAGTACCCAAGGAGCTAAAGGGGTCTGCAATCCTATAGGTGGAACAACAATATAAACTAACCAGTATCCCCCAGAGCTCATTTCTCTAGCTGCATATGTATCAGAAGGTAGCCTAGTCGGCCATCAGTGGAAAGAGAGGCCCATTGGTCGTGCAACCATTATATGCCTCAGTACAGGGGAGCACCAGGGCCAAGAAGTGGGAATGGGTGGGTAGGGGAGTGGGGGGGAAGGGTATGGGGGACTTTTGGGATATCATTGGAAATGTAAATGAAGAAAATACCTAATTAAAAATAAGGTTGGCTGTTCATACAAATAAAATGACAAGCTTTAAGAAGTTAATTTAAACTAGATGGTAGTGATGTATACCCTTAATCCCAGTACTCAAGAGGCAGGGGCAGGCAGACAGATCTCTGAGTTTTAGGGCAGCCTGATCTACACAGTGAGTTCCAGGACAGTCAGGCCCACACAGATATATTCTCTCAAAAACAGGACAAAACAAACAAGCAAACTAGCCAATGTAACAAGTTAAGATATAATTGCATTCACTTTTCCTTTATAGACGAAAGCCAGAAAAGCAAAGCATTCTCAAAAGTGACAGCTCAACCAAGGTGAAGTTACACTAAGACTTCAATGGCAGACATCATGCTTAGCACAACTGGGACTCTGGCTTCCACTCCCACATCAAACTACAAATGGAAATCCAATTGTCCACAAGTAGATAATGTACAAATATAATCAAACAAAGACATAGTTTCTAGGTTTTCAATTCTATCCATGGGAGTTTCTTGTCCAGTTAACCATGCACTTGTACACTGTAAGCAGCAGCTTCACACTGTAAGTACCAATTTCTAGGTACTCACTAAAACAAACTAACATTGACCTCTACGAAAGGGGTGTGAGCTGAGCCTTTATTCATAAATACCAATGCCTAGGAACACTACCAATTTTTTCCACTAGTAATTGGACCGACACTGCTCTGAGCTACTGCTGTGCAATAGTGTAGCTCAGCAAGAACAGCAGCAAACCAGAGAATCACATGCATACTAGAGAAGCAATGCAAAAAGAAACAGATAATCCATATGACATCCTATGTCCATATGACATCCAAATGCAAAACTTATAGAAAAAGGAAGATCTATCCTTGGAGGACTGATCAGAGTCACAGCTGCGTTCTCTAAGACAATGGTGAAGTGGAAACTTAAGGGTTCTATGGTAACTTGCTGAGGCAAACACATGAAGGAATGTTTTGTTAAAGTGGACACAGGTGTGAAAGGCTAAGCAGACTCAAGAAAGGATATTTCACTGAAGCAGATACAGGAGAAAGGATGTTCTACTAAAGCAAACATGTGAAAGGACAGACAATGAAGGATTCTTTGCTAAGGATACGCATGTGTTGGTCCACCTTACATTGTGTAGTTGAGCGCCATTTGTCAGGACATCATAGAGAGAAACAAATAAAAAACCTTATGGTGGTGTGCTGCAGTTTCTTACCACTTCTGTGCACTCGGGGTGATTGGCAAAGTGATGTCACCTGAGACAGATGCATAAGCTAAGGCAAGACCTGTGGAGGACATATGATGTCTGGAAATAGTATAAAAGAACTCTACGGATAGTGACGGGGCTGAGATGGGCTTGCTGGTACAGCTAGCTGTGTAACGCTTGTGGATCTAGTGTCTTCACTGATCTTCCCTTTGCTGAGAGTAGCATAGCTAAGAACTTCTCCTGGTGTCCCTCCGGGTCCCTCCTGCTGACTTGTGCCTAGTACTGAGGCCTGGCTGTCTCTGCTAGGTCATGTCACAGTTGTTGTTAACCTGACTCTACGGAACTGGACTGCTGGTGTATCTGTGAAGAGTTTGCGAGTGGATCAAGCTGCTGCTGCTAACCTATGAACTGAACTACCAATTTCCAAACAACACAGACAGGAGTTGCTCCAAAGAACCTTTCTAAACAGGTCCATGTCCTCCCTAACCCTCGTAACCTTTCTTTCCCACTATCTCAGGTGGGTGGTCTGCCAAAAGGGAGGTTAAAGCATTTAAGAACCATCAATAAAAATAAGGTTTGAAAAAATTTAAGTACAAATGAAGCTTACACAGAAATATGTATGGTCAATATTCACAATTATAAGAGTTATCTTAATGTTTAAAATCCTTTCTTTGTTAAAAATCACATAATAAGAACATAATAATTTATAACCACATAATAATTTATTCTTTAAAAAATTCAATGATGAGCCAGGCGGTGGTGACGCATGCCTTTAATCCCAGCACTCAGGAGGAAGAGGTAGGCCGATTTCTGAGTTCGAGGCCAGCCTGGTCTACAAATTGAGTTCCAGGACAGCCAGGGCTGTATAGAGAAACCCTGTCTCGAAAAACAAAAACAAACAAACAAAAAATTCAATGATGAGGACCAGATAGGAGATCATGAGTTTTAGGCCATCTGGGCTACATAGACTATTTTCAAACACACACACACACACACACACACACACACACACACACACACAAAATGAACAAACCAAAACAACAAAAACCAAAATAAAATACCAGTAAGACAAGATTTGCAAAGCAAAGAAAACGTTGAGACAAAAACAATAGGAGGCTGATAGTTTGTTTTTAACAGCAGAATCTCAATGTCTAGTACATTCATGGCCTTTCTCATCTTCAGGAACAGATATGAACATTGATTATGTTTGGTTTCTGAGACTTTAAAAACTTGGAACAAACTGTGAAATGTGAACTAATTATCTCTTTACAATAAACCCCTTTAACACAGTGTAGTGATGTCAGCACATGGATGAATTCTTCTAAATAAATAGGTTCTGCTGCTTCCATTAATTTAAAATGTTTGCTATGCAAACCACTGTAGAGAATACCTATAATCCACACTAACCAGGTATACTTGTTCACAGAATTCCTTGCTCTCTGCAGGCAGCCTTAGTGAGCCACCACCTTACCCTTCATCTTTCCTCACTTTAGAGATACTATTTCAGCACAAATTCTACTGAATAGGAACCTAAGAAGTTAACAAGTTGTCTGTCTTAGTATTTTTATTTAAAGCTAATATAAACTGGTATATCATACAATTAAAAGGGAAAGTGGAAGGGGTTGGAGGGGAAGTGGGGGTGAGAGGGGAATCTGATCTGGTATTGGGTGAGGGAAAAGGACTTAAGCTGTGAGGGCCAGCAGAAAGAATGTAAATAGGCAGCCTTAGGAAATATGAGGTTGGGGGACCTCCCAGAATGCACCAGAGATTTGGGAGATCAGAGACTCCCAGGACTCAAATGGAGGGACCTTAAATGAAACAGTAGGGAGAGGGTACATATTGAGACCACCTCCAGCAGGAAGACAGGACATCACCTGAGGGATGGGGTTGCCATCCCACAGTCACAACTCTGACCCATAATTGTTCCTGTCTGAAAGAATTACAGGGATGGAAATGGAGAGGAGCCTGAGGAAAAGAATGTCCAGCTACAGGCCCGAAGTGGAATCCAGCTCAAGGGGAGGTCCCAAGGCCTGACATTATTACTGAGGCTATGAAGCGATCACAAAAAGGGGTTTATCATGACTGCCCTCTGAAAGACCAATAAGCAGCTGAAAGAGTCAGATGCAGATATTTGCACCCAACCAATGGTCAGAAGCAGCTGACCCCTGTTGTTGAGTTAAAGAAGGCTGAAAGAAGCTGAGGAGAAGGGTGATCATTTATGGGGACCAGCAGTCTCAATTAATCTAGACCCCTGAGATCTCTCAAACATTGGACCACCAAAGAGGCAGCATACACCAGCTAATATGAGGCCCCCAACACACATACAGTAGAGGACTGCCAGGTCTGTGTTCATTCAGAGATGAAGCACCTAATCCTCAAAAGACTGGAGGCCCCAGGGCGTTTAGAGGTCAGGTGGGGTGGGGACATCCACATGGAGACAGGGTGGGGTGGGGAGGAGGTGTGGTATGTGGGGCAGTTGGAGGGTGGATAGGGATCGAGGAATGGAATATGGAGTGTAAAAAAAAATTTAAAAATAAAATAATATTTTAAATAAACTTCCATGTACTAAATGTAATGTAATATAATAAGCCAGCTTTGATAAATTATTAATAAACATATCTTAGCAATAAAGAAAAACTATACCATGTGGATGTTAGTACTTAATTTTGTTCAGATAAAAATGACAGTAGGAAACATAATGGAAGACTTGATTTTCACTTGAGAAGGAAAATTCTCTTATTTTCAAATGTTGTTTAACTGAGAGAAATACCTATTTCTATAGTACAAATATAATCTCTGTTGGGCCTAGGTAAAATATTAAGGCCTAGAAGTAATGTTAAGGCCTAGGTAACTGTTACCTGGCTAGCCTGGTATTATAAGGAAACTTTCTAATGCCAAGATTGATTACATATTCTGTTATGTTCTGTGCAATCATAATAGAAGTCAGTAGAACTGTTTGACCACAATAAGCATGGCCTGAACCAACCACCCAGCAGCACTTCCTGCACCTGTGTATCAACTTTTATGGTATAAGCTTCCCCTGGGATGGATCCCAAAATAAGAGAGACACCTATTTCAATATATGAAACTATTTGGAATAAGACTTCCATTTTAAGCAGTGGTCAAGTAAAGTTCCCATGACCTTCCTGGGAACTGGCATCCTACTTGGCAGAAAGAGACATGTACGTGGGTGACTGACATCCTGGTAGACAAGCTAAAGATATCAATATTAGATAAATCCCATCCTGGTAGATAAGTTAGGACATGAATATTAAACAAGGCAAGTCCTCTGCCACTGTTGAATACCCCAACCAATGGGAGCAGGATAAGTATACAACAAAGGCATATTTCTAAGGAAATCCCCTAAATCCCGATTGCTGAAATAACTTGGCACAGATATTTGTAGATTTTGCACATAAAAGCCCTGTAGGGTCTTAAGTCAGTGTCATGGTTCAGTTCCTGAATCTGGAACCATGCCCCTGGTCGATCAGTCCCGGGCATATGCTCAATGAACTCTCCCTGTCTGACTGAGATTGGTGTTCATGTAGTTTGTGAGATGATTCCTGGACCCCAACAATCTCATTCTATTTTGTATTTATTAATATTCTAATAACAATATAATGACACCAAATAGCATTGGTATTAAAGCAGTTCTCTTGGAAGTTAAAAATAATACAGTTTAAAAGTGCAAGATTCAATCTCCACTTTGCATGTCTGTGAACCTTAATAAAATAAGGCCTGGAAATCCTTAAACATAAGCCAGCAAACTCTTTGTTTGCATTTTTTGTACTAAATTGTTTTTGCATAAATCTTCAAAAAGAAATTACCCTTGAATATCTACTATTTTAGTTTAAATAAATTTTAAATGAAAATGTAGTGTTAAGTCTCAAACCCTTGGCCACATGGCTGAGGTGATTATTTAGTATATCAAAGCAGACCTGGCCAAGAGGTTCTCCTAGCATCCCTCAGTCCCTACCAGTCATAGGCTATAGCTGGCATACCTGACCTTCTACCCAGGAGCTGGGCTGCCCTTTCCCCAGCTGCCCTTCCTTATATAATCCAGCCATTTTGGTGATTATATGACTACTCTCTTGGTGAGTCCCTTGGCCTAGGCTGCCCCCTCTAGGTTGGTGGCTCCTTTGACCTCCCCTTCTCCTCACATGGCCCAGGGTCATGTTCACGCTGGACTCTCCCAGACGTCTCTACCTCTGGCTATGCTGCCCCTTTTATCTATAATAAACCTCCTCCTCCACTATACCTAGGAGCAGCGATGCTCTTTCCTTCCTTTTTATTTCGCTTCTGGTGTTTTGTTTTGTTTTGTTTTGCTTTGTTTTGTTTTTCATTCACATAGTCTATTGCCTCTTTAGTTGGTATGTTCAGTTAAAACTGCAGCTAGATTGCTGCCAGGAAAGCAGGTAGGCTAACTGCAGATCTCCACCCCTCCTACCCCTCTTCTCCCCAGACAACCTGCTGAAGTCTCCCTTCCCACCCATCCCCCATCTCCAATGGATCATACAGATCTTTCTCTACTATCTTCCTTCTCCATACTCACTAGTATCCCAGCCCTCAAGGCCAGCAGACATCTCCTGAGAACCCACTATAAATAAATTTAAGCAATATCTACCCTTAAAGCCTGCTGTACAGAAGGAAAACTTCAACTCAAGGAAGTTAACTACACCTCAGAAAAAAACAAGGTGGGATGGGACTTACATGTTACAAAATAACAAAATCAATAAACAATGATCATTGATAATTCTCAACAACAATGGTCTTAATTCCCCCAATAAAAAGGCACAGACTGACAGACTGGATGAGGAAACAGGATCCATTGTCCTGCTACATCCAAGAAATACAACTTATTATTACCTCAGGGTAAAAGGACAGAAAAAGATTTCATAAGCAATGCATGCAAGAAGCAGACAGGTATATTATCTTAATATCTACAAAATAGGGTTTAGACCCAAACCAATCATAACAGATAGGAAAAGATATTATATATACATCAAAAAATTGACCAAAGGACACTACAATTCTAAATGTCTATGCACCAAGAACTATGACAGCCAAGTTTATAAAAGAAACACAACTATAACTAAAATCACATATTGACCCTCATACAGATAGTGGGTGACCCAATTCTCACCAATAGACAGGTCAGCCAGACAAAACTAAACAGATAAATCTAGAGTCAAATAGCATCATAAACACATGACCTAAAATGTACTTACAGAACAATTCACCCAAAGAAGATTATTAGCAGGTTGTGTAATGTTCTCCAAAATTGACCACATACATGGACACAAAGGAAGTCTCAACAGACATAGGAACATTAACCCCTGCTTCCTATCTGACTACCACAGATTAAAGCTGATCATTAATGAGAAGAGAAAAGACAGAAAGTACACAGACACATGGAAACTGACCAACTTGTTACTGAATTAAAAATGGATCAAGACAGAAATCATTATAGTACTAAACACAACAAACCTGCAGGACACAATGAAGGTGTCCTAAGTACAAGCTCAATGCACTCCGTACCTACATAAGATATTGGAAACATTTCACATTAGCATCTTAATAGCACACATGAAAGACGGGGGTGGGGGGGTGGGGGGGTTGGGGGAGGAAAACAGAATACCCCAAAGCAGAAGACTAGAAATAATCTAATAAGGGCTGAAATCATTAAAGTAGAAAAAGCAATAACAAACAAAACAGTACAAAACTTAGTGAGACAAACAGCTGTTTCTTTGAGAAAAAAGAAAAAACAAAAAAACAAAAACCAGTAAGATTGATAAGCTCTTAGCTAAATTAACTAAAAAAGAAGTTCCAAAGTAATGAAACTAGAGACAAAAGGAGGGACAACAAAACAGACACTGAGGACACCCAGAGAATCATAAGGATATACTTTAAAATCTGTTCTTTGCCAAACTGGAAAACAAAACAAAACAAAAGATCATTTTCTTGATATATATGGCTTACTAAAGTTAAAACAGGATCAGATAAGCAATTTATAAAAACAAAAAAATCTCGTAAACCAAATACAAAAACACATCAAAAAGACCACACACATCATGATCAAGTAGGCTTGTTCTCAGAGATGCAAGGATGATTCAGCATATGTAAATTGATAAATGTCATCTTCCTGCCATATAAGCACACTAAAAACAACAACAACAACAACAACAACAACAACAACAAAAAACCACATGATCATCTCATAAGAGAAAAGACCTTTGATAAAATCCAACATTCCTTCTTGATAATAGTTCAGCAGAGACTAGGCATGCACAGGACATACATACCCCAACATAACAAAGGCAGCTAACAGGAAGTCCACAGCCAACATTAATTTAATTGGAGAAAAACTGAAAGCATTTCTACTAATAAGACAAGGATATCTACCTATTCAATATAAAGGTAAGTCCTAACTATAGCAATAAAACAACTGAAGATCAAGAGGGTACAAACAGGAAGGGAAAAAGTCAAAGCATCTTCATTTGCAGATATGATTTTATATATAAGTGACACCAGGAAACTTCTACAGCTGATAAACACTTGCAACAAAGTAGCAGGACACAAAATTAACACACGAAATCAGCAGCTTTCCTATATACAAAAAAGAACAGACTGAGAAAGACATCAGGGAAACAGCACCCTTCACAATAGCCACACAAACAAATTATTTAGGGATAATTTTAACCAAGCACGTGAAAGCCTTGTACAATAAATTATTTAAAACACTGGAGAAAGAAATTAAAGAAAATATAAGGCAGAAAGATCCCCTGTGTGCATGGATTGGTAGCATTAATATAGTAAAAATGGCCATCCTACCAAAAGCAACCTATAGATTTAGTACAATCCCCATCAAGTTTCCAACACAATGTTCAGCTTCATATGTAAACACAAACACACACACACACACACACACACACACACACACAGAGAGAGAGAGAGAGAGAGAGAGAGAGAGAGAGAGAGAGAGAATAGCTAAAACAATCCGGACTATTAAAGAACCACTGGAGGTATCACCATCCCCAATCTTAAACTGTACTACAGAGGTATAATATCTCTGTGCTATGTAAACAGCATAGCATTGATTTAAAAACAAACACATTGACCAATGGATCCTAAGACGAAGATGTAAGTCCACATACTTATGGACACGTGATTTTTAATAAAGAAGTCAAAAAATTATGCATGGCACACAAGACAACATCTTCAATAAATGGTGTTGGTCAACACAGATGGCTGCATGTAGAAGAATCTAAATATATCCATATTCATTACCTTGCCCAAAATTCAACTCCAAACGGACAAGGACCTTAACATTAGGCCAGAAACACTGACTCCGACAGAAGAGAAAGTGAGGATTAATCTTGAATGCATTAGCCCAGGAAAAGGCTTTCTGAAGGACACCAAACGCACAGGCACCACCAGCAACATTAATAAATGGAACCTCATGAAACTGGAAAGCTTCCATATGGCAAACAACACCATCATTTGGACAAATCACAGGCTACAGAATAGAAAAGTATCTTACCAATTACAATCCAAATGGGGGTTAATATCTAAAATATTTAAAGAATTAACAACAAAAAGATGGACATCAAGAAAACAACCTAGCTAAAAAGTGGGTTATGGAACTAAATGGAGAGTTCTCAAAAGATGCTAAAAATACAAACAAACAAACAAACCACATAAGGAAATGTTCAACTTCCTCAGTCATCAGGAAAATGCAAATCAAAACTACTACACCAGTAATAGCCAAGATGAATAAAACAAATGACAGCTTATGCTGGTGACAGTGTAAGGCACTGCTGGTGTGATTGCAAGCCTGTATAGCCACTATGGAAGTTGGTATGGACATTCTCCAGGAAGCTGGGTCTAAATCTCATTCAAGAACCAGCTATTCTGATCTTAGACATATACCCAAAGGACACTTCTTTCTACTCCAAAGACATTTGCACATAACCACATTCATTTCTACTCTTTTTATAAAAGCCAGAAACTGGAAAAGCCTTTTATTCTCTTGATAGGATTTATATACAGTTTTGGGGATGATTCAGGGTTTGACAGCAGGTACTTCTCATTGGCTTGGACTGAGAGTTTGGGGAAACCTTATTTGCATGTGGGAGGGCTTGGTGCAGCTACTATGTGATTGTTGCCTCCTACCTCTCTGCAGGGAGGCTGTAGGAGGCTGTAGCTACAGGACAGGAGCCAGGTTCCCAGGTGGTGTGGCCGAACTCCTGCAGGTGGAAATCACTGCCTGCCAGGGCTCTGGGTTCCAGACCTTTGCTCCACCGGGAACCAGGCTATATGTGCACAGCCCACCACCCCACAGATAGGCACACTACTACCCATAGAACTAGAAAGGTTAGGTATAGTGTAAGGGACTAGTGGGATGGGAAGAAACTAAGGTAGGAGAAAGAGTATATAATTTGAGAGATCAGATGGAAATCTTAACACAGAATAAGCATCTTAAAATATATACATATATGAAGAAATCTAAATGGAACCAACAAGTAATGGAAAAGACAAAGTCCAAACTAGACATCTCTCATCACCAAATGAAACCTTAAGTATCAGGAATGGGTTCCATATAATTAACCAACTAGTCAAATGGTCCCACAGAAACCCCCCCAAACAACTCAGGCTATTGTCAAGACTATTGGTGACTTTACAAAATTAACTGATGATTAGTTCCTATTGCTAAAGGCAATACCTAACTCACTGAACATAAATAAGTCAAGCTGGTACCTACCTAGACCTTTCACCCCTTACTGACTAGTGTTCATGGTACTGGAAGGTACTGTGCACACTACCTGAGGAAAAAAATGTAATCACCAACCCAACTACAAACTCTGAAATCTACAATGGTGACCTACCTGTATGTTATGCTGCTGCCAACAGTGGCAGTAACCAACCACTATCTGATTGGAACCCATTCCTATCACTGCTGTGCTAGACAAGAACCTGAGACTAGGTAGGTCATAGGCCTAGGAGAAAACAAAATATTACTATTCTGCTAGAAGGAAGGAAAGAAAGAGAGAGAGAGAGAGAGAGAGAGAGAGAGAGAGAGAGAGAGAGAGAGAGAAAGGAAAGGAAAGGAAAGGAAAGGAAAGGAAAGGAAAGGAAAGGAAAGGAAAGGAAAGGAAAGGAAAGGAAAGGAAAGGAAAGGAAAGGAAAGGAAAGGAGGAGAAAGAAAGAGAGAAAAAATGACTCACTGTGTTCTACCCACCTTACTCAGCCACCATCAGAGAAGGTTCTTCCTTCAGTACATGGGAACAAGAACAGAGACAAACAACTGGACAATGTGCAGAGTAAGAGGCCTTGGAATACTCAATCCTACATGGGATGTCTACATCAAACCCCTCCCTTCAGGGCTCGGGAGAAAATGTGGAAGAGGAGGCTGGAAGATATCATAGAAACAGTGTCTTTCAGACAAAACAGGACTGAAGTACATATGAACTCAGAGACTATGGCAGCATGCTCATATCCAATCCAAATGGTGCCCCAGCGGAGAGAGGAAGTGCACATGTGCTGCATCCCTAACCCAGAACCTATATCTCATTGAAAACCCACTCACAAAGTAAAAAGTAGTTTTCTCCAAGGAGTCTTACTGGGAGAGTCTTACACAACGGAGTACTACTCAACTATTAAAAACAATGAATTTGTGAAATTCTTAGGCAAATATCTGGAGGATATCATCCTGAGTGAGGTAGCCCAATCACAAAAGAAATCACTTGATATGCACTCACTGATAAGTGGATATTAGCCCAGAAACCTAGAATACCCAAGATACAATTTGTAAAACACAAGAAAATCAAGAAGAAGGAAGACCATGTATGTGGATGCTTCATTCCTCCCTAGAATAGGGAACAAAATACCCATGGAAGGACTTACAGAGACAAAGTTTGGAGCTAAGATGAAAGGATAGACCATCCAGAGACTACCTCACCCGGGGGTCCATCCCATAATCAGCCACCAAACGCAGACCCTATTGCATATGCCAGCAAGGATTTTGCTGAAAGGACCCTGATATTGCTGTCTCTTGTGAGACTATGCCAGTGCCTGGCAAACACAGAAGTGGATGCTCACAGTCATCTATAGGATGGAACACAGGGCCCCCAATGGAGGCGCTAGAGAAAGTACCCAAGAACTGAAGGGGTCTTCAACCCTATAGGTGGAACAACAATAAGAACTAATCAGTACCCCCAGAGCTCATGTCTCTAGCTGCATATGTAGCAGAAGATGGCCTAGTCGGCCATCATTAGGAGGAGAGGCCCCTTGGTCTTGCAAACTTTATATGCCCCAGTACAGGGAAACGCCAGGGCCAAGAAGTAGGAGTGAGTGGTTAGGGGAGCAGGGCGGGGGGAGGGTATAGGGGACTTTTGGAATAGCATTTGAAATGTAAATGAAGAAAATATTTTTTTAAAAATTTTTTTAAATTTTAAAAGCCTCTTAAACAATATAATCATGAATAATAATAATAAAAAGGGACCACTTAGGGAGGTCCCATATCCAGCAGTACATGACCAACACACACACACACATACACTGAACTAAATGGTATTTTTGGAGATGTTCTGTTTCATAGTGCTTTTGTTTGTTTATTTATTATGGTGTCTAATTTTGTGTTTTTATGGGTTTTATGTGTCTGTGTCTGTGCGTGTTTTGTACATTTGTTTTGTATTTTTCTTTTCTGATTGTCTGTTTGCTTTGTTTATTCTGGCTTGTTTGTTCTTTTATTGGCTTATTTGGTTTCTAAAGAGAGAGAAATAGAAAGGATAATGTTGAATGGGTGGGGATGAATCTTGGAGGCGATGGGAGAGAGGACGCCATAATCAGAATACACTGCATGAAAAAAGTTATTTGTCTTCCTTTCCAATCCGCCGTCAGGGGTGGAGCCTCTGCTGGGAAGCAGAGTTTTATGAAGACCATTCTGGGAAGAGCACCATGCTCGAGGTTGAACCCCTGGACACCATAGAAAATGTAAAGGCCAAGATCCAGGATAAGGAAGGACTTCCTCCTGATCAGTAGAGGCTGGTCTTTGCTGGTAAGCAGCTGGAAGATGGCCATACTTGTTTGACTACAACATTCAAAAGGAGTCCACCCTTCATCTTGTGTTGAGCCTTCTTGGTGGTGCTAAGAAAAGAAAGAAGAAGTCTTACACCACTCCCAAGAAGAGTAAGCATAAGAGGAAGAAGGTTAAGTTGGCTCTGCTGAAAGGTGGATGAAAATGGCCAATCAGTTGACCTCATCCAGAGTGTCCTTCTGATGAGTGTGGTGCTGGAGTTATCATGGGAAGCCACTTTGACAGGCACTGCTGTGGCAACTGTTGTCTGACTTAACTGCTTCAACAAACCAGAAGGCAAGTAGTTGTGTATGAGTTACTAAAAGGAATAAACTGAAAAAAAGGAGAGAAAATATTTTCAATAAAAAATTAAGTAAAAGGTTTAAAGTGAAGTTATTATAGCAAAAAATTGTTTTAGTATTATAATAACAAAAATTATTAAAATATAAAATGGGATCATCATAATAAAAAATGAATACAACTAGAATATAGTCTACCCATCTACCAACCTATGCTTTCCACCAGTCTACCTATTTATGCTTTCCCACTTTGGCCAGCCAGCCTCTCCTTACTTCCTAGCCATGTGCTTAGTCACCTGACCAAACACCCCACTGTTTTTGTTATTTCTCTGAATAGCTGTTGGCTTTGATTCTGTCCTCTTTGGATAGCTGACAGACCTGAGGGCTGTAGACAGTCCCTCCACAGTGAAGTACACTTCAAACTCCCTTTCCACTTCCTGCTTCAGTGTCGGGCTAATGCACCCCCACTGAAGTTTCAGGAGAGTCTGGAAGGACGTGCAGGGTTTCCTCAGGTAGCAAAAGCAGGAAAACAGCATTTCTTCACAATTTATAGTGAGGGACTCTGTTAAGTTTGCAAGTCTCTACAGTTGAGGTCACCAACCGTGTCACAATACTTACAGGCCAGGGCTAATCAGGCCACTTGGGATAAAGCCCACATTCTGCAGGAAGCTTGCAGGCTCTGCTCCTGCCTGCCTTTCCACTCCTGTTTTTTCCCTTCTGTACTTCAAATATGTTCCCAACAGTCACTTGGGTTTTGAGAAGGAAGTCAAGAAAACTTACTTTTTGCAGAAATTTTGACAGGAACTTATATTTAACCCAACTCTGAAATAAAGACTCAGGTCTCAGAGAAGCCTCCTGCAGGCCTTTAAGAAAATAAAATGTAGGTTTTGCTCTTATCATGTGAAGCAAAGGATAAGTTACAGCCAATAGTACTAACTTAGGACACTAAAGGAACAGCTTTCATTTCTCTAGGTTTTACTGGCTGCCTGATCCAAATGTCTTCTAAATATTCTTTCTCTTCTCCAAGAGCACTAGCTGGGTAAACAGTAGCCACTAAAGCCTTTTGTACTGGCCACAAAAAAAATCATTTTTACATGTATCCATTGATTGATTGATTGATTGATTGACTCTGTGTGTGTGTGCATGTGCGCACATGCATTTGAGTGTGTGTGCACATGTATGCACGTGTGCTTGGACATACATACTATGGAGGTCAGAGAACAACTTGCAATGGCTGATTCTCTAGAGACAGACACTGGGTTCTCAGGGCTGACTGAAAGTGCTTTTCCCTGCTAATCCATTTCATTCACCCATGCTGCAAAATTCTTTATAAGGTTTCAGTAAGGGTGTGAAAGAAAACATACCTAAAAATGTAACCAGTTAGCATACTCATTTATTTTTTTCTCTGTCCCTTCTGTCATATAATGATACTGTCAATCATAGTTTCTCTTGATATGATTATTACTATGGCATCGTGATAAATAAATTCCCAAAGAGAGAAAATTAGTAAAACTAGATAACGTTTTCCAACATTTTCTTTGTAATGAGAAATAAGGTCAAGGATGCAGATAGCCGACTTTAAACAACAACACACCCCAGCACATTTTTTAGAGTCTTATCTGATAGACCAGAAATAAAAACACATGAAATTTTCTAAATATTATCCTGTCAATTTCTCTATATATTGCTACCCATAACAGCAATGCTAAAAACAGAGGTTCATTTTCTGTAGTTGTTAGTCTCCTAATGATTATACAACTTATACAGCACTGATGTATGCGACATTTTTGATTGCACATTAATCATTGCTTAAATTCAATATAGTCTCATATAAGTAAACAAGGTCACTGCTACTAAAATATAACTCACTGTTGACATCAGCATGGGGTACTAAACAGGTGGCTGAGACTCAAGTTTAAAGTTCCTTTTTAAAATATGTATAAGTGTTTGCCTGCATGTATACATGTGTACCATGTGCGTGCTGATGCCCGTGGAGGTCAGAGGAGGCCAGAGTCATCAGAACTGGAGTTACAGATAGCTGTCAGCAGCTGTGTGAGTGCTAGGAAACACACCTAGACCTGATAAAATAGCAGCAAATTTCCTCAACTACTGTGCCCTCTCTCTAGCCCAAAGATTAAGGTTTAAAATACTAGAGTTGGGCTGGTGAGATGGCTCAGTGGGTAAGAGCACCCGACTGCTCTTCCGAAGGTCCGGAGTTCAAATCCCAGCAACCACATGGTGGCTCACAACCATCCGTAACGAGATCTGACTCCCTCTTCTGGAGTGTCTGAGGACAGCTACAGTGTACTTACATATAACCAATAAATAAATCTTTAAAAAAAAAAAAAAAATACTAGAGTTACCAGCATTTTTAGAACTAGATTTGCCAGAACATTAGAGTTACCAGCAGCAAACTAGAAAATATCTTTTAAATCAAATCTAAAAATTAAATCCAAACTTCTTCTATATAATAATGTGGCTCATACCTAGGCCCCTGGGGATATTTACATAAAGTTCTGCTCATTTCTTCCCTAAGTTCACAGTTCCTTGGGCCATACCAACTATATCATTCTTGAGGGCCAGAAGGGATCAACATGACTAAGTGTCCTGGCCTTTGTTGATTTCTTTTTAACACATTTTTAAAAATATTTAGCTAGGTGCCCTGTGATGCTCTTTAGTCCTTGTCTTCACTCTACCCAAAGCTTCAGAGAACATGGTGAGTGCCCATCCTGCCCATTGTTAGGATCAGTAAGCACCTCCATCAAACACTGCATATAATCTTATAAACTGGTCTCTTCTTAAATAGAAAAAAGGAAAGTAGTTGAGGAAAATGGTTACTGACAAGCTTGGTTGGAGACCTTTTTTGTTATAGGTTCTAGACAGGAAGGCTGTCAGAAGCAAGTGTTCGCCAAAATTTCTTTTTGTTTGGTCTCCTTGAGTATCAAATCTACCATAAGTACCTAATGCATCAGTGGACATATGCATACTATAAAATAAAGATGAAACTCAAGATAGGAGCCTAATGAAATGGCCCAGTGGTCACGAGCACTGGCTGTTCTTTGAGAAAACCTGTTCAGGTCCCATTCACCTGTAATTCCAGTTTGAGGAGATTTGACACCTTCTTCTAACCTGTGCAGAAGCCAGGCATGCACACAGTGCACATACATTCATACACATAAAATAAAATAAATCTAAAAAAGAAACAACAGATGAGAAAAGGCTAAAACATTGAGTAAATGTTCCTGCAGTTTTAAAATTCTTGCTTATATAGTTCAGAATATAGCAATCTACAGATTTTTTTCCACACATGGTATTGCTATCTCCTCTGACTGAGGGTTCCCTGCTACACTTTCTAACCAAATCATAGATAATATAAATTCTGATCTTCCAACTACACAAAAGTTTCTTCTAAAATTCTAACAATTTTCCACATGTCCTTCTGGATAACAAAGAGTTGCTTTATTTATTTATCTTTTTAAAGTTTGGTCTAAAGTCTATTACAATGATTTTAACGATTTATACTTTTCACTAAGTTAAAAGAATCTTACTTCAATACAGGTATAAATAAAGAAGTCAGCTTTTTTTTTGGGGGGGGGGAGATATACTTAACACCTATCTAACAGAGACCTTTCCAGGCAATCACTTAAAAATATTTTCTCTAGTACATTTTTTTCAGCACTTTCTCATTCAAATGTCACTTTGACCTCAAAGGGAAAGACTGTATAATTTACTAGGGAAACTTCTCAGCACTACACAGGAAAGTTGTCAAAATAAGAACATTCAGAATTCTTGTATGGCATTTGTTTAAATCCTGTGCTCACTATGTAACCTGTGATGTTTATGGTCACACAATCCAAGTACTGGCATGTGGGGCAGTGGGCTGCGCACAGACAGCCTGGTCCCCAGTCAGGCAAAGGTCTGGAACCCCAGGGACCTGATGAGTGGTGATTTCCACCTACATGGGACAGAAAGTGTTTAATAATGTCTACTGGACCCCTGGCTCTTGTCAAAGTTATCACCCTACAGCCCCCACAGGAGAGGTGTGTGACTATCAGTCACACAGATAAAGCCCCAAGCTTCTGGCATTCTGGCTAGACTCCACCCCCATAGTTACCTAACTATAGCCAGGGATGCTCCTCCCCACAGCTACCCTACAAGATATAAAAGGGGCTGCTTGGCCCCTCCCCTCTCTTTCTCTTTAAGCTCTCACCTTTGTTACTCTCATCTATAGCCCTCCCTCTCCCCTCCCCTCCAACATGGCCATGGCCGGCCTCTCTCTCTCTCTCTTTCTACCTTCTCTCTCTCACTGCCTTTCTACAATAAAGCTCTAAAACTACAGACTGTCTCTGCTCATCAAGGGCGGCCAAGCTTGAATGATGGGATAAGCTTTCTCTTAATGAGCTGTGTCTAACCTCTCACCAGAAGGCCTTCTTGCGTTGCAGCCATGGACCGGACCAAGGACTCTTGCCTGCATGGGAACCATCCAGTACCCACTCTCCCCCTGCCCTCTTCTCCCTTCAGCCCTGGGACTGACCAAGGCACCCCCAGAGCCCCCATTTTGTTCTCAGCTCTTCTGCGGTGTCCAGCAGTGTCTGGGATGCCCAAGACTGAGAACCTGTTATCTCTGGCCTCCATGAGGCCCAGAGACCTCCGGCTGCCCCTTGTCCAGCCCCTGGGGAACTGGGGTTCCGTGGCTTCCCACAGCCAGACACCCACCCGGGGCTGAGTGGAAGGCATGCGGCAGTCCTTCCACATCCGCCCACCCAGAGCACCGGAACTCTGGCAAGACACGTTTTCTCCCACTCTCTTTATTTCCCCATGCCCACTGCCCCCACACTGGCAGATGCCACTACCTGAGATAATGTACGTCAGTCAACATAACTAGCAGATTGTAAAATGTCAGGCACAAAGGACACAGTGAACTTGTATGCTTACCCTCTACACTTCTCCCAGAACTCCTCACAAGCATCAGATATACTAGATACATTTGAAATATGGAACAAAGGTGCCAGGGAACTTCCTGGGATTAGAAATGCTAACTTTGGTGGCTCAGGCCTGTATGTCACCACTCAGAGGCAAGATGATTTGAGACAGAGAGCAGGCTTATACAGTGAGTTCTAGGCCTGGTGGATATGGGCACTGGGAGTGGGTACTGAGTCTTTTTTTTAACTTTTCATGAAAAATATTTCATTTGGGCACCTGCTTCCTGTCCCCAGTAGACTGTGCACACAACATTCAACATACTACTGCTTTGAAGATGACATCTAGAAGACATATGTTAATCATATTTGGGTTCCTAAATAGTTCAAGGATTTTACACATTTTATCTTTAATATTTAATTTTTCCTAGGATTTAAATAAATTATAAGTACAACTTGTACTGATTAATTTTTACTGTTAACTTGACACAACTGGATTCTCCAGGGAAGAGAGAACCTCAACAGAGTAATTGCCTCCATCAGATTTTGTGTGGACAGGTCTGTAAGGGATTGTCTTGAATAATAATCAATATGGGAGGTCCCAGCTCTCTGTGGAGGGCATCATCCCAGACAGGTAGGACTGGACTGCATAAGAAAAAAAGATGCACAAGCCAGAGGGTCCAGCCAGCAAGTAGCACTCTTCTGTGGTTTCTGTTTCAGTTCCTGACAAAAATAGGACTTAAATATATTATAGCACCAATGCTAAAATTATGATGCAATATAGGTAGTAGGCATATGTGCCACCTACCTACAAAAGCATTGAGCAGTCAGATAATTTCAAGCAGTGTTTTTCCAAAATTTTAATTGTATTCTCTTCATGAGTCTAGATTGCAGGGGGATGATCTAACATTATAATTTGATTCTGGGACATAATTCACTACAATGAAAAAATTAAACATATTTCATTAGTTTATAAATCTCATCTAATTCTTTTCCAGAAGCAAGAGGGCTGGATATGTAACACAGTTGTAGAGTTATTTATGCTCAAGACTCCATGTTTGATCCCAGCACCAAAAACAATAAATAAATGTAAAGGCAGTAAGATCATCTGGTAATAAAATGTCTGAATAAAAATTATCATTAATAAAAGCACAAATTAAAATAATATTTCCAAGCCTGGAATTCAAATAAATGGTCATAAATTACATAACCCAATGCTAAAGAGACTGTTAATCTAACTTATCCCTAGAAATATAAATTGAAACAGCAACTGAATAAAACATACCAAAAAACTACAAGTTACCTCCCTCTGTAACCTTAAGCAAGTTCTTCCAAAGAAATAGCCATCGATATAAAGATCAATAAAAGTTAGAACAAATCCCTCAGACTAATAACAACAATTTTTTTAGACATAATTTATGTTGTCCAGGCTGACCCTGGACTCTGGGTTCAGCAACCTTCCTGCATTTGCTTCCCAATTAACTGGGAATAGACCTATTCTTACCAGACCCAATCAATCAAGCATCAATATAAGAATTCATGTTCAGTATTTATGACCCTTACCAATGTCATCATTAAATAAATAATGAACCAGAATGGTGTTCACAGGCTCATGGTACTACGGGCAAAGTTGGCATGGTATCATATTAACCACAGCTTCAGAGGGGAAGTTAGTTCCACTTTGCAGCTTAGTACCATCCTTTCAGAGCACGTTTACATTTTTGTTTGGTTGGGGTTTTTTTCTTCTGCTGCTGACTAACACTATTATTTTTTTAATTGGCTTCTGAGAATAATTTCAGTCCTGCTTTCAGCAAATTTAGTTATACCAATGCACTGATTTGTGATTAGTGGTAAGTTATGTACTGAAGTCAGGTTTCTGGGTGGGATGGCATAGCTCAGTGGTAGAGCACGTGCCTATCATGCTCAAGGTTATAAATTCAATCCATGCTTTCAAAACTAACCAAATAAAAGGACAAATGAGAGAGGCTGGAGAGATAACTGAGTGGTTAGGTAGCTTGCTGTTCTTGCAGAGGACCTGATATGTGTTCTATATCAAGTACCTTAAAACTGCCTGCAACTCCAGCTCAGCAGAATTCAATACCTTTCCTGGTCTCTGAGGACACTCAACTGTGCGCGCGCACACACGCGCAAACACACACACACACACACACACACACACATACAAAACTAAAAATCAAAGAGGTCATTTGTTAAAAAATGAAAAATAAAATCAAGTTAATCATTGAAGTAAATATTATCCCTTTTGGCTGAAGACTATTACTGCAATGCTCTTGATTAAGAGCTTTGTTTGACCACCAGAGACAGCTAAGTAAAGGTCCTTGCTCCCTAGCCTAAAAACCTGAATCCTCAGTGGCCACGTGATGGATGACAAGAACTGACTCCTGAAAGCTGTCCTCTGACCTTCATACATGTGACCCCCACCAATGGGGAAAGGAAAGAGCTCATTTGCCTCCATCTTTAAAATGAGTAAATATCGATTTAAAATAATACATTCAAAACAAGTTTGCCTTCTGTGAGATTCTTCCTCTGTACATTCTTGGCTTATTTCCTTATTTAAGAGACACAAGTACTCACAAGCATCTGCAAAAATATAGTTTCTGTCTACTTGTATTGCTTTCAACATTGTCAGAAGGGAGTGGGCTTTAAGTAGTTCAAGATGAAACAGATACGTTATGTAAAATGTCATTACCAGCAGAATGCTGTATACTAACAGAGATATTCTTAAAAGAATAGTAGGGATGTGTGTTCCTTAGTTTTTTGTCAAACTGACACAAGCTTCAGTCATCTGGGAACAGGGACTCTCAATTGAGAAAATGACTCCATAAAACTGACCTGTAGGCAAGCCTATGGGGCATTGTTTTTTGTTTGTTTGTTTGTTTTGTTTTGATTAGTGACTGACATAGGAATGTTGAGCCCACTGTGGGCCGTGCTACTCCTGTGCAAGTGGTCTGTGTAGTTTAAGAAGGCAAACTGAGCAAACCATCATGAAGCCTACAAGCAGCAGTCCTCTGTGGTCTCTGCTGCAGTTTGTGCTTCCAGGTTCCTGTTGTGCTTCAGTTCCTATCTTGGCATCTCTTGATGATGAATTGTGATGAGGATCTATAAGCCAAATAAACTTTTCCCCTACAAAGTTGGTTTTGGTCTTTTATGTGTTTCTTTGTTTTCTCACAGCAACAGAAGGCAAGCCAGAAAAGGACAGGTAGGAAAAGCAAAACAAATATGCAAAGCCTTGCCTCATTCAAGAAGAGGACCATTCACTGCAATTTCCCAGATCCACCAACGAAGATTCCTTAGTTATTCTTAAGAATTTTAAGGATTTCTGAGTAGAACTTACTTTTTCTTATTCTTTCTGTTAAATGCTTTCTTGTCTTACAGTGTATATCCACAAGGCTTTAGGTAAGCATCCAAGAATACACAGATCATCAAGGCAAATTCTACCACTTCCTACTATATCATCAGGGAGAGCTGAGCAAGAATGAGCTGATGCCTATCTGACATTTGGAAGAACTAGTTTTCTCTAGTAAGCTAAAAACAGAGACACTGGAGCAAGGTGGGAATCACTAACTTAGTCTCATTGTATCTTAGACAGAGTTGTATATGATTTATATGAGAAAGGTAAAGACTATTGTTTCCATTAGTTTATGCATTTGTGAGATACTGAGTGTTTTCTTTTCTTTTGATATTTCTAGGCTATGTGGCTTGTCTCCAAACATCTTCACTGAGTTACAAATCAAACCAAATCAAGTCAAGACTATAAATAGAACCTGGCGTGGTGGCGCACACCTTTAATCCCAGCACTCAGGAGGCAGAGGCAGGCGGATTTCTGAGTTAGAGACCAGCCTGGTCTCCAGAGTGAGTTCCAGGACAGCCAGGACTACACAGAAAAACCCTGTCTTGAAAAACCAAAGACTATAAATAGACCTGCCCTGCCCTACATGAACAGCTTCAGGCATGGCAGTGATGGATAAAACTTTAGAGCACTGTGAGAATTCAGAGAAGAGAAGGCAAAAATTAAAAAAAAGTGGTAGTTTAGGAGTATGCTTAAGGAGTTTAATTTAATGGCAATATTAAACATGTTACAACAACAAAACCCAAGATCTTATAGCCATTTTTGTCCTCAACATTCATACTGCCTCAGTATCTTCTAACTGAATTATGCATGACACAGCAGCTAATTCATTAGAGTCAGACTTTCCATGAGTGTATGTGGATATTAGCTTTATGCTATGAATTCAGACAAACCGCTGCTTCCTGCCTTCACCTACAGTCAACAATTTTAAATGGTAATGAGTGTGAGATGTAGAGGTGTAAGGGTCTGAGAATCACTGAAGGAAGACCCCAGACTCAAATAGCATATAAAGACAAAGAGTGTTTATTCTGCAGAAACAACCAGCATGTGAGAGTCAACCATTCATGAAAATGGCAACTACAGTGGAGCTCACAGGCCCTTTTTTATGCTGGGCTGTGAGAATGTTCTAGAAGCAATAGGTAATTTTTATGTGATTTTAGGGGCCAAAGTGGTGATATTAGTACAATCTTGATTGGCTACTATGTTAGTTCTTCTATATTTAGAGAGTGGGTAAGGTAATCTAAAATTTCATTGGTGAGTGCTGGGGAGGTCACATGGGTTGGCTTCTGATTGGCTTGTGCCAGGTGGTCAGTGGTCTGCATTCCTATGTCACGAACAGTTAATCACAGGATAAGATAAGGCTGTCCAGTACAGGTGGCCCGTCCTGAGATAAGGTATTTTCCCATTCTTGTGGTTATCTCCAGGCTGTTCTTTGGGAGGGGAGTTTTATGACCTTGTTCCTGGAAATTATGGTCTGCTCCTGGAGCTGGTGACTATGGCCAACTCCTGGGACTGGTGGCTTTCTTTTTGAAATCAGGCCTGGTCCTAAAATGGAGACAAATGGGGTTTATGTTGTCCTTTTAGAGGTATAACGTAGGAAGATAATTAAAAACTTACTCTTAAATTTCTTACTTTCCTTTCTTGGCACTGCTAGCTCTGACAATGCTGAGACAGGCCAGCATACCTAAAACACTGGCCTTACTTGAGACTCACGGGCTGGGCAGAATGGAAGGAAGGAGAATCACCAAAGCATACTTTGTTAAGAAGTGCCATGATGACACCTAACCTTACATGCTAATTTAAAAGTGATATAGAGAAAAGGGACTTAGAGGAGGGATAGGCTCTAGGGTATGGGGACATAAGGAGGTGAGGGTGACAATCTTTAGAATGCACTGTAGGAAATTATCAAAGAACAAGTTTAATTATGTAAAAAGTAAAGGGCACATATTTCATATACCATTTTTTAATTGGTATATGACCAGTTAGACATGTGATGAGAAATGAAGCTTTGGAGTCAAACATGGGATTCAACTCTACGTCCTGTGTCACCAGTATTAGCTAATGATATTTCATTAGCATTCAAGAATTAGAATTAGAATTCAACAGCATTCAAGCTGTTCTCAACACTTCTTTATCTTTCAACACTACTCACATGTCCAATTAATTGCTAAGTCCTAATAATTTTACTGAAAGCTCTGTCCCTTCTTCTATGTCCTTGTATCACTGCCTTAATTCTGATGACCTATCATCTCACTGCTCACTGGGTCCACTGCTCATGGCTTTGCACCCTCCACAGTGCACCCTCCACAGAACAGCCAAGGTCATAGCTCTAGAATATACACAGGACTGCAATGCTCACCAATCTCAGTGAGTTCATTCCACAAGCTCCCACCCACAAGACATGGCTTACAGCAATAAAAGCTGGTACTCTATCCTCTAGTTCCTAACTATTGCACTCTTACACCCAATCTCATCAGTCTTATATTGCAAACCTGTATTATTCTTTTGCAACTTTGACCTTTTATGTATGTTCGTCTGATATTAGAAGTCTTTAACCACCTAGCAAATCTCATATTACTCTTAAGAGACAGTGTATAGCTGTCTCAAAAGTGACATCTTTCTGATTGTGAACAGGGCATGATCCCGTTTTTCTCTCTGTGCAGCCATAGCACCTTCCCATACCATTGCACTGTTATTTAAGAACCTTGTGTTGATACATTTCAGTTACTAAAGTGAGATTATTGAGGGCAAGACTATTTTTATTTCTCTATCATAGCCATGAAAACTAATCCATCTAACTTTGATGTGGAAAGATTCCATTTGATCTGCTCAATACTAGAAGTTTTATGCAAATATCATGTCCTTCAATTATGTTAAAGTAGAAAAGTCAGCTTTATTAAAAAAGTTTTGATGGTGAGGTCAGCTTACTCTTTATGGAGTTGTGTCATTTTTTTTCAAGAGAAAAGAATGTCTGCAGCACAACTTCACATTAGTGCCAACCAGGTTCAGACACACACTTTTCTCCCAGATTATAGAGTTTGGTTTTGGTTTTAATATGGTATAGTAATATCTGAAGGTTAAACAAGCAGGCCAGTTTTACAGTACAGCTTGTCAGTGCATTGCTGCCATAATTTAACACAGTCACTGCTGTGGTTTAAATGTGAAAAGTCCACCCTAGGGCTAGTGTCTGAGTACATGGCCCCCAGCTGGCGGCTCTCTTTGCTGGAGGATGTAGGACACAGGCTCTGAAGCTTCACAGCTTGAGTCCCCTTCCTAGTTCAGCTCTGCTGCCTGACTGCCAGGTTGGTTGCATGCTCCTGCTGTCATGCCTTCCTCTCCATGGTGGACTATGTCTCTCTGGAATGGAGCTAAAATAAGCCTCTTGTCCCTTCAGATGCTTTGGTCATAGCAACAGGAGAGAAAAAAAGACAACCGCAGGACATAAAAACTATGGCTCAGTGTCCTACAGTTTTTCCAGCAAGCATTATCTGCCTTCAAGATATGAATCACTGCCTGCTGCTTAATTCCACACACTGAAGACTTCTGCATTATTGTGCATGCTTCCACAAAAGTTATGTGGCTTATATCATGGGATCCTCCTCTATCACTTAACTAAGCATCTTAAAAATAATCTCTGCAGAGTAAGCTGAATTTTGCTAACACAGTATTAGGATAGTGAAGCACTTCACAAGCCATTTAGTTCCATAGTCACCTGGTGCAATTTTTATCAGACTACAAATGGTAATGATAGTTTTGTTTTGTTTTTTTAACAAATCACCCTACTTTAAAAATAGTACAGCATATGTAGCAGAAGATTGCCTAGTCAGATATCATTGGGAAGAGAGGCCCCTTGGTCTTGCAAACTTTATATGCCCCAGTACAGGTGAACGCCAGGGCCAAGAAGTAGGAGTGGGTGGGTAGGGAAGCAGGGCAGGGGGAGGGTATAGGGGACTTTCAGGATAGTGTTTGAAATGTAAATAAAGAAAATATCTAATAAAAATTGGAAAAAAATATTTCATTCAGAATGACTATCTTTAAGAAAATAAATGGCAGATGCCTTCAAGAGAGAGAGATGGGCCTTACACAGTGTTAGTAGGATTGTTAAGTTAACAACTGTGGAAATCAGTATGAAGGTTCTTCAAAAACTAAAAATAGAATGTCCATGTGACTGAAAAGAAAATAAAAATAGCACAATTATTAGGGAGTTTATTAAGGTTCTTATTACTATATATCTCTAGTGAAAACACAAAATAGCCTCTTATAATCACTAATTAAAGAGGCTTATCTTTATTACCCAATTTTAATTTGCCTATAAGCTTTTATATTTATCATAAATTTCTGTAAAACCATTATTAATAATTTAGAATTCACAAAAAATTGTAAAGAAGCAAAGTCCATCTTCCAATCAAACTTAAACTACTTAAGTTGAACTAGATATGTTTTGCAGGGACATAAGGCAGCTGCATATGAGAAAGAGCATGCTCAAAGGTGCCCTCTGGTGTGGTGTGGATATGTATGGAGTGCTAGAGGAGAGAGAGACTACAAAGTAGGTGCTGCCTTGATTCCTCCTGGTCATTGTGATTCCAAATGTGAGCCCTCAGCACACTGAGCTTAATTCTACACTTACCTAAAATATAGCACAGCTTCTTAATTCAAGCAATATAATCATTTTATCTCACACAGAGTAGGATTCACACCCACTGTGTTGGACTTTGACAAGATTAATTTACACAGCTATGCCTTCCTAAGGAATTTCTCAAGGACATTTCTGACTACACAAGTTTCACTTTGTGTGTTGACTATAGAATATGAATACCAAGAATAAGATATGGCCTTCAACTCACTGCAATCCTCGTCCCCTAGCCTTCTGAGTATTGATATTACAAGTGTGAGTCATGATGCCTGGCTTTGTCCTGGACTTAAAAATGCTGACTGTTCAAACCCACTGCCCTGAAATATCTTCTCAAGCATGTTGATCAACATCTTGGTTTGAAAAGAACACATACACAGCACTAAGTTATGAAAGAAAATGGATCAGCAGTGCTCGTCCATAGCGCAATGGACTAGCTGCATTTTTCTTGTTTGTGTTTGGGAGAAGGGGCGATCATGTGAAAGAACACGCTGAGGAAATGGGTTCCCTTCGATCATTTGAATAGCCCAGGGATCAGTCTTCAGTCCTCAAGACTGGTAGTAAGCATCTTTAACACCCCCCTTCGGGCCCCCAAACAATCTCCTCACCAGCCCTTTAGCAAGACTTTTATATAATCCTATTGATTGTACCCTCCATCTTCTCCCCATAAAGTGAGGACAACACACCCATTGAATTGAATTACATGTGGTTGTCTTATGATTTAATGTTTTCCACTTAAATGAGACTTTTTTATATAAACAATTCTCGATTATCTAATCTAAAGCCTACTGCCCCCAACCCCTCAGTATGTATCTGTCTCCACAGAACTGACACTGCTTAAAGTTCACTTATTTTTTTACTTTTATTATGTCTTATCCCTCTTTTATAGGAATTTCACTAATGGCCTTGCACCTACTACTAAATCCTGCAGATGTGCAATACTACAGCTCAAGGTCAATGTTCAACAATGTATTTTACAGAAATGAAAAGTTAACACTAATGATAGGTAACATATTCCAAGAAAGAATGTCTTGATATCATGAAGGGAGTCCTAGGAAAGGTGGAACATGTGGTTGGTGAAGGAATAGAGGGAATGATATTAAGTTAAACTAAGAATGCTGAACGTTTTGATGTCCAAAGAAGAGTCCCACTGAGTCACTACAGGACAAGGATCTTGGTGACTGGTGTGTACCCTAGAATGGTACCATCCCTGCCTTTTGCAGTCTTTCCCTCCTGTTTACCGCACTCCACACTATTAACCTCTGAGTCATCCAGCAAGATTCTGATCATCATTTAAAGTTTCATATAGAAACAGCAATAGGGAGACAACACAAATTAAGCATCCAGGTATCTGTTTGCTTTGATAGTCATGGTTTTTTTTGTTTTTGTTTTTGTTTTTCGAGACAGGGTTTCTCTGTATAGCTCTGGCTGTCCTGGAACTCACTTTGTAGACCAGGCTGGCCTCGAACTCAGAAATCTGCCTGCCTCTGCTTCCTGAGTGCTAGGACTAAAGGCGTGCGCCACCACACCCGGCGATAGTCATGTTTTTTAAAATGTCAATCATTTATAATAAGAAGTCTGTGCTTCTTGTAATTTCATAATTGAGAAAATTATGTTAAGACCTATAGTCTCTCTAAATTCTGGAAATTCTACCAGTTGGATTTTAGGGCGAACCTCCTCCTGCCCTGCTTGCTCCAAATCAGGGTAGCAAAATCAGGAGACCTTGCTCTTGTCTTAATACTTAGCCTGCCATAACCAATATGAGCAATTTCACAGGTTTTGAGGCCTGGAATGTCTTTTACAGGCCTGAAATTCTTCTATCAAACTGGGTTACAAACTAGAATGACTCTGTTTCTATCTGGATCTTTACAGAAATGTGCAATCTAGAGATTTATAATAGGGACTGAAAAAATACTACAAATTGGTCTATCTATGTGAATCTGTTTCATTACTCTGAATCCAAGACTAGGTACTCTGTAAAACCAGATATGTAAATAAATAAAGCCAGAAGAGGTTTAGACAGATAAGGAAATATAGGGGAAGTCAGTAATTCAATACATGATTACAAAAGCAAAGCACTGCTTATTTGTGCAAAGACAAAACTTGTTTAAGAATAATGTGTCTCTAGACACTTTCCCAGGACTCAGTCTCACTAATTAAAGGGTAAGGTGACATGACCTGAGGGAGAAGCTGTTCCTTGCAGCCCACACACATGCCATTCCACACACCCTCTGCATACTTAAACCTTGTCTTTTTGGAGCAGAGAAGCTCAGGAGTCATTACGAAACCTAAGAAGGTAACTCAGAACAGTAGTACTAGAATCAGGCAAGTGTAGGCCGCACCCACATGCGGCTTCTGTCTGACTTACACTTGTCACGTGCCTGTGAGATATGCTTTGCATCTAAGACAGTACAGAATTATGCTGATGCATAAAATTATCTCATTCCATTCTTTCAATGGAGTATGTCTTAAGTGTACCCAGATATAGATATTTTTTAACTCTAGAAAAGGAAAATACTCATCAGGTTATTTACATAAGGCAGAATAAAAATTCCATTATAAAGTTGTCAGTGAATCACTGCTCAATTAACCCTTTAGGATTAATTGCCCTTCTTGCCACTAGTCCATATCTGTCTGGGATTCTGTGAGGGTTTTGAGCTCCTGTAGGTAAGATAGCTGGGCACTGGGACTGTTTTATATCAAGCCAGGCCATGTTTCCTATTCCTTTTCTATGTGAAGATTTTTCTAAAAGATTTTCATCACACTTAAACTTTGTGTGTTTATTATTTGTTATGCTTGAAACTTGAACAAACAGGATCTTAATGAACGTGCTTTCAAGTCTACCTGCCAACACCTACAACCC